>NC_064434.1:91746742-92050908 GCF_023343835.1 Lagopus muta
TTAATATAATTCTTTCTGTGTTTTAGTGGTCTTTTCCTAACTTTATGATTCTATGTAGTGATGGGTTGATGGTTGGACTGAGTGATCTTAGTGGTCTTCTAATTCTATGATATATGTGTATGCACCCTTGTCAAATACTCTTTCCCTTATTTTTTAGTATAAAGGGGAGAGAAATTGAAGCAAGTTTAGTTTAAAACTGTGTAGACCTGGCTGAAACTGCAAAGTTATTTGTGTAAAGATAGTTTTGCTTCCTAAGAAAATATGAGGGAAACTTGAACCACGTCTTCCCGTCTTTGCTGCTCTTGCTTCCAAGTTGCTTCTTGCTCCATTACAGTGGTTCTCCATTAAGGTGAATGATGTTTTCCTGAACTGTGATTTAAGGAGGTATTTTGGGGGAATGCAATAGCTATTTTAATTTCTGGAGCTGTATTTAATAGCTGTTTAATTTACTAAAACATAGCTTTGCAGAAAGCTGACTCAGAAATACTCATACAAACAAAGTAGCATGACAAAAAAAAAAAAAGGAAGGGAGATGTGGAAAGTAAAGCTTTTCATGCAGTTGCTTGAAAAGCTTTTTTCTTTTCTTGTGTTACTGTTGTGCTTAAATTATTACAAATATCGAGTTTTCCATCCATGAGGGAGTGGAAGACACTGGACTGCTAGTTACCACATCTTTGCCATCTAAAACTCAATGACATTGCTGTGGTTTCAGATTTTCAGGAAAATGCTTCATAACTAATGACTCCTATAAAACTATGGGATATAGTAATGCCAGTAGAAATGGTGAGTAGAAAATAGCAGGTGGTTCCATGAATACATCAAAGCATTTTGTTGATGAGAAAGAAACCAAGGTTTACCTGGCCCTGCCCTCATCTAAGAGAGAGGTATCCTCCTGACCACAACACTGGTCTTCCTCCAAGGAAACGTGAGGGTTTGGAATGACTCACATAAGCACTGAACTCCCATTGTGAATCTGTAACTGACAATACCCTGCAGTGGTGCTCCACAGCTACTTCTGCCTCCAGGTGTTTTCTATGCAGCATCTGTTAGCTCACCTGTGTCTTGGCTCACTGGGTGACTCTGCTTTCCTTCCCTCAGTGCATCAACCACCTATGGATCTAGCTTTTTCAGTGTTTTCAAGCTCACTGCAATAGAACCAATCCTTTCACCTAAATTGATCTATTTAAAGCACTTGCAGGTTAGCAATAGCATTGAAGGTGATAAATGGGTTTGGGAACATAGATAAGTATGTGTCACTTGTCTGTCTCAGCTGAAATTGATACAGTGAAACAAATGGTCTTTCCATTAACTTTCCATGCCTATTGGTATGCAATCCACCTCTAAGCCATGCAGAGAAGGGAAAACCTATTGTTTTTTGTTTTTTTTTCTTTCTATATGCTTGCTTTTGAATGTATGAATTCGGAATGGTTTTGGGGAACACTAAAACTATTGATTTTTCAACTGGGCTGCCTGAAAACTCTTGGCAGAGGAGCTGGACTTTTGTGTTTGTGACTTGTAATACAGTGGGTTAATTGCATTCTTCACTGACCAGAAACAGTGCAATGAGCTCAGTGTAGAATGAACTTAAAGAAATGTTAAAAATCTGTAAACAATGCGAAGGAGGCCTTCCTCAAGAGCACAACCCACTCACAAATGCAAAGCAAGAAATGGTGACTTACATGGACAGATTGGTGGGGAATTCCTTGTTCTGTATGCACCAGGTCTCTGCTCTCTAAGGAAATGGTTATCAGAGTAGCTACACTGAAACAGTTGTCATTGCCTTTCAGTGCGAAGTCTTACGTAGATAATTTGCAGTGTCTTAAAGCATCATCTGAACTAGAGCTTATTATGATGTGTTTTCTTGCTATAGGTGCTTGTCCACAAAGGAATACTAGGGTTTAATATTTGCACATGTGTTTGTGCAGACCATTGGACAACTTGACACAGCCATGTACATTATTAGATGGGCAGCCACTGCATACTCTGTTCTGGCTGAATTAAATGAACACTGTCCTCAAATTATAACAGTTAAAGACAGCTCAGATTTGGAGCTTAAACTTCTTGACAGCCTTCCTTTAATCTGGACTCTATGGTATTTTCAACAAGAAGTGTTATCCTATTTTCCAGAGGTCAAATAAATCGGCTTTAAGCTCATGGAAAGGTAAACAGGCTGATGCCTGCGTAACTTTTCTGAGTTTATGAGATTCTGGCAGTGGGAACACAAAGAACCATCATAAATCCTACCTCACACAAGCACCTCATTCCTGCGATGGAGCGAGTATGTGGGAGGTTCCTCTACCGCTCAATGCAGTTTCTCCTAAGACTATAATTAGGAGATATTAAATCAGCAGCAGTGTAAGCCCCAGTAGCAGCCTCTTTTATGCTGGATCTTTTTCCACTACAGTTCTGAAAAAAAATCACTGTGTTTTGGGAGAGTGAAGAAGATGGATCAGGAGACAGCTTCAGCCATGCTGGATGGTGCCATTTTGACACTACGTAAACAGAATTTGTAGTTCCAGATGAAAAATAACTTGGGATTACATCCTGTGTTTTACATCCAGCTCCTTTGAGCTTTTCTATTATTGTTATTTTAATGTTTGTGAAAGTATGTCAGAAATCTTTCAGTGCATTCATAGATCTAAATATATGTATATACATGTGAGTATGTGTGTGTATATATATTTATATGTAAAAGAAGTCCATTGTAAATACATGTCATTCTATAAATGACTAGACTGTGTGAGGGTTTAAATGTCTTTTAAAGACCTTTTCAGCAAAAGGGCTTAAATTATTGGCTCTCATTTTGGAGTCCTGGCTTTAATGAGATCTGGCTGGCAGTCAACAGAGATGCCTTAAAAGCAATGACTAGAAGAACACTTCATGAAGCAATGCAAGCTTGCTTTACAAACAAGGGCTGCTAACGAGGAGAAAGGGGGTTTGACTGCAGCTGATGCAGAGGCTTTTCTTACCATCACACCCCTCAGTGTGGCCTGAATGTGATCATTTTTACCAACAGGATAGCAGGAGGACATGGAGCTCAGTGCCGATTGGGCTCCCTTGCTTATTGTAGTTCTCAAGTTCTCTTGTGGCTGCAAGTCATAGAATCATAGATCTCTAAGTCCTGGGCAGCTTGGAGTGTGTGTGTGTATGGAGGGGGGAAATGGGCACATTTATTTCATGTCTGATTTGGTTTTCCCATACTTATGTCCTCTGAAGATAAATACAGGGAGACTTCAATTCTTTTAACAGTGGTATTACAGTAAAATGCTCCCAGAAGTCGAAGTGGGGGGTGGGGATGATGTTATTTTAAAGGGTCTACATTTATATTAAGAAGCTAGCCTGGGGTTTGTCCAAGATGGAGCAGAGAGACCACCGAGTAGTCTCATCAGCAGAGCACTAATTGTGGCCATTTATTATAGTCACTTATCTGATAGTAGCTTCTTTATCTGTGATAGCTTTACAGGGATAAAATCCACCAGGCATTCGCACCAGTATATAAACATGTTACCTTGTGGCAGAGTGTCTGTTACTTACTGTCAACACTTGCCAGCAAAAAAATGCCTATCTCTAGCTTATATGAAGTAATGATGAGTTTAATATGCTCCAGTGAAAGCCACAGAATAAACAAGGCATCACAAGTGTTTGCCTTGTCTGGCCTCTTAAACAAATAAAGGTGACTGAGAAGTACAAACAGCGCTGGGTCGTGGCTTATCAGTGTGAGCACTGCTAATGCTGTGCTTGTAGGATATGGCAGGAAGCACCCAGGGAGCCCTTAGCGAGGGGCATGGGGTGAAGTTCTCCCTACCAGCATAGAGATGGGATATAGAAGAGCCATGCTGATGGTGTAGTGCTGATGGGACAGTGCGGTCCCTCTCTGAGCTTCCAGTTTGAGGGAGGAAAGCGGCACCAACTTGTGCTGGCAAGTGAGAAAAATTAAAAGTAGTTATAGTTATATTGCTGGATCAGTGAGCACAGACTCATTTTGCATGTGATTGCTCATGGGCAAAAATTGAAGATACTTGGATCTGTGGGTAGTGCCTTTGTTAGGGAATAGCCCCTATTAAGGAAGGCACTTAAGGCCATCCATCCCCTGGCTGACAATAAATAAGCTTGCTTAGCTGCACTGTTGATCTTACGATAAGTGATGGAAATACATCCCATTTGTCATCATGAAATGCTGGGGACAAGTGGAGCTAGCTACCTCAGACAGCTGCTTTCCATGTCGAACACTGCATAAAATCACCAGAAAGGGAAAACTTTGTTACAGATTGAACACTTTGTAGAGGATGTCAATGTAGAGATTGATCAAAGCCCATTTGATCCTCATGGGCTTAAAACTCGCACAGAAATTGCAACATCTTTTGTAGTTTGTAAAGGCACTTGGCAAGCATAGACATCGCTTCCTGACTTTGTAGAAGGGGTTCTGATTCTTAGCTGTACAGATTCAGCTCGCTGCATTCTCTGTGCAAAATGTCACATGCAGAATGTATTTGCTTGCACCAAATATGAATTTTCATGCAGAAATGCCCTTCCTGCAACTCTGGCTGTCAGGATGGGAACTTCCTGCTTTGAGTTGGAAAATGTGAGGCAATTGCAGCTTCATCTTTTGCAGTGAAGAACAGATGGACTTGAAAGCTTTATTGTCTGCTTTCAGCATGCTTATTTCCAGGGCTGCACACAAACAGCTGGATTGTTGGGTGACAGCATGGCATCCATTTGGCTCTGGGAGATCATGTCATAGGGAAATCATTTGAAGGGATAATTTCATTTGGGCTTGCTTTTGCCCTGTAAACAAAATGGCCCAGGACCAGATGAATGGCACCAGCAACACAGCCCACCTGTTGGCCAATCCCTTCTAAAAATAGCTGAATGAAAGGCAGATGTGGGAGTGCTCACAGCTAGGCAACACTGCCTGGGGCCCTAGGTAGGTTGTCCATCCCATTATGTGCCCATCAGACCCATCTCAAAGATGCTGCTGGTGCTTATTGATTCACAGCTCAAGAGGTTGGTGTGCAAGAGTTGGTGATAGGAGCTTGAGTTCCCAGCTGCAGTTAAATGCGTTGCGTATCAGTGGAAAATGTGGCCTAGTTTCTCTAGCCAGCTGCTCTGTGGATCCAGCCCCGGATACAACAGTCGAACTAATCTCTTTGCACAGGCAATCAAAACCCAGTGGTTAAAGCTAATTACCAGTGCTGTTGATGGTGCGTGAACCAGAGGAGGGCTGGCTGCTTTTCCCAGGGCTGCACAACTTCTACATTGCTAGCGGAGTAGAAAATACAAAAACAAGGTATTATTTTTGTCTGTAAATGAAACATATCTGCCTCAAATTTCCTGCAGAAGACAGCAGATCCATTGAGTGAAAGCGTGTCATTTTTATAGTCATGTCTCTGAGCACAACCACATTTAAGAAAGCCACAAACCTGGATGGCAATATGATTTTACATTTTAAAAAAGATTTAACATGTTACAGCACATTTTCCCTGGGCTATGGAGGAACTGTTTCTTGCTTAGCTGTGAGTTCATAAATTATCAGCTTGGGTTCATGCACTATTGTGTTTCAGGACAGAGCTGTTTTACAAATAATGCAAGGCAGTTTCTCTCCTCCATGGGCAGGTACATGGGGAGAGCCAGCCCATCTGAGCGATAAATATTGCAGGGTAACAACAGAGGTGAGAGCAACTGATTCTGATGGAGTTAAAAATCTGTTACCACTTCAGTGGTTCTTGCTTAATCTCCTGTTTGCTGAGCTGATAACGCGACTATAAAGTTTCCTCCTGGATGAATGCTGGCACAGGCATTTCTCAGAGCAGAAGTGAATTCCAAATACAAATGTCAGAACTGCTATGAATAAAATTTTGTCAGTGCAAATGATAGAAATGTGAATAAGTGCTGAGTCGGATTTGTGATGAGAATTGCTCAGGTCCAGGGAGTGTCTGACTTCATAAAAACAACTCTGCAAAGAGAGAAATTTAAAATAAGAGTTACCATGGCATAGAATCATGAAGGTTGGAAAAGACCTCCAAGATCATCAACTTCAGCTGTCCACTTATTACCAATATTTCCCACTAAATCATATTTACATGTTGTACAGAGAGATGCTTCTTGAACACCTCCAGGATTAACGACTCCACCACCTTCCTCGGCAGCCTATGCCATGCAACTTCGGGCCATTCTGTCTCATTACTGGTCACAGGGTTGAAGAGGTTGACATCCACCTTGCCACAACCTTCCTTCAGGCATCTGTAGAGAGTGATAAGGTCTCTTCTGAGCTTCCTCCAGACTGAACCATCCCAGTTCCTTCATCTGCTCCTTATAAGACTTGTGCTCCAGACTCCTCACAGCTTCTTTGTCCTTCTCTGAACATGATCCAGGGCCTTGAGTACTGAATACAATACTCATGGTGCAGCTTTTGGAGATCTTGTGCAAAGCTATGGGCTCTCTTTAGCTTTTTTGCTGCACTGAATGTAGGCAGAAATGAGAGGTAGTGATCTGCTCTGGAGACCATTGCCACCCTTGGATTTGCAGCAGTGGCAGTGAGCTGGAATGATATCTGGAAGGGAATATGGCTTTTTCCTTCAAAGCAGGCCATTCTCAATAGGAAGATAACCCAAATGCCTTCTCTGGACAGTCCTGAAAGGATGAGGAGGAAGCTTCCTATTTCTAGGTCCAGGAAGAGGTGGTTTCTGAGGTCTAAGTGGGAAGTTGCATCTACAAGGCATAACTTCAAATCCTAACTCCCTAGCAAACTATTTGTAGGAAATCTTCCTGCTCTGTGAATCTCAGAGAGGAAATTCCCTCACCAAAGCCCAATTTAGCCAGCTTTTTATGAATGGCAGTTAGACTGGACTGGAGGTTACAATTGGTGTCTCTCACATGCTCCCTAATTTTTAAAACTTGATACTGCAGCCGTGACAATGCTATGGGGTTTTGTAGTTATCAGCCATAACTTGCAAAGAGTTGCTTGGCCAGAATGCAGAACATGTAAAGCTGTTGCAAGTGTATTAGTGTGGGAAAGAATGGTTGCCACTGGATTAATGCCATGGGTTAGCTATTTATTTTATTTTTTTTTTAATTCAGAAATGTAGCTTAAAATTATAACTTTTTTTTTTTTTTAGCTTTTTAATAATAGTGTCATTTGATTTGATCATTGCATTTCCTAAATAACTTCTTAAATCCCTAATTTAAAATTGTTTTTCAGACAAGTAACTGCTGGTGCCTATTCTTGCCCAACATTCTCGCTCTCTTTCTCTGCTCCTATCACAAGCCGGAACTTACAACATCAGCTTCTTTGGGAGTATTTTGATGCTTTCACTGCCTGCCAAAATCAGGAAGTATAATACACAGAGAAAACTTTTTTTAAAAAATTCATTTTACACAAATATTCTTTACAACTAGATATCCGACGCAGCTGGGAACAGGTTATGTTGTCTGCTACTCTAAAGTTAAGTGTAAGAATCTTGTGGCACAGTTGTGATGACATTGATGCCAGAATTCTGACTAATTATCCCTAATTGATCCCTAATTCTGTCTGAATTAGGGGATGATCATGGAATCACCTAATCATAGAATCATTTGAGTTGGAAGGGACCCTTAAAGGTCAGTCAGTCCAACTCCTCTGCAGTGAACAGGAACACCTACAGCTAGATGAGGTTGCTGAGAGCCTGGTCTTGTGCTGTGGCCTGGTGTGATCATGTATGAAACACTGGGAGCATGAGTAGATGAATCACACTTCATGAGGATGCCGATTCTCAGCCGTGCTGTTCCTACAGTGCCCCAGTGCTGGAAAGGACCCATGTTCAGGTAAAATAAGTAACCCTGGGAAGATTCAGGCCCATCGCTTGAAGAACGTTGCAATGTTGAGGCACAGAAGGATGGATTACAGATTGTTCAGCCTGAATTCCATCCCAAAAATCTGTTTAATCCCCCTTTTAATACTTGTGTGAGTGCCAAAAATGTCTTTTATTTGCTCCAGCAACAGCAGCCGGTTAGTTAGATGCTATCAGCTACTTCTTCATTCAGTTGTCCTCTTCATGCTGATAAACACCACAGAAGACAGCAGAGAGAAACCTTAAGCCACAAACTTATCCTGTGTATAATAGGATGCACCTTGAAACAATTTTGATGTCTCCATTGAAATCAGCTTAGGTTAAGCCTACATAAATAGTGTCAAAGGGGAACACACCCAGAACGCTCTGGGAGATCATGATAAACACTCCTGATGCTTTGCAGCTGTGCTCATCATCTGTGCATTACACAATAAAATTTTACAAAGCATCCAGACACCCAGCTGGTTGTATTCACTGTGAGATGGCTTCCTCCAAGATGGTATTTTGCTCTGTGTCTGTGGCCCTGTGTTACTCCCTCCCCCAACTTCACTCCTCATCACTTATTTCTTACTAGAGATAGCTCATCTTACTATTTTTTGGATCAGTGGGCTTTGGAAAGGAATTGTACTTGCTTGAATGTGAAAAAAGAATATTCCCTGGATAGAAAGGAGGTCTGAATGACAGTTAATTGGATCAAAGAGCACACAATTTCTAAGTTTTTTTCAAGTATTTTTGAGTCAGTATTTGCCAGTGATTGCAATTTCTCTCTGAAGTGACAGCCTGGATTCTGAAACTTCTGTATACATGGCGAAGTTCTTCTCCTCATGTCTCTCTTCTGAGACATGAGATATCCCAAAAGCCAAGTGTAGCTATTTGCCGGAACATGGCCCCTTTCTGTAGAAGGGAATGAAGGGAATCAAACTAAGAGGGCACACACCTGAGCCTCCTCTCACTGACAGCACATCACTGGCATGACTCCCTTGATGAAAGTGGAATTCACCCTGATTTACACAGCATTAATGAGAGAGGGTTCAGGTCTTAAGTGCTCAGGCTTAGCTGTATTTCTTCTGTTTTCATTCCTTCCCCAGCGATTCCCAGGAAATATCACTTTGGGGAGATAAGTGTCTAGAGGAATGTTCAAATTAATTTCAGAGCTGCCTGAAGTGGCCATACAGATAACCAGCAAGAGGAAATGCCCCAACAAAGGGATTTATTGTGCTATCACCGCTCTTTGCTGAGCTACAACATCTTAATCTTTCATGATGACATTATTATGAACCAGCAACAGCAGAGAGCCCTGAGAGCCCAGCACACTGTTTCCACAAGACCTGCTAATCCTTGATGTTAAATTGAGTAGGGCTAATCTCAGCTTGATGTCTGAAAACTTGCTGAGGGTGCGCTTGATACCCCTGTCTATGTTATTAATAAAGTTATTAAATAGTGCTAGTACAGACCTTGAGGAACACTGCTTATCACCGATCTCCACCTGGACATTGAGCCATTGATTACAACTCTTTGACTACCCACAAATACTGTTCCATATCTGTATCTCTCTATTTTAGAAACAAGGATGTTGTGCGGGACTGTGTCAAAGGCCTTACAGAAATCCAGGTACATCATGATATCAGTTGCTTTTCCTTTGTCCACTGGTGTAATCACTTCACAACAGAAGGCCACTAGTGAGGCACAGTTTGGTCTTGATGGAATTGTGTTGGCTGTTGCTGATCATCCATTTGTCTGCCACATGCCTCATATGACTTAACATAACTTGCAGGAAGATCTGTTCCATTACCTTCCCAGGCATGGAGGTGAGACTCACTGGCCTACAGTTCCCAGCATCTCTATTTCTACACTTCTTAAAAATGGGAATGATATTTTCCTTTTTACAGTCACTGGGCACTTCACCTGGCTGCTCTCACTTTTCAGATAAGTGAGAGAGTGGCTTGGCAGCCTATTCTTTCAGGATCCTGGAGTGCATCTCATTGGGCCCCATAGAATGCGTTCTATAGCATCTTCAGTTTCCTTGTGTTTCAAGTGAAAGAAGTGATTTTTCCTAACTGGTAATATTAAAGGCCATAAATGGACCATTTCTTGATAAGCTACGCATTGCTCCATTTTTTGTAAGAACCAGGACTAAACACAACATGACTTTCCCTCTCAACTTTCAGGATTACAACAATTTTCTCCAATTTCACCACACTTACTTTTAGGCAGTGATCTGTGTTGTTCTGTAGAATCCCTTCTTCTCCTGAGGTTGGATGTCAGTATTGAGTCCGAGACGCATTTCAGACAGCTTGCATCATTGTATAAACAGTGATAACAATATTTAATGATGATGAATCTGAATTTCACCGCAGAACTATAAAACAACCAAGAGAATGAATTATGCAATTTACAGCTAGCAAAAAGGCAGCCAAAGGGAAAGCAAAGGCTGTGTACAGTGGAGAGACAAATTTAGTGGTCTGAGAATACAGTGTCATTTGTTTTTGTGTTTAGTAGCACTTAGCAGCCATGGTGCATAAATAATCTTTATTACATGGGAACCCGGGAATGCTGTTGGCGTCTATTTGTCACCGTGGGAGATGACCACTCTGTGTGGAACAGCAAGGTGGATCCTGGGTTAAGGGTCCACCTGAGCCTTGCTGTTCTCCAGATGTCCTGGGGCCCATTCTGAGTGACATCGATCTTCTTCCCTCCACTGGGTCATGTGAAAATCCTGGTGCTCGTTAAAGGCACTTTCTACCCCAGCCTAATGCAATTCTACTGTGCTCGCTAAGTTAATTACTCGGATGAATTATAAGCACACAGACTGAACAACGGCAAGAAAGGACAGAAAAGGAGTAATAGAAGAAAGTCACATGGAGGAGAGCTACAAAAACTCTAACGCTTCTATCTTACTTTTGGTTCACTTGTTCATTTTTAATATAAAAATACCAAAAAGAGGAAGAAAAAATAAGGAACACCATCTGTAAAATATATTCCTTCCCTTTTTCTTCCTCCAGTGTCATCCCCATTTTTTTCTTTTAAATTATATTTCTCATAATCCTTCTAGAATTTTAGTATTTTTCATGCATTTTTCCACTTTAACACAGGAACCATTTAGATAGAGAAAGTTGGTATGCTGCAGAGGTTTCAAAAAATGTGCATTTTGAGGAAGGAAAGAAAAAAATTTTGTTTTCTAAAGCTGAACAGGTTTTGATTTTCTACCTGGAAAAAGAAGTGGAATCTCTAAATAGTGATGGCTTCACAGAACATGTTCAATCAAAAATTAATAACAACTTTGATGACCACTTTGTTATTGTGATCCTCTGATGATACAACATAGATTACACTGTATGCTTTATAAGAAATGTTGAAGGAAGAGCCAGGAAAGTGCCTGACCAGGCACACAAACCCTGACATCATACTGGTAGGATTGAGATGCCTCATGGGCTACTAAATCCACTGGAGCCAACCTGGTTGTCCTTCCCCAGCAACAGCAAGGCCATGGAGTCCTTTGATCCATATTAAACTCAATGCTGCTCTGAGTCCCAATCCTGCAAGGTCCACTTGCCTTTCAGCCTGTAAAAATGGGGACAATTTCCAGATCATATCTACCTACCTCTGGTGAAAATTAGTGGTCTCTGTCCTTAAGTCCACTTGTGAACCACTCAAAGCAGAAAGTGTCTGAGCTTCCTGCAGACCACAGTGAGAAAAAAAAAAAAAAAAAAAAAAAAAAAAAAAAATCACTGTACAAGAGTGAGGAAATGCCACATTGCTCAAGCTCTCCATTCTTCTGGCTTCTAAGAGGATACTGTAAATTACAGCGTAAACAGCTTTTGAAATGACATAAAAAAAAAAAGTGATGTGTCACTTGCCAGTGTCCCTTTAACTATGAAAAATAACAGCAACATAGGAAAAAATGTAAATTCACCATCAGGCAGATCTTCTCCCACAGCATAATGCAGAATTTGATGAATAGAATGAATGAAACAACAGAGGATCCAAGCATTACACAACGGCTATAATTGTGCTAACCAGCTGTAGTCATCTGCTGCTTCCAAAAAAAGTTCAGAGCATTTTGACAATGTCGCCTGTGCAGATTGGAAGGCTGCAGCAAATATGTATTTCCATTTATTACTTGAAAAAAAAAAAAAAAAAAAAAAAAAAAGTAGGACCTATTACTCAGTGTCAGATTTTCTTGGAAGGTGCCAAGACAGCAGAGAGTGAAGAACAGGATCACTTGTAGCGTCAGGAAAAAGAAAAAGCAGTATAAATTAAAAAGAAAAAAAAAAACCCAGCATCTCTTCCAAGGAAAAGGATTTTAGACAAGCACACACTGCTGGTTCCAGCTGCACTGGTGACCAGAGTAATCCTTGCCTTTTCCCTAAGGGGTTGGAGAACCATGCTCAACCAGGCCTGAGCATTTTAGTCCCTAGGAAAGGTGCTGTGTTTTCTTTTTTTTTTTTTGCCACTGGATGGTTATTCTGAAATAATTACGTGTGGCTGGCTTGACTTCTGGAGGCAAGGCTTGGGAATTTGGCATAGTGAAGCCCAGCTTTTAGGCACCATATACAACACATGGAAAAGGCTGGGACTGTGCAGCACTGAGCCTGGAGAACTTTGAAGGCCAAGGCTTTCCTGGTGGCATTTCCTAAACCCATGGCGTTATGTTGGTATCCAGAGTGGTGGTGAATGCCCCATCCCTGGAGACATTTAAAGTCAGGCTGGACAGGGCTCTGAGCACCTGATCTGCTCTAGGTGTCCCTGTTCATTGCAGTGGATTGGACCAGATGGCCTTTACAGGTCTCTTCCAACTCAAATGACTTTATGATTCTACGATATGGGGGATGGGGAGGATACAGTAACTCCACGGGTGTGGGGTGATCTGGGAATGTAGATGAATCCACTTCAGAAAAAACACACCATTAACATGATTTCAAATGGACTGCTTTCTAATAGAATGCCTTTTTTGATACTTTCACGAGCCGCGGAGCTCTAGGAATGCTTTGGTGTGCAGGTCAGATTCATTTAATTTGGAGGTGAGACGGGCAGTTTTATCCAGCTTTTAGTACTTGGTTTTGTTTTTGGTCACAGATCATTTACTGAACCTGTTTTAAGTGGAATGGAGGTTTTTTTTTAAAGCCAAGAGGGTTGGTTCTGGCTTGTTACAAAACAGCAGCTTTCAACAGGATCCAAATCTATCTTCAGCTTTTCTGGGTAACTCTAAATGAGTACTTTAACTTGGGGATTTCTGTGCCGAGGAAGAAGGGAAGTTAACAACTCAGCACAGCACACAAGTAGAACTGGCATAAGGGTGTTTCTGACTGTGCATGTCTCCCTTTTTGCACTTGAACAATAAAAAATTAAACCGGGAAGTTGCCCTGCACCTTAGGAATTGCAGTTCTCTTGTTCTTTCCTGGATCTCAGCCCACGTTCTGCAGGACTTACGGCCAGAGACAGTGGGGATGGCAGTTAAGTAGCTGTCCTGCTTAGGGGAGAAAGGCCTTTTATTTAGTTTAGAAAAGCCTGGAAGGATTTTAGTGCTTGCCCACTTTCTCTGTACAAATATTTCCATGGAAACTGTTTGGCCTAATCATGTGAATTAAGATGAATTAAGGGAACAATATTTACATACAACTAAACTCAGTTTTTGAAACTCTGCAAACACAAAACTCACAGGAAACAAAAAAGAGAGGGTAGAACAATCACACAGTCCAAACCCCGAAATACAGCTTCGGAAAAGTGTTATTGGTGATAGTCTTGCTTCAAAAGAGAAGTCAGACTAGACGACCTCTAGAGGTCCCTTCTAACCAAAATTTGTATGAGTCTGTGACTCATATACATTTCATCATTTCTTCTCCTCAGCTCTTTTGTTAGTTTTCCTAGTAAGAGACTAGAATGTAAAGTGAAAGTTCTATTTATGCCAAGGTCTGTGAGCCATGATGTCTCTGGATTATGCTATAGGCAAACTTTCAGCTTCTGCTGCTAAAAGGTGTCAGAAAGAAACATGCAAAGTCAAAGACTCCCTTCTTTCACCATCAGGAAACACAGAAGGTCTCAGGACTCTCTCAGGCTCCCTTATCCAGTCGTGATATTTCCATACAGAAAATAGGTGTGGTGGATATTGTGGTGAAGCTCAAATGACAGGGTCCAGCCTCTGTGTGGAAGGGTTGGAAGTAGAGGTGGGAACGGGTGCTGACCAGCCAAGTGAGCCATTTTGCCTCGTTCTAGCTCTTGGAATGGGTAACAAAGGTCATCCAACAAGGAGCCCACTGGGCAACAAATAGCAAAGAAAAATAACACAGCCCACTTCAAGATATTGAGGAAGCTTGAAGGATTTTCCCATCCAGCTGTCCGTGAAAGACAAATACTGTTGGAGACACAGTGAATCACTCTCTCTATATTAATTTCAGATTGTTTTTGGACTGGGACACCTTTGAGACATTTAAGAAAATTCTAGGCAGGGCAGATTGGCCACCTCTATCTGGAGGTTTCCACCAGCATCCCCAGCGCCCCTCCATCCCTGTGAGGGAGTGAAGGCACAAACACAGTGAGCTTGTCACAAACACAGTGAGCTTGTATAATCAATGAATATTAGGATGTTATAATTACAAAATAAACAGAGTTAGGCAAAGCAGATAATGATAACAAAAAGAGAATAAATAGAAAGCTTACCTCCATCCTGGGCTCACTCACAAAACTCCAGCAGAGGCAAACTCCAGATGAGATCCTTCCCTGCTGGTAGCCAGCTCTTAAATAGGTCTAGGAGGGCTAGAGCCTGGCTCCACCCCTTCTGGCAGCACAGGTGAATTGCCTTCACCTGTGCTCCTCTGGCTGACTCATGGCTCGCCTCAGGTGATCAATCAGAGGTTCAGGCCGTGACTCAGCAGTTCCCATACAGAGCTGTGAGAAGCTGTGCACCACTTGAGAAGCTCATCTACCAATTTATTTATCTCACTGCCCAGCCCAGCAGTAAGGTAGACAATTTGCTTTCTAACCCAGGATTTTGAATGAAAATTTTTTGCCTTGACTTCACTAGACAACAATGTGCTGCTGAGTACCCTCTTCTTTATCAGCTGTTGTTGCCTTTGCAGTGATTTGGGAGTGCTCAACATCTCTCACCACTGTGGCCTCCAGATGCTCAGTACTCCCCTCTCTGCATATATCCTTATTCTTTTTGGACACCTAAGTACAAGTACAATTACACCTAAGGTGCAATTTCTTCTCATTTGATAGGTGTTGCAAACTCTGTTATTATCCTATGGTTCAGGAAGACCACAAGCCTTCCTGAAGATGCCATGCCCAAGCACATGAGCAAAGGAACAGTGGACTTGCCTCCTCTTGGTGGATGCCTGGATGGGAGGAGGACCTGTTGTGGTGCTGAGCTCTCCTGCTTGGGACATGCACACTGCAAGGGAATGCGGAGCCAGGCTGGGTGGTGGTGCCTCTGGCTTCCAGGAGCACACAAGCTGGGAGCAGGGGTATTGGGGCTCTCTGGAAGGATCTGCATGTAATTTCCTTGCTCTGGCTCCTCAGAGAGGCTCAGCCCAACCTCCCCCCCCATCAGCACCCACTCTCTGGAATTTGCATGGTTTATCTCACGCCCCAGCAGGGTCCGAAGCAGCGTGCCGCACTGAGCCCCTGCTTATCGCAGCTCTGACATGGCTTTTCTAAGCAAATGTTTAGCCCTACTTGACTTGGGATGAGTGCTGTATTGATTATTAACTTTAAACAAACATCTGGTTTTCATTATGAATGGTAGCAGACCAGAGAGGGGTGCTGTACTGGGCGGTGCGGTCACTTAACAACCATCAGGGCTGGCTATAAAGAAAATTTAACATATCCTGTAATTACAGTCTGCACAGCACAGGGGGATTTGGGATCTGCAGATCTGATTTCAGAACAGAAGAAAATGTTTATTGTATCTGCTACGCACATTTATTTACTTAGTAGTAGCAGGGCTTTTGAAATATTGCCTGTGCAAGAGCTTATTTTTTGCTTACGAGAAGGACTTTCTTGTTTCAGTCAGGAAACTTGAGCAAGGCTCACGGTCAGGATGGCCTGCTTAATGCTTTTACAGGCTTTGGGATTTCAGGGTTTGCAGATTACACGGGTCTGCTCTGAAATATAAATAACATCTTCCACCCACCGCTGGCAGTGAGGGCAGCGCTGCAGCAGGGATGGCTTCTGGTGGCCTGGGATAATGGGGACATCACCCCCAGAGCTGTCCCGAGCCTCCCAGCAGGGTTCTGTAGGGTCTTCAAATGTGGCCCTCAGCCTGTCCCCACACCGGTGAACCAAAAAGGGTGCATCTGCACCCGGCGGCCGCAGCATCTGTGTCCGGCTCCCAGGGAATTATCAGCCAAAGGGACGTTTTGGGGATGATGTAATGCTGAAACTCGAGCTCCAGCTGAAAGGACATGGTAGGTGGAGTTTCTATGGAGCCAGACAGAGCTGGGATCCTCTCCCTCTCTTTTTCTCTTTTCCTGGCTCATTCAGGCTGTCTCAATTAAAGCTCGGGCAAATTAATCTTACACTCTTAATGTCAGTTGCTATTTTTCTAATTCACCTCCACACTCTTAAAGACTATTTCTCCAAACAAAATGGTTCTGTTCTTCAATTTCAGGCTGTCAATTTCATGGGCTGCTGATACATTTATTAGGTGTGTAATTTGCTATTTTTAGGAGGCTGCGGGGGAGCAGCACCGTTTCTTTCTTTCTTTTTTTTTTTTTTTTTTTTTTCCTTTTGCATTTATAAGCCTCTTACAGTTCCCTGTCCACCGAAAATATTTTTACTATTTAAAATATAGTATAAAAGTCCAGGTATCTCCATCCAAATTCCTCCCTGGTGTAACTCTACTGACCTCTATTTCACAAGAAGTGAATTTATTCTCTAATGTTCTGGGATATAATTTTGGTAGACACGAACACTTCTTGGCCATTGCTGGAAGCAGGAAAGCATCCAGCTGTAGGGACCAGTGACACGATCAGCAATGGACCTCAGCTGCAAACTCTGCTGTAGGAAAAGCTTTGATAGTTTTCAGTTTAGCGTGTCCCTTAGTGTGACTGTCTCTGAGATCACAGATGCTGATACACCACATAGGGCCCACTATCAAAATCTGCTGCCAGACTTTACTTGTTTCAAAGCAGTTGTGAAGAACTTGGCAGTGATTTGAGGCACATTCCTGCGTGGTGTGGGGGATTTCTCTACAACCCTACAAGAGGGTGGTCAACACTCCTTGAGGGAAAATTCTCTTTTCTTCCTGTGCTAGCCATGTTCAGCCTGGGAGGTTCACCACCCACTTGTGGAGGCGTGATGGGAGCAACCAGAGCCACCACAGCCTTAAAAACAGGGGGATGGCCATAATGTCTTTGAACGAGTCAAGGGGCTACCAGATCACCAGTCAAATTAACCAGTGATGATTACCCAGTGGAGGAGTGCTTCCATGACATAAGTTCTAACTGGGAAAGAGGAGGGCCATAAAAATGATCCAATGAATGGAAAATCTCCCTTATGAGGACAGGCTGAGAGAGTTGGGACTGTTCAGCCTGAAGAAGAGAAGGCTCCAGGGAGACCTGATAGCAGCCTTTCAATATCCAAAGGAGGGGGCTGTAAGAAAGAAGGGGACAGACTCTTTAGCAGGGTCTGTTGTGATAGGACAAGGGGAAATGGTTTCAAATAAAAGGAGGGGAAATTCAGATTGATTATAAGGAAGAAATTTTTTACAGTCAGAGTGGTGAGGCACTGACACAGGTCGCCCAGAGAGGTGGTGGATGCTCTGTCCCTGGAGACATTCAAGGTCAGACTGAACAGGGCTCTGAGCAGTCTTCTCTAGCTGTAGGTGTCCTTGTTCACTGCAGCGGAGTTGGACCAGATGGATGCCTTAATGGATTTCTTCCAACTCAAACAATTCTATGATTCTGTAGTGTTAAGGAAGGAGAGGAGATGTTTTCAATTCTGATGTCACATGCCTCATTGGTCCTGGGGTTAGAGTTTATATGTGGTCCTTCAGTGAAAGTAACCAGGGGTAGAAGATGCCTTCTGGCATCTGCTCATGTTTGTATGATTTTTCCAGCTGCTTAGAGAAATTTTCTGCCTTCTGCCTCTCCCTACACTGTGAGGACTCTGATAACTGCATGATTAGGGCTGCAACTTTCTGCCATCAACATTGCCAAAGATGCTTTGTGAAGAAGGGATGTGAACATGATGTGTCTCCAGCATTTATACCTGTTTACTGTGGGCAAGATCATGCTAAAGACAAGCCCCTTCTACTGTAATGGCGCTTTACCCTTTTCCTGTGCCACTGTTCTGTGGCCCCTGTTCCTTTCTCCTGTACCCACAGCTGAGTGTGTACCACTGTGGGTGAGGAATGAATGTGGCTGTGTACAAACATCTTTGAGCTGAAGGTGGGTCAAGAGACTGGGGTCAGGGTCTCTCATCGCTAACTGGCCCTACTGAGGTGGCTTCATGGGCAGCAATAAACGAAGGAGAGATAAACAACTTGGGAAAGCAGAGCTCTAGGGCCAGACCTCCAAGAATAATTAGATGCTTAATTTCCTTGTGGGCCTCCCACTGAAATCAGTGGGAGGTTAAATGTCGAAGCACCTAAATACCTTTGGAGATCTGGCCCATCACCTTCTCATTATAAAATGCAAGAGATAAGCTCGCCTCTGCGGTCTGCATGCCAGATACATTCAGACCTGTGTGCTCTCTCTTGTGTATCTGTGTGTTGGAATTTCCCTGGGCTTGAATTCTCCCACCCTTACTGCCAGCTCTCTGAGACACACTTGTGCTGGTCTGGTCTGAGCACGGCTTGTGGTTGGCAGTTGTTGCTGTGTTGCTCCAGAAAGTATCTCAGGACTACTGTGGGGTCCTACTGCAGTGCCAGGCTGGAAATCTGTGCTGAATATACAGCAACCTCACAGCAGAGAGGCAAGTCATACTGTGTACCAAAAAGTGGGGGGCAAGGCTGAAAGGCAAATGCAGAAATAATGACAGTTGTTCCAGAAATGACTCTGAAATCCCTAAGAAATGCTGCTTGGGAGGATGAGGTGCAAAACCAAATGTGCTGGATTCCAGGGGCTAAATCTCATCTCCTGCATGGCTGTCCTTCCAAATAAACACACAGAGTTAATTAATGGCTGCTATCTCCGTGGATTTGCTAGGTATGCTCAACTGTGCTTCTGCTGCCTCCTCTGTGGTCTTTAGGCCTGAGCAGCCCAACGAATTAACAGCACAACTCCTCCATGCAGGCTCATCCAGAGCTCATTATGGCTAATCGAGTGGCAGGTGATGGACGCACCAGATAGTCTGCTGATCTATGCCACACCATTTATCTTCATCAGAGGAGCGGCTGCTCTTGGCCCAGCCTTCCTGGGTCTCTGTTTGCTCAGTGGGAGGCCTTGCTGGGGGGCCTGGGCCAGCCCCAGCTAATGGCAGGGGACAAAGGGTCAGTCACCACAGCCGGGAGGTGATGAGGGGGCAGAGCTTGGAGCAAGTTGCAGAAAGGCTGCTATGGTCCATCCCATTACATCTGCACTGGGTTCACAGATCCTGGCCAAATCAGTCTAGTTCTTTGAGGGTTTATGTTGCTGGAGAATGTTTACTGTTTGTGATGACTGCTGGCCTTGCTGGCTGGATACTCCATCCCAGCAGTGCAAGGAAATGGGCTTTGACTTGGTGGAGGCAGTTGCTGCATGAGAAATCTCCCTCTCCATGGATTTCTTCTGATTCAATAAGGAGGAAACCAAGAAAGAAAAAGATGGCAAATCCCCCCAGTCATACTGCTCTTCACAGTTATCTTAAAGGAGTTTGTGGTGAGGTGGTGTCAACCTCTCCTCCCAGGTAATAGCAGTAGCACAAGAGGGAACGACCTCAAGCTGCACCAGGGGAGATTCAGGTTGGATATTAGGAAGAACTTCTTTTCAGAAAGAGTGGAAAAAATGTGAGGCATTGGAGCAGGATGCCCTGGGAGGTGGTGAAGTCGATGTCCCTGGAGGTGTTCAAGAGCCGTGTAGATACGGCACTGAGGGACATGGGTTAATGGACATGGTGGAGATGGGTTGGCAGTTGGACATGATGGTCTTCGTGGTCTTTTCCAACCCTAATGATTCTACTGTGACAACATGCAATAGCAATGTGGAAAAAAAATTGGAACAAGGTATTCGATTGAATTTGTTTGAACCTGCGTGTTTTGACTTGCACTTGTTTTATGTATGCAAACATACTAAAATGATTTTGTATAAAAGAATTCTAAAACATTCTTAGAATTATTAAGGCAATCCCTAAGAAGATGGTAGAACTCAGAATTGATGCATCCTTTCCTTATTTTTAACCAAAAGCAAATGAAATTCTGAGTAGAAAATGTAGAGAAAAATGTTGAAATCTTTTGACCAGAAGTTATTATTTTTTAAGCAGCCTGTTTTTGTGTTGTCAGAGGGGCTCCTTAACTTACTCACAGACTTGGAGGCTTATCATCCTAAATCATTTTTTATCCTTTTACAAGAGGAAGTTTCCATTTGCTGCTGCCAACTGTCAAAATTAGGGAGGTCATAGCATTTTGTGACCCTGTCCATCCTTAGTAGCTGTATCCAGTCAGATCCAATATTTGCTGTGTGACATTTATTTTTGGCAAGATTTTTTTCATGTGAAAATTTGTACTGGTAAATAATGCAGGCTAACAATTTTCAGCTGCTTTTATTTTTTCCACTGGCAAACACATATTTAGAATAAATACAAAATTTCTGCAAGGAAAATGAATTGTAGTTAGATCAAGTCTGAAAACATTGAAACATTTGATGTTGACATTTTAAAGACAACCTTTCAATAACATTATTCAAAACCAACGTTCGCTTACGATTTACTTCAGTTTTATTGAAACTGCTTGAGAATGACATTAAAAACTCAAGAAGGAACGAAAATACAGCCTTCAGCTCAAACTTAATTTCCCTCCAGTTTTTCAGTTTTATGAAACAAAACACCCCAATCCCAAACCAAAACACATTTCAGGTCCATTTCAGGCAGTGCTTCCCCTTCATGCTCCTTTCTTGTTTGGTTTTTCGAGTGAACTGAAAGACCGCTCCTTCGTTTCTCTCTCCTGGCAAGCAATGTCCTTATGTCATTCTCCATCTACGACCATCAGTCATGAGCATCTCTGCCTGACTTATTTTTATTTTCTGCTTTCCAAAACCAAGACAGGATAGTGATGATCTCATTGAAGAAGCTCAGCACCACAGTGGGACCTCTTTGTGTGTCCTGCGCTTGGCTCAGAGGCTTGGTGGTGAGACATTGCAAGTGCCGCATCAGGTACTCATCACCGTGCTGTACGGTTTTAGAGCGTGACTCTCAACTTTCTAAGAACAGTGAGGAGATAATTACATGGAAGAGTGAACCAGTGTTTTTGCAACTTTCCCAACTGCCCTCAGCGTGCGCAGCTGAGGGGGAAGTGGCTGGTGGTGAGCCATATATAGGAGCTCTAGAGAAGTAGGAAGATACCAGTGGTACAAACCCACAGATGTCAATCATGCAGAAGAGCAATGTCCCAGCTGATGGGGCTAATCAAACTGTACATGAGAGTCTGCGCCGTATGTGTGGGTGGATTCCTCAGCTCCCATTTCTTACTGCTGAGTGTACAGTAGTGTTGTGTTAGTGGGATGCACTTGCTGCAGGGCAGTTGAAAAATTCCTTTTCCAGACTGATTCTGTTTCAGGTTATTTCTATGTGTGGCTAAGATGGCTGTTCTCCACAAGCATCGGCCCTGTAAGTGTCTCTTGCACACATGGTCATAGCTGAGCCTAGGTCCCCAGAGCCAGCCTGGAGGTCGGACTCCTGTGCATGCAGCAAAGCCAGAGATGTGTACTGAATCACTGTGATTAGCAGTTTATAAACATCAGACTGTGTTAGCCTGATTTCTCTCTATTGTGTACAGCTCCCTGGGAACCAAATGTCCTGCTTTATTATACAGTTTACGCGAGACAAAGGTCCCTTCCCTTTTTCTAACCTTGCCTTGCTTTTTCCTTCCCAAGGCTGGCATATCAATAATTCATCTCCCTTGTATCCAGGAGGTTTTCTAAACAACAGGAAACTTCAGGGATGGAACAGAAACATAAAACATTCCTGCAGCCATTTGCCTTCTGCCTGCTAAGAGCAATAACATAGCTGAAGCGACTGGCTTAAGGGTTCTGCTGAGTGTCCCAATTGAGCCCAGCTGTGATAAAACCTAATGGCAACATGAATTTCTTACATATTGGGTAGCAGGGATAGAGCTGGTCTTCGGGTGCCATGCCTTTTGTGGGAGATATATTTATGGGAATTGGTGGCAACTGCTAAACATGGACAAAGTTAGCAAGAAATCTGCTCAGTGCAGCTGCAGAACCTAGCAGCCCTGTCATCCTCACCTTTGCTCCAGGTCTGTCTTTACAAACAGAAGTCTATTTTCTGCCTTGTTCTTTCTTCATGACTTCTAATTCACGAGGCAGTGGTATGTAGCATCTCTCTTCAAACAAGCACTTCATACCTCTGGGTGCAAAGGTAAGCAAAAAGGATGCAGACTTTATGTCCCTGCTGTTGTGCCCATTTGCCCACAGGGTGAATGAGGCAGATCCTTGATGCATTTACCTTGGAAGCAGGGAGGTGGAGAATAAGCATATGCAACAGGAGCATTCAGTGTTGCTCTCTTTCCATGTGTCTTTGGTTCTTATCCTTTCCCAAGTCTTGGAGGATCCAGGTCCCACGTGTGACCTGCCCTGGTGGATATGTCTGGAGCAAGATGGAGACATTTCCCTAGCTCTGCTGGTAATGAAATTTGCAATACTTCTAACATTTCTGTGCCTCTCTTGGACAATTGGACTAGGTGATCTTTTCCAAACTTTATGATTCTGTGATTCTCTGCTCACAAGGAGACCAAAATTTCTGAGTCTGGCTGCATCTCCTTGCTGGCAGGTCTGTCATTAACTTATAAGCAATAGCTTGCCAAGAATTCACACATCAGCAATTGCAACTCTCTCTTTTTAAATTTTTTATTTTATTTTATTTTATTTTATTTTATTTTATTTTATGTTATTTTATTTTATTTTATTTTATTTTATTCTATTTTATTTTTAATAAGATCAGGAAAAAAAACCAACCCTTTTCTTGAAACTTTAATGCATGCTGAATTTTGTGGCTGAACTATTTTTCATTCATATTGCTCCCATCTCCTGTCACCTTCTTATCCACTGCTGAATTCAGTTCAAAACCACTTTCCTGCCTTGCAAAACCCCTCAGGAGCTGCTTCACCTTCCCTCATTTCCTACTGGTGGGCTGCTCTCCTGGACTACGTTTCCATCCCTTCCTTGGGACAGTCCACACTGTTTCTCTTGTGCCTGCTCCTTCTTGCTTGGAGCCAAACATCTTGCCCTCTCTAAATCAAATCCCTCCTCAAAGCATTCATTTTTTTCCTTACTTTACATTTGATGGTCTATAAAACGGTTTTTGAACTTGTGGATTTGAGAACTTTTATTAATCCTCCCCCCAGCCTCTGCATTTCATTAGTTTCCTGCATTTGTACAATATCAGGAACACCAGCTTGTCTTAGAAGGGTACAGGCAGGGGTATCATTAGATAGAGCTCTGCAGAGTTACTCCCTTTATAAACTGATGGGACTGAGATATATCATGGAGAAAATCCACTGTTAGGTGAACAGTACTTTAACATTATATCCACTTTAAACTTGATATAAATAAATGATTGGAACAATTGATGGAATTGGAGAAGAGTATAAGTTCAAATGACAGCTGAGTTGTTAAAGCACAGAACAAATGCGAGCTGAGATGCACTCCACCTGAGTGAGATGTGCAAGGATGGGCTGGGATCCTGGCAGCAGTGATGCTCAAGCTGCGAACTCTGCCAGAAAAGCAAGTAAAAGTGAGGCCAGACTCATTTTTCTTTCTCTGAATGGCTGTTTCGACCAAATGTTAAAGTCTTGCTTGTCAAAACCATCAAATAATCTGTCACTTCAGGAGAAGGGATGAGGGGGACTTTTTTTTTGTTTCATTTTTAATGTTCTTTAGCGAACAGCTTACATATATCCGTGCACACCCACCCACCCACACATCTATAAATATAGATGTATGAAAATAATATGAAGCATAGTTCAATCTCCTAGCACATAATAATTAAGGGCCCAATTTAAATAAGCATTTCAGCATATGCTTACAATCTACCTGGCTTCAGTGGGACTTGCACACACACTTCATTTTCAGCACATGCTTCCCTGCCCCTTCTGAACTGGGATTTTACCTGAATGAAAACTGAAACATTGAACGGTTTCCTTTTATTTTTTTTCCTCCTCATTGAATAAATGTCCTTTTATAACCCAGATAGGAGTTTTTCAGGCATTCATAGGCAGAATGTAGCGCCATGAAATCCCAAATCCTGCAGCAAAAGAAGCAATAGTGCACGTTGCGCTGCTGACAAGCTGTTGTGGTGAATATTTTTATTTGATTGCAGTTCATTCATGGTGTGAAGCAGCAGTTCTGAAGATAAAGCAAGAGAGACTTGGATCAGAGCCATGCGTTTGACTACAGCAACTTTATTGGCTGGAGTCTCGTTTGTGTAATCACTAAAATTAACATACGTCAGTGAGAGTGGCGAGTTCAAAGCGGGAAACAGCCTCAGACACTGCTGCAGAAATTGCTCCAGTCCAATTACTGTAAAACAGATGAAGATAAACTTAGTGTCCCAGTGAGTCACCCAGCCGAGATTCACATTCCGAAAGACAAAACCCAACAAAAAAAGCTGCTCTAGGGGTAGAAATGGGGACAAAACTCTTTCAGAATTAACCATGAAAAATATGTGCAGAACACTGCCTGATTATACAAATTTGCCGGCAGTTCCCAGAAAAATGAAGCAAAACAAATGATCCTTGGTAATAAAGGAGCAAGTATCTCCCTGGTGAAGAAAATAGAGTGAATTTGGCCTAGTGTGTTTTTCATTAGCTTTTTCCATTAAAGAAACACATTGTGCAATGAAACTTGGCTTAATATTTAAGTTTTGATTAAATTAAATAAGCTTTTACTATATTTAAGACCAGTAGAAAACATTTTTATGATTTGTTACAAATCCCCGGGGAAATATTTAAAAACAAGAGCAACAAGCAAACATGTTATCACTGTATTTTCAGCTTAGGTTTTTCAGCATTGTGTTGAGCATGAGAATCTGGAAGTAAAATTGAGCAGGAGTTGAATGGAAAACAAACTGAAAGTAGTTCGGTGCTCATTCTGACAGAAGCGGGGAAGGGAAAAGAGTGGGAAAGGGAGAAAAAATAAAAGAGAATAAAGAAAAGAGTGCAGAGAATGGTGGGGAAAATACTCTTGGTATATCTGAATAATCTCAGTTTTTATTTAAAACAGGGCCATTTGTTATGCTGGATTCCAGCAGTGAATTTTCATGGCTCAACAATTCCTTCCTGTTCTCTGATTTTCATTTGTACTGAGCTTGGTTTCTGTCAGTCTGCTCATGTAAGCTGGTCTTACATATATTTCACTTTTATTTCCGAACCCTTTACATCACTAGAGAGACAGTCTGAGCATATCTGAAAATCATAGAATCACAGAATGGTTCAGGTTTGAAAAGACCTCGAAGCTCACCTACTTCTCTCCACCTGTCCTCGTAGGGGAGGTGCTCCAGCCCTCTGATCATTTCGTGGCCCTCCTCTGGTCCAGCTCCAACAGCCCCATGTTCTTCTTTAAAAAACTGGCTTATTGTCACTCAGTCCAAAGCAGTCGATGGGCAGGCTGCACAAAACACTGTCCTGAGTCAGTTAGTATTTCAGTCCATTGTTTAATTGCTCCTTTTGCCCCCAAACCAATCCCCTACAGGGCCAGTATCTTCCATGGAGTTGTTTTGCTTGTTAATAATACGAAATAAAAATTGAGGGAAATCTATATCCAGGAAAAGGAGTTAATAATTAGTGTAATGTATTTTAAGCAAATCAGAAAAAGCAGGGGAAATGGATACTGCCATATACTGGAGGATGGAAGGGGAAAAGGGACTTGTGTTATGCTCCCAGCCAGGGTTCTCTTGGTTCTATGCCTATGGAGATATATTCTCTGGAGTGATAGGATGTGAGGTAATGACCTCAAGATATGCCAGGTGAGGTTCAGGTTGGATACCAGGAAATATTTCTCCTCAGAAAGAGTGGTGCTGCAGTGGCACAGCTGCCCAAGGAGGTGGTGAAGTCACTGTCCCTGAAGGTGTTCAAGAACTATGGAGATGTAGTGATTCTTTGATTCTATACCATGCACACTTGCAATGGGATTTGAGATCTCTGATTGCCATGCTAAGGCCAAGTAACATGATTATTATTATAATTGCAGCTCTACAGTGAATACTACAGAGCACTTAATACTGTTCTCTCAATCTGAGGAGATAAGAGGCTAAGCATCTTGCAAGAGGACTTGCATTTGCAATAGACAAATTAACGTGTTGTGTGACTTTTTGTGCTCTGCGGAAGTAGTTAAAAGAGGTCGTCTGCCATCCTACAGCTTGGTGTCAATGCAATTAGCACTGTTTATGGTTGACTAGGATGGCAGAGGTGGGGAAACTGCAGCTTGCTAGTCCGTAATACATTATGGCCTCCTAATGAACTCCGTTTTATAGCCAAACTTCTTTAAATTGTCTCTTCCCATGATTAATTCACCTCTTTCTTCCCTTTCGGCAGGCTGTTGTTGATAGGGAGTGTCCAGTGTTGAATGAGTAAAAAGTACTAATGCATGTTCTTTTCAGGGAGAGATAACCCTTCTCTAAACATGATGAATGCATCTTGTACAGAGGAAGATACCCTGTGCAGCAAGGGCTTATGTATAAGCACTGGAAAGCATCTATGGTGGGGAGTGGGGTGGAGAAGGGGGGCTTGCAGGTCCTGGCTATTTGTAAGGGCTCTTTTTGCTGTTGGGTCTGGAGATCCCAACCATGAGGATAGGGACACCTAGCCAAATCTCTTCTTTTTTAAGCTTGGATCACTTGCACAGGAGGACTCCTGCTCACCCCATGCAGTCCCGCAGGCCAGACTTGGTTTCAATCTGTCCACAAATCAATGGTCCCACCAGTTCTGGTGGAGAGGGGCCATGCAGCAGCAGAAGCATGGTCTGAGGAGCAGCTCAGCCCTACTGGCCCCCTGCTCACCAGCTGCTTCTGGCTGATGTTGAGTGAGAGCTGAAGAGTGTCAGAGAGGGAAGATGATGGTCCTTGGCATTCTGCAGCATGGAGGTAGAAGGCCAAAAGGTGCATCAATACAGCAGGCTGAGTAAAATTAGACACATGCATTATGTATGTAAATACGTGTGCATATCCACATATCACTCTGCAAACACACGAATACCATCAGAGCACGCACAGCCATTCACACACCAGAGACTTGTTTTCCAGCTCTTCTCTGGCAAGAGCAAAAGAAAGAGAAAAAAAAAAAATCTTCCCCAAGTTGATTATCAAATAATATACTGTTTTATTTTCTGTCTAATAAGTACAAGAAGTTCCATAACTCCCCTGATTAGGCATATTATCCTTCTTCAGAAAGTCAGCTTGATTTATGCAGAAAGTGATTTGGACATATTTCCTCTGGCTATAGAGATTTCATAATTCCTGGTGTATGTCTGGAAAATCTCCCCTCGTCCCCAGTCCAAACCAAATTAATGTCTTCCAGAATGACCTGAGGAATTAATGAGGTTTTTGCTGTCAGTTCTGCCCATGCAGGGTCAAGTAAATCATTTGCTGGCCCTTACTCCAGTGTTTTTCGCTGTCTTTCTGACTCCATGTACAATGATAACAAAGTTGCAGATGCCTTTGAAATACGGCATCACTGACACTCTCCGTCCATCTGTTGGGACATATTTTAGGCTCTGTTTCTCTGTCTGCTGTAAACTCTGCCTTTAATGGAGTCAGTAATTGCTGATAAATGGGGTATCAATGAAGTCAGTGTACTGTAGGTTTCCCCATTCTTTTCTGCTGATGTGTGCTATTTAAATCTCTCTGCCATTACTTAAAGTTATTGTGTGTTCTTGTCCTTAATTCCAGCTCCGGCATTCCTGGCCTCAGCCATGATTTTTAATACATAGCGAAGATAGGTACTACGGAGACCTGTTTGGCAGTAAACAAGTTATTCTCAATTCCCCGCTCTGCTGTCCTCAACCAAGCACATTAAGAGTATGCACATTAAGTTCTGAGTATTTCACAGATTTTCTTTCACTCATGTCATAAATATTTTAAGCCAATCCAATTTTGACATTGCAGCCAAGCTATAAAAAACGTGATCCACCCATTCTGCACCTCTTCTTTGGTCCCTACATAGTAGAAAGCCTGAAGTAAACTGAGCTCACACTTTATCCTATGTTTTATATTACTTTTCTTGATAATTTATCACAGGTTTTAAAGATATTAAAATCTTAAGGTAAGTACAGCTTGCATCTCTGACAGTGTATAATCTATGATCTATTAGGCTGTCTGCCAGCTGCCTCATTTTCTTGCATGGCATCTGAGCATGGAGTAATGATTCTAATAGCAAAAATAACGATGAGGTTTGCAGTAGCAAATTCAGCACGCAGGACCTCTCAAAATACCTAGGCAGACACAGTCTCCCTCCAAGCCTAAGGCCAAATAAGAAGCAAAAAGCAAAAGAAATGAAGGGGAAAATCAGGTCATTCCATGTTATGAGACTTGTTACTGGCAAGTACAGAGGATCTATGAAAAAGCTGCAAAGAAATTCTTAGCGGGTAATCACAGAAAAGCCATGACATGGGGATACTGTTCTTAATGCTCTTTAATCAGTGGACAATTTATGCACAGGAACATCAGAAGTTATTGGTGTTGACTGTAGGATCAGGGCTGTGACTGCATCCTGGCTCAGCCATATAATCCTTAGTCTTCATGGACTTTTAACCATCCGATATTTGAAACCTGCCACACATCTCACATAGCTCTCAGCGAAGGGGTTCTCAGAACAGCTGTTCTTCCCTCTTAGGCTATACTGGAGGAATGATAACCAACTGAGAGACTTGCAGTGTGAGCCCCTCTGAGCCTCTATGAGCAAAGTGCCAAACACAGGGGAAGAAGCCACCCCTTAGCAGGGGGCACCTGACTTCGAAGGAAGAGTTCTCTGCAACTGGTACTTGATTTTAGTGAGATGCAAAAAGACAATAAAAGCTTTGTTCCTCTGCAGTTTTATAGATTTTAAGGTAGGAGAAACAGCTATATTATGGTTATCTTACTTACATTCCTGTCAAACAAGGGCCACGTTTGTACATTTGATAATCCTGCATAAAATTTTTTACCTTTAGATTAAGAGCAAACCTGTCTTTTAAAAGATGTTGCTTTGATTCAGAGACCTCATACCAAGGGAGAATCTGTCACACGCTGTCTAGGGCAATTGCTGCAGCAACTGAACACACTCCCTGTTATAAGCAGCATGCCTTAATCCTGCTGGTTTTGTCTTGTAGTCACTAGACCTTGTTACACTCCTGTCTGACAGGGGAAACGAGTCTCCTTGAGGAGATGCCTGAAGGGCAGTCAAGTCAGCTCTCAGTGATCTCTTGGGGAAACACAGCAGATGTAACCTCTTAAGTCTCTTCCTGTTAGACTCAGAGAGCAACACCATGAAAGAAATTCTCCTTCTGCTCAGAGGGAAGCTTAACCTCCCTTTTGCTATCCTTATTTTGCTGAAAACTTCCTTCCTGGTTCTTTTCCCTGTAAGAAAGTGGCTTCTGGATTTTCATTCTGCTGGGACAGGTATGGTGGCATGATGACTCTCATTTCCTCTCTTCCCTTTTCAGTTTCTTCCCCATGTCTTTTTTTTTTTTTTTTTTCCTTTTTTTTTCTTGTTAACCTAAATGATGATTTCAGTGCTTTTTGCTATGGCCTATCTAACGTATGTGAAGCAGTCATGGACTGCCTCTTGAGATGATGTTACAAAATTTTCAGGGATATTACAGCGTGTTATAAATCTTACATGTTTCAGAACTGTTTGTCAAATACACAGCTCCTATTTATTTTTAACTGTTTCCCGTATAGTTTATCTCTGCTCTTCTCACATTCACTCAGTCTATGGCTTCTGACATCACCTAAATCACCCCAGACAGAAAGTACAGGAGGAGGTTGAGGAACAGATTCAGGCATCTCTTATTTCTGCCAGGTCTGTCCCAGAAGTCTGGGGAGTCTTTGATCCCCAGTCATACTTGATGTGCCTTCTGCGCATCTAGGCCGACACGGTAGTGTGACATGTGCAGATACAATTGAGATGAGGCCATTCACTCTTAGTTTGACTTAACAGAGGTCATCTTCCTCTTCTTTTCTTCGTCAGGAATCGTATTCTTAAAGCTCTGTAGCGTTGATTCCTTTCCAGACAGGGCCTTATGTTATCCTAGTGTAACTGTGCATCATCTTTATTAATTCTAATGATCTTCGTAGAGAAATTGTTTGTGAACAAGAATCATGACTTTCTTCTCACATTTAGAAGAGCTGGTATTAAAAAATGTGTCTACAGGCCTTTTTCAGGACCTCATTCTTCATTTTCTGTGGTTTATTCTTTATTCTTCTGTATTACTAGGCAATGGCATTACCACTGAATGAAACTTCAGCACTTTACTGTGCTGAATCACATTTAAATGGAAGGCATGCATGTGGACTGTTTGCTGCTGTTAAAAAGGAGGAGAAAGAGATCCAGGCATCAGTACTGTTTTCTTTACCTGGCCCCACAGTATTTCTGTTGCCTAAACGTACATGATACCTAGATAAGAGATTTCCAGTGGGTTTGGACAAACTGAGCACTGAAGTTCTTGGAATTTCTCATGGGCAGCCATATGCCTGACTACCAAACACTCAACTGCAGGACACAGAAGTTTGAGAATGCCTGGATTAAGCTCCCTTGCTGTGATCTAATGAAATGTTAGAACACGTGGGCTAGATGATTCTTGAATTATATAGGGGCATCAGTGTCTCGAGGGGACTAAGAATGTACATAAATGACTATTGGTTGAGATCCACTTAAGATTTTTTTCCACCTTATGTCATTTTCCTTTAATTTCCTTCTCAGTTTTATGCAAGATGTGTAAAATCTCACTTAAGGAGAAGCCTTACCCTTGTCCTTCATTTGCCCTTCTATTAAATATCTTACCAGAAACATCTTAAAAACATAGTTTAAACAACTCATGTTCATCCTGGCTTTCATGTATGTTGACCTCCACAGTTTGTCTGTCAAGCTCAGTGATAATTTTTTGCTTGTTTCATATTCATACCTCTTATAATCCATCTATTAAACTTCATTAAATATGAGCTGTTATGGGACATTTTGAAAAAAATAAGTTAGTTTTTCTAAGTATTTTTAATAAAAGACCTCAGTTCTTGATTATAAAAAAAAAAAGTGGAAACCAAGAGCTTTAAAAATACAATTAAAATTTTTGTGAAAATATTTAGATTTCCATTTAATGTTTGTGGGATTTTTGAATATCAAACTATTTTACTGGAAAAAAAAATCATTTCGTTTTTGTCCAGAAAATTTTAACCCTAATGAAAATTTCCATGAAAATGTTTGCATTGGTCTAAAAGCAGGTTTTTTACCCTTCTTTTCCAAAAATATTTCAAATGAAAACATTTCTATATGCTACTTGATTTCCCCCTCACACCTGTGTAAACCAAATGCAATTCCATTGAAGTGAATGAAGTTGTGCTGTTAGAAGAAAGAAAATGTTTAAGCCTGTTGCATTTGAATAGATGACTTTGTCATTTAATAAGTCAAGTTTGTTGTGAACAAAGCCCTTGAATCCAGAGAATGAAATCTCAAAAGAAGCATGGTCAGACCTTCAACCATGTGAAGCAGCTCAGATGGTCCTTTGCAGCTCATTCTTAAGTGTTTCTCCATTTAAGAGTGAAATCAACTGAGGTGTGGAAAATGGCATGGAGGATCAAGAAGCATAAGATAGTAAGTCTTCCCAAGAGTTGTCAGTGCTGGAGCACGCTGACACTACAATGTGGGAAGTCTCCACTGCTACTGTTAGTGTGGAATAGAAATGCACAAAAATTTAGTCTCCTAATTCTGTTGGTCTTGAAGTCCTACACATACTTTCATACAAATACTTGGATGAAAATCTCCTATGACAGAGAAATGAAAATGTTGGATGCCAGAACTAGAACTGTCAGTCTCTAAGTGATTCAGGCCTTCTCACTGCACTGAATTGCAGGTAACCGTGTGAAATTACTTCATAGGACTGGAGTTATGAATGCCCTAAACAATGGCAGTAGATGCTAAGGAATATGCAAGGAATAGGATAACAGTTTTGTCCTAACTGGCAGTGTCCAGCATGTGCAATAATTCACATAGAAACTGCTGCTTCTTTAGATAGAAGAAAGCAGAAAAATAAATGAAACTGTTATTCATAGCAGGACAAGATATATAGAGGTTCTGTTTTTAACTGTTACTTTTCATTTTGCCCGGAAAAGAAAGGCCTGGGAAAGTCATCATAGCTTCCAAAGTATGTACCCAACCACTTTGAATACAGATACCTCTGGAAATGTTGCCATGATTTTTGGTGGCATGAATACCTGCACACAGTGTAGTAAGTGCAAGATCTGGAAACTGGGCAGTGGCTGATGGGGAATCTGCCTTTTAACTTCAGGGACTGGAGACTTGAAAGTTGATATTTACCCAAATTATACCTCTGAAGACAAGTTTAATGCCCACTGGTCTTCACCACAACCATAAAAGTACACAGAAACATCTCTACAGTCGTTCTTTTTGCAATGCAATTTGTACTAATTTTTCCAAGAGTCCCACCACTAGTATTACTTAGCAGCTGAGATGACAGACAAGACTTCCATCCTAGAGCCTCTTTCAGAGAGCTCCTTCAGCTAAGTGCCCTGTGGGTTTTCCCTTCTACTAAGTCTCTCTCTCACTCTCTTTTTTTTTTTTTTTTCTTCACAAGAATAAAATGATGAAGGAAAATTAATTTTCATTGCAATGCAATGAACTGTGAAAGAGACTCTTAGTTGTGGTTTGGAATGCAGACACTGCTGGCTACCTTCTCAGACCATGGCTAATCATACAATTGACAGACTGGAGCTCACCAGCTGAACTGAACGCCTCAGTGCAGCCTCTGCTGCTGCAAGCCCAGAATGCACTGTGTAGTTGAACTCCTCAGAGTACTGCATAAGGGATGACTGCTGACAGTAGATCAGGGAAAACTCTTTTGGAGCCATTTCATCCTGTTGGCTACTGCTGAGGTGTTATTCTGCCATCTTTGAGACACTGTGCTTGGTTCTCTCTTATTAATGTGTAGCTATAATTCTTTGGCTTGCTTTTGCAGGATGATTGTAGGAATTTCCACAGTAACAGACCGTGGAACATTATTCATGTTAACCTTAGAAGCAGCAGAAGAAGCATGTGCTCATGTGCCCGGGGGTGCTCCTGGTGATTGCAACTGAGTGCACAGTGAGGAAAGGTGGTTCTGGAACACATCCATAGAACAATACTATGACACACATGCTTTGGACCAGGGTGTTTATATCACTTGTCTTCCTTTTGACAACTTCCTGCAAACACTTATTTGGGGGTTTGTTCAGTTTGTCATCATGTTCTTATTCTTCTTGAAAATGCCTATGTTTGCATTTGGGCAAGGTACTCATGGGTGAATATAAATGCTTGGAATTAATGATGGAATACTTCCATCATTCTCTCTTGTGAATTGTGCTTTGCTCATTCCATCACAGATTGTGAATGGCCTAACTAGAAGTGACAATCAGTCCCACATGGGACTGATTTGTGAGAAAACAACTGTCCTAAAGAACACCCAACACCCCAGAAAGCTGAGCTATGTGAACACGAATTGTTCTGTAAATAACTGCAGAGTGAGAAACTCAACCCTGAACTGAACTGAACTCAAATTCTGTTGTTAGTTAATCCAAGTCTTAGAAACTGTACTTGTCTTTACGTAGTCAATCACTTGCTCTGCTCCAGGTGTATCAGCATTCTTTGTTAAAAGCAGGTGGGTGACCCCAAAGGCCATGCAAAGGATTAAACTAGCCATGTATATAATCTAATCATTCTTGATAGGCAGGTAGTGCAACTTTCATGTCTGAGGCAGAGCCTGCTCCCTGCATCCCAGCTTAGGAGCAGGAAAAGGGTAAGTCACACACCTGATGATTCCTGAGCTATGAATCTTTGATAAGCCAATATCTGCAGTGAAGCCTCATGCACTGTCTAGTCATCAGCTGCTGGTTCTTACTTGCTTCAAGGTCAATAGCAAACATTAATACATTTTATCCACTATTTCCCCAGGGAGAACTTTCCTTGTGTCCCCATTCTGCCCACCAAATGTTACGGTCATAGCTGGAAAATCAGGTGACTACAACTCAATATTGCAAATAGGAAGAGCCTCACAGAGTAAGCTCTTTTGTTCTAGAAAGCCAAATTTGGGATGTTCCACCACACAAGCATCCAAAAGGCTCTGAACCCAAATAAATGCCAAATTAGAATATGGACAAACCCAAGAGACAGACACTGTTATATAAGCCTTCTGCTTTTGCTGTGAATCCCAGTGAATGTATCTGAAGTCTCCCAGGGAAAACCTGGTGGACCAAGGGAATGTCACTTTACATGTTCCTGTACCAGCTGCTGCAGCGCACACCTCCTGTGGCCAAAGACTCCCCTTCTAAACAGGAGGGTTGGCCCTGCTACCAGCGGAGCACAGGAGGCACTGGCATTATTTACTCTTCTAATCCTTGTGATTCCTCGGTGAGAAAGCAAGATGAATCATGCTTTCAGCTACGTTTGGTACACATGGCTTTAAACTCGTCCCTTCCATCTTCTGGTGATTAACGGCCTGTGATCCTTAGTGATTCATGGCATCCAGAAGACATTATTTTCTGGGTTGTAAGAGCTGGACAGCATGTTTTCCTCATCAGTTACCAACTGTGATTGCAAGTACCTCTTGTACCTTATCTAGGCTGTTGGAAATGTTGTCAAAGAGGGGAAAGGCGAAGAAGATGAAGGAGAAAGCCTGGTCCCTCATCAACTGGCTCCTCACCTAGGGCCAAGCACTTAGTGCTTGTCTCAGCCTCTGCAGGTTGAGCTTTTCCTCGTCTCGAGCCTTTCCTCATCCTGAGGTTGAGTTCACTCACACTTTCCGAGCTCCTTGGAAGAAACAGTGCAGAAAAAGAAAACCATTCAGTGACTGCTTTTAACTTGACAGTGGCTCAATGCTAACTAGCACACCTGTCCATGGAGCTGGCTGTGCCAGAGAGCCATGCCGTGCAGTGCACGTTTTGGTTGAATTACTGTACTTAAACAAATTTTCATTTCCATGCACTTGATATATGCTTGCTTTTTTGCTCTTTTCTCTCTCCTCATTGGCAACTTTAGGAACCATTTTTCTTCCTGACGCCATCTTGGCACTCTCTCTACCAGCATGTGAAAACAGCTGAAGTTATACATATGGAGACCTCATCCTCAGTAACCTAATGGATTCAGAAGACATCCTGAATATTCATCATTTCTCTTTTTATGAGCACCTTGGCAATTGCCTCCGAAGTTAAAGACTGTTGTAAATTAAGGAATGGCACTTGGTGAATACCAATTTATCCATATTTCAAGACTTCCCTCACCCCCGCCTCCCCTCCGCACAATATTGAAGTTCCTGTAGTCTTTGTGAATACAGGGCATTGTTTCTGCACAGCCAAGGCAGAATTGTTTGTGCATCCCTGAAGACTGTGAAATGTCTGCGCCGGGGCTGCTCATTTAAACTCTGTGCACTTACTGTACCCTCTCCGGAACTCCTTTCCCAGAGAAGTCAGCAATGACCTTCTCAGAAGTAATGTTAAACACATGCTGAGGAAGCTTGGCTCCCTGACAGGCCCTTTTAATTATTAGTTGTAAATTAGCAAATCATGTTTTTTCAGTTTCATATCAGCGGTTGCTTTGCCGCATGTGGGATTCTCCAGGTACACAGTCTAAATGCAGTCCATGAGCTACACGCTGACAGCAGGCTCATCAAGCAGCGTCATCATTTGGCACTTCATCAATGCATGCGATTTTTCCTTGCACCAAAACTTGACTCCTTCAGAATAACAATAGTGTGGGAGTTAATCTGAAGGATTGATTGTGGTTAATGGTCACCAAGTGTTTTTTGAACACGTGTCAAGCTCACTCAGAAGAGCACTCCACTCCCCACAGAATAAGATAGAAAGAGCTACAACACAGATTTACACAGAGGGCATTGATGCACAGATGGCTCCATCCTGTGAGATGGTGAGCACTCTGTTCCCAGCCTTGCAAAACTAGACAGTCCCAATGCTTTCAGTGAAATGAAGGAAGATCCCTATCCTGAGGCAGTACAAAAATCCTGGGGCAAAATTAGGGGTCAGGCTTGGATTTCTGAGATTTCATTGTGGTCTTAACTTCATCTTTATTCAACAATGGACCTCACTAAGATTTTCATAAAGGCAAACATTTTACTGACTTGTACGGTTTTATCGTAAATCTAATGATGCTTGCTATTTTTCTCCTAAAGCTCCAGCTCCGGGAAAATTTATATGACAACTTCAGTGATGTACAGTAAAAAAAAGGGATTCGTAGCTGTTGGACCAGAGGGGATCACAGTTCCCTTTGAACTGGAACCCCTCTGTGATAGCAGAGGTGAACTCAAGAGCTCAGCACTGACAAGACAGGAAGCTCCTTTCAAGCCTTGCATTATAGTATCTCTCTCCCAAAACCATGCTGCATGGCCTACACCTGAATGCTGATGGGCCATGTATGGAGTGTTCACATTTTTCCTCCTTCTGCTTTGTTTTAAAAGAGCTTTATTTGCAGCGTGTTACTGTCTACATGGGCAGATACAATCTCCCATCCTCAATCCTCAATCTCTTCAACTGGAAATCACTGTTGGAGTGATCAGATCTCTCAGGGAACGATGTTGAGATAGGCCACCACAAGCTGCTCACAGCAGAAGTGAGCTGAAGCACATGTAAAATAATCTCCTTGGCTCTGAATCCCACCCACAAGGTGTGAAGTTTTTTTGTTTTTAACTTCAATTATCTCCTGGCTGTCTGGAAGGCCATCACAGATCTTGACATGTATTAGAAGCAGTCCATTAATAGCTCAACCAATTTCCAAGGGTTTAGCTGAAACTGAAAAGATATAAAAAGAAAAACCATTTTTTAAAGTGCTTTTTCATGTATGTGTCTATACAAAAGATAACATACACATGAACACAACGTAGTCCACCATAGGGACTTGTGGAAGAAAAGCTGAAACACTTTTGCCATTTTCCATTTATGTTTATATGCAATATAATAATAATGGTAATAATAACAATAATAATAGTAATAATAATAATAATAAAGTAACCATCTGTATTTAGGATATTCACTTCTGGTCTGGATCAGCATCTCAATAATTAGATCCTTCTTCTGATTTTTTGGAAATGTACATAAGGAAAGACACACAGAGAACAGGTGTCAGCCCTCAGATTTCTTGGGCTAGAGTCTAGAAGAGTGCTTTTCTTTCAGGTAATGCCTTCTCATACATAAAAGAGGTGCAGTTATTGTGCTAGTAGGTGGGTGACTTCTCTTTTGTGCAATGTATTGTTTGTGAACTGAACTGCAGGAAAGGAGATAAAGCAAGGGGTGCTGAAAAGCAGGATTAATTATGGATGTGGCTAAAGCTTCGTGCGAGTCTTTGTCATGCTGGCAGCAATTATCTCTGTGGTGAGGAGGGACTGTAAATACAATTCTTCAGTGAGAGGTGGGTTTTGATCTCATACAAGAGAGAAATAGGCTGCTGTGTCAGGCTTTAACTGCTACCTTCCTGGGTGCCCCCCAGAGTGAAGGATCACAAACAAGGAAAGAGCAAGTAAATGAATGAGATCAGTCTAAATTAGCAAAGCAGTATTTAGAGAAGCCCTTTGCACTGGCAGGAGTGAACAACAGATTTGATCTGAGGTTCGTGCATGGGAAGAAGGAGGGCTCAGGAAAGGGAAGTGGTTAACATAATCTGAACTGAAAAATTTGGATGGGCTCAGATTTCATGAAAATACATTTACCCTCTTTTCACTTGCTTCTCTAAAGCTGAATTTCAAGATGAATGATTATATTCTGATGCTGTAACAATCTGATAAGCTTTTGCATTGCTGTGTGTTTGTCATCTCTGGACCTCAAAGAACTTTCCAAGCTAACTAACTGAGCTTTGCGTAGGATGTGAAGCTGGCCAGTATTACAGTCTCCTCTAGGGGAAACCACATGCGAAAGTTCTACAGCTAACCTTAAAGACACGGACTGACTAGAGATTGCAGGCAAGAGCTGGCCAGCTCCCAATTGCACCCCAAATTTTCCAGTCGCTTCCAGACAGTGCATGGCTACATTAGACCTTGGAGCAGATCAACGCTTGTGCAGTGTGGGCCCCTTTGAGTCGGCTACTGGAAGAGAGCAATCACTTATTTATACATACGCTGAGGAGCTTTTCTTGATCAAGGTCTTATGACAGGCTTTGATGTTTCAGAGAACCTGCAACTTTAAGAGAGATCTCTAGGAACTGCATTATTTGTAGGTTAAATCTTGTTCCTCTCAGATGGTGCAGACAGAAATTAATGAGACAAGTGAAATCATCTGAAACTTTATAAAATCTGGTCCAAAGTGATTTGCTCTATTTCTGAATGACTCGGTGAGAGACCCTAAGGTAAAATTTAGTTCTGCTGCTTAAACTTCTTTGTGAATGGTTTGCAAAACCACGCCTCCCCCCTTTATTCACTAGTGCTCCTTACACAATGTTGTACCTGGAAATACTTTTGTTTCTATCTTGCATTTTGTCTGAAGGGAATTCTTTTTATTTTCCTTTTCCATTACAGAAAGCTATGTTGCTTCTGTTAGGAACATCTGTGTCTGAATTAACTTTGTAAATCTTTAATACACATATGTCAACATATGTACAAAACATCCAAAACAAAAATTGCTACCATTACTCAATAATTAGATGAAACCATTATTTTCTAATGAGAAATACTCTCTTAAGCTTGAATTAATCATGCTGATTAGTCATGGTAAAAGACACATTAAAAAATACTTACACTTTGGAAGTTTAGGGGAATATTTAGTTTGAAAGGTTATGAATAAAGAATGAAGAGAAATGTAACAGAGCTCATGCAAGAACTTTATTTGCCTATCAAAAACTATACCCAATTTATTCAGTGTTTCCTTCCAAGAGAGTATATTATTAGTTCAGCTGCAGTTTCTTAACTTCACTGTGTTTTATATAATTTGGCCATCACATATTGCCTCAAAATATACTATGAAGTGTGATTACAAATGCGTTCTGATTATATAGAAATTCACCATGGGAGGAGTGAGGGTCATAGCATAAGATCCATTGTTTATGTGTAGATTACTTTTAATGATCAATTGTTAGATAAGCCTTTTAATCTTACTGTTGTGGTATACCTTTATTTATATTCTATGGCGCTGTTTCAATTGCAGACCTGATGTTGTTTATCTATCTCTCCCACTCCCACTGCACAACAGTTTGGAAAGAAAATGTAGGGGATGTGTCTCCATGGAAAATGAAAATGAGAAAAAAAAGCATCGAAAGAGCCAGAAGGCAATAGTGAAAGGTCTAGAGAGTGCAACAGAACAGTATTTTGTATTGGTACAAAAGAACTTACTAAGGACCTAAAGTTTTGTTGCATCTTAAAGCAAACAGATTTATTCAATTTAGAGAGTAGGGCCATAAGGATGACTGTAGCTATCATGCAGATGATCTATAAGAGGGGTTAAAAAGCTCTGTTTTCTTCAACTCTGAAAAAAAGCAAGAGCTTTTAGTTTTAAGACAATGGAGAAAGCCTTGCATTGTATGAGATTTCAGGAGCTCTGAGAACCAATGCAAAGAGAGATTGCAGATGTGCACAGAACTTGTCCTCTCCAGCATTGTCACTACTACTGACTATGGAGAGCATCACACCAAGACTCTCATTCTGAGAACTGCCCTTGTGAAATGCTGAAGATGGTTGAGAAGATGAAGAAATGGTTACTTGATGTGTACTTCCACAGGTAACAGTGACAGTGTCAGACAGCAGTTGCAAAGTGATGGAGGGAGATATATGATTCCTTGCTTTTGGGCAAGGGATGAGACAAATTCATTAAGGAATGGCCAAATATGTGACATTTTGAAGTGTTTGCCCATGTATATAACCTTTATCTCAAGAAATCCCAAACCATCACTTCACCTCAAGAAATCCCAAACCATCCCTTCTTGGAAAATTGTTGAGTGTAATGAGAAAGAATCACTCCGTGATATATGCCCTAGTTCTTCTGCGCTTACCCTAAGCATCTGTTCCTTGTCACTATAAGAAGGAGAATACTTCTCAGGCACATAAGTGGAAGACTAGACACATCAGGATGAACTAAAAGGTCAGAGCCCAGTTTCCTACGCTCACCACTCTACTAGTGATGGAAAAGCCTTTCACTAAGAGTCTGAGCCTTTATCAGCCTCTTAAAATATAAAGAAACTAACTTCTCTTTTCTAAGAATCTCCAATAATCGGGACTTTTATTTAAGAGTGAAGAAAAATGATTCCTCAGGAAACTTAAAAAAATGTTTTAAAATGATCCTTAAGCCCTATCCTGTATGTCAGTCATGTCAATGCATGTGTTTCCAATTTGAAGATGAGGAGTTTTGTCAGAAAACTCCTTGTAGACAGTGTCTTGCCAGCTCTTCCCAAGATTAAGAGTTCAGTGCTTTCTTTCTGATAATGAGGAAGGAACTCAGTGCAGCTGTGAAAGTTGGGAAAGACAGTACAAGGAGGATGAAAGAAGGATGAAAGAAAATGTGATCCTCATTGTTGGAAATCTGTTAGATGTGGGGAGCAGTTAAATTAGATGTTGTTATACTGTAAGATGAGTCCAAAATCCTGAAAGCATGAACAAGGATTAAAGTTAATCAGCTCAGAATGAGAATCTTGATGTAATGCTCTCTGTAACCAATAGTAGTGGCAATGTTGGAGAGGACAAGACAAGACATGCCTGCAATCTCTCTTTGCGTTGGTTCTCAGAGCTCCTGAGGTCTCACACAACGTGAGGCTTTCTCCATGGTCTTGAAAATAAAAAACAGCCCAAGGTGGGAGAGTGAAATACTAAGTTAGGACTGGCCCTCCAACTGTCCAAAGCTCGTGCTGTTAGCCCCATGGGACCACTGCTAATGTCTTGTGTCTGCTGCTTACAGCTTTAGAAAAGAACATGACCTTGTGGTGAAGAGAGTGGTTGCCTCTTTGAAGAGGAGATAATGGACTGCATCTTACATGTGAATGGTTATTCTCACAGCAAGAATGTGAAGAAAATACATTTTTCCTCTTCAGCTGAATATTCCACTCATTTCTTTTCTGCTCTGGAGCTTCCAGCTTTCTAACCTGATGAGTTATGGACGGTCATTCTTTCCAGCATCAGCTGAATTCTTTTCTAATTATACATGTTCAGAACAGCACGAGGCAGACCTGCTGGTAGAACATTTGGTGCAGAGAGCATAATAAATTCCATAGAGAGCTTGACATGCCTTGCGATAGATGCAGTATTCATTTTCATCACCATAGAAGAGATGAGACACTGAGCCAGAGTTTAAAAAAACTGCTGTGCTACTTTACCAGGATGTGTGGGTGGGATTAACATCGGCTGTTCAGTTGAAAGGCTGCCTTGTAAAACATCTTCACTAGAATTAATATCTAGACATTTGTAGATCATATTTTACAAACACAAAAGGGCAGGAGATGCATCTAAAAACAGATCCATAAGATACAAAAGATCTGCCACAATTTTAGCATAAAATTGATACTAGCACATTGAAAATAGCACATAGAAAGTGTAAACTATGTCAGGAAATTTTAATACCATTTTTTTTTACTCTAATATATCTCTGGAAATTAGATGCTAAATGCTTACAATAAAAAGCAACTCTGAAAACAGTGTGGGTTTATTGTCAAGCAATGATTTACAGAACAAATATGTTCAGATTTCAAGTAAAAGTACTTTTTTTGTTTTTGTTCAGCCACCAGGCCTGCAAATCCATCTTGGGACCTCCAAGCAGATTATTTTCTTGTTTCTCATGGATAGCAATAAACTTGCTAAAGACCATCTGTGGAAAAGATGTCCAACATGTCTCTGGATGTTGCAAGCTGCATATTCAAATTTTGGAAAAAAAAGTGGAGTACAGAAAAGTGGGAATTTCCCATCTTTTTGTGGATTATCTATAGCCCAACTGATACCAATGTAAGATAATATTTATGAGACAAATAGCAAGCTTGGAGCAGAAGAAGGCATATGGTTGTGTCATCTGGTTCTGTTCTCAATGCATTAGAATCACGCCATAGAATCATATCATAGAATTATAGAATGACTTAGGCTGGAAGGGACCTTAAAGATCTTCTAGTTCGAACTCCCCTGTTGTGGGCAGGGCTGCCACACACCAGCTCAGGCTGCCCAGGGCTCCATCCAACCTGGCCTTGAATATCAAGGATGGGGCATCCACACTTTCTCTGGGCAGCTGTGCCAGGGCCTTCTCTTCAGGGCTGTTCTCAATGAGTTCTTCTTGCAGTCTGTACTCATATCTGGGATTACCTCAACTAAAGTGCAAGACCTTGTATTTAGCCTTGGGTGAAAAAGGTTTTGTGAGCTGCTTGGGCAAACAAGTCTTTGCTGCAGCTGTTCAGCTGGCAGGCCGCGTGTGAGGCAAGTGCAGAAACAAGGACTGATTCAGTGCTCAACAGCCCAGCTTGGGTTCTAACACATCCCAAAGAGATGAGAAGACAAATCTTAGTATCAGTGGTGTGAGCCACAGTAACCATAAGCTACTGACCTCTAGCAGCAGACTTGCCAGGGCAGCAGACCAAACCTGATGTGCCAGTTGCCCAAAGCTGCTGGTCTGAGGGACAAATGAGAGCCACATTGCTTGTATCAACTGAGTCCAGAAGATATGTCCTAATAATTGTATACATAGGTAAGAACCCATGAGCACAGAGGTAATTTACTTTTGTGGCACATATTGCTGTATAATTCTCATGGCTTCATGCACTGTTTGGTGCACATCTACATTTTTATCATGCCGCTGCAGTCAGGGATGCTCAAAGCTGGCAGTCTCTTCCCAGGGCCACTATGAGCGTGGTGGGAGCAGCCACATTTCATCCTCCCACAGAGATGTTACTTTTGTTCTCACTTGCTTTGTTGTTTCCCTTTATATATAATAAGAGTCATTCAGAGTCAGTGTAAATGTTTGTTCAGAAGAGGGGATGGAAAAATGTAAGAATAATTCTGGTAATGGAAGTAGAATGTAAACAAAGCTTAGAGAAAGTGGAGAAGCAGTGGAGAGATTTCCTGTTTAATAACGGAAAATAGAAAAACTAAAATCCCTACTTAGGGAAATGTAGAATAAACCCTCCACAGTTTAATGAAAAAGGAAGAATATGGATCTGATCACAGGTTGACAAGGTGTTTTAACCCGCACAGTGGCAAAAAAAGGTCATCTTTCTTCTGTTGGGAAAAAGATTTCTGTAAGCTTAAAAGAGAAAGGATTTCCACACCCATGAAATACAGTCTAAGTCCTTGACAGCATGGCACAGACACAAAGATGTGTCCAGATTGCACTTCTACTGATGTCATTGGAGTGAGGAGGGAATGCTGGTGCATTTACTTTAGTTCCTGTAATTTCTGCAAAAAAAAGAATCTCTCAGAGATGGTCATGAAGGAGATCAATGAGAGGATTTCCACTGTGGAGCCTCCCTTCATTCCTGGTTGCAAAGGCTTGTGGGATGCTTGTTTTGGAGAATGGGATATATTTCAGAGCATCATGACCACCCTAGTACTGTTGTGCTGAGTGTTTCTAATGTGCTAAAAGAAGGAACATTTACTAGGATTATTTTTTTCTTAAGTGCATGTGTTTCACTTGTTATTTCAGATTTATTGGTGTTTACTTATTGCTGAATAATGAGCCTGAGGGTAATGGAAATCTTAATAGGCTAAAAAATTGGAGCCAGCATCATCAAATGCTTCCTGTTCTTTACTGGTGCAGTGTTGCCACTTTATTTGCTTACTCTGCAAGACAAATGTGTTTGTTGCAACATTTTGGCTGAAATCCTGAATCACACTTACACAGCACTGGGACTTCATCCTGGCTGCCTGAGGGAAAACACAAGTAGGGTGGCTGTCATCTGGCTCCACGGTGCACATACATGTCACCATGAGGCCACAGGATGTGCTATTGCTATCAGTGACATGCAGGAAAGATGAGCCCACGTTGTTCTGACTGAGGCTGGCTGTTTTGTCGATGCCAGCTGGACCTGGGGCAACGTGGTATTGCAGGGAATCCCTGTGACCCAGCAGAGGCATGTGGCAAACCAGGTCATGGGACGTTCACCCTCCCAGATGATGCTACCCTGGCTGAAGTGTCACATGAAGTTAGTCTGCATATGGTTGTGTGGCGAAGTCATACTGAACCTCAGCAGTTTTGAAGGCTAGAGTGTAATCGTACCATTTGCTACAGGCAGCTGATTGGAGTGTCTCAGAACCAAGGGTTGCCATATTTTCAGTGCCACCACTGGTACCTGAGAGTCCTTGGCTATTTAGTTATTAGCATTTTGCAGGGGGCCATCACTGCCTGAAGAACTATGGAGCACACCAACTCCACAGCTAACTATCTTGTAGTCATCTGAGACAGAAAGGGGATGATGCCTGCACACCATCTACTAACACCCCTGAGATTTGGGCTTCTTTCATAGAATCATAGGATCATTAAGGTTGGAAAAGACCTTTAAGATCATCTAGTCCAACCACTCCAACCACCAATCCATTCCCACTATACTCACTAACCATGTCCCTCAGTGCCACATCTCCATGGCTCTTGAACACCTCCAGGGATGGTGATTCCATCCCCTCTCTGGGCAGTCTGTGCCAATTCCTCACCACTCCTTCTGAGAAGAAATTTCTCTTAATATCCAGCCTGAGCCTCTCTTGGCGCAACATAAAGCCATTACTTCTTGTCCTATTGCTAGTAACCTTGGAGAAGAGACCAACTTCAACTCACCATAACCTCCCTTCAGACAGCTGTAGAGAGAAATAAGGCCTCTCTCAAGCCTCGTCTCCTAAGAGATTTCACCCCAAACCTACACTTGTGGGTGCAGTGCACCCCATGAGCTGAGGCAGCAGATCAGCCTCCAAGATGGACCAGCAAAACTGACTCCTTCAGTGGATCTAAGCATTTCCATTTGGCAGAAGTGCCAGAGTCTAGAAAGCATGTGTGCACAGCTCTAAGATGAAAAGGAATTTAACCTGATATAATTTTTAACACATCATCCAAACTGCATTTTCAAGCCTCTGTATTTTCGAGCCTCTGCTAACAAGAAGGTCTTCTGATGATCAGACAGAGTGCTTTGTAAAGGAATTTGCAGACCAGAGGTGCTTACCATTAATTTCCTGCTGTCTACGATTACTATCATTGCATTTTTGAGGCACTTTTAAAATAAACTATGCCATGATGTAATGCACACAAAGGGGCTGGGGTGGGAGTGCAGAGAAAGGAAAAGAAGCAGCATCTGGATTTTGACTGGTATCTTCTATAGAGCATCTTGATGTCTGTAATTAGTGTCATGTTATGAGAGCTTAAAAAAATAAAGGCGCCAGAGTTCCAAATAAAACATAAAATGGCTTTGATAGAATAAATGTTACTATCATTGTTTAAAAATGTTGTGACCTGTCTGCTATAGTTTCTGAGAAAGATATTTTCCAGTGCTGCTGCTCTCACTCTGACTCTTTTTTAAATTCTATTATTACAGATAAGGACAGAGAAAAATCCTCAAGACAGACTCGTTTTAAATCTCTGTAACACAATGCCAGCATTGTCTCTCCTCAAGCTGAACTTCTAAATTAAAATAGGCATGATCTTTAACAGAGCTCTGAAACACTCTGTTCTACAGACACTTTATCCCCTTTATTAGAGAACATTAATAATTCAAATGTTATGGCTTAGGTTAGGCAGACCCATTTGTCTGGTGTTGGAATAATTTAGCTGTACTCCACTGTTCAAGGCTGTTTTGATACAGAGTGGGCCAAATTCTGCAGGCTCTTTGAAAGCCGTGGCAGCTTTACCTGTATCTTGGCTATGCAGCAGGAAGGCACAGCAACAAATAAGAGGTCCTGGCAATCTTTTCCTTGACCTTTAGCATGCACGGAAAATGTACAAACATGCACTCCCAGCCGAATTTCGCAGACTGCATAAGGCAACATTTCCATTTCAGCCAGTTGGATTTTTGCCTGAGCAAGGCCTCTAGTCTTGAGATCCAAAAATTCTACATAAACACACTTGCAAAAACACATATGCAACCCACCTTCACAGTAAGATTTCCCCCAAGCTTATATTTTACCATGTGTGAAGCAGGATTTCTTCACTGCCGTGTGCACATGTGCCTCTGAATGCATCAAATTTGCAAAACATAGGGATTTTCTATGACTTTTTTTCAAGACTTTCAGAGCCAAGCCACTTTATACCTACAGGTTAGATGGAGAAGTCATTAGCAACAGTGATTTCCAGGCCTATACAACTATGAAGTCTTTGTTTTCACGTCAAATGTATGAGCATGTAGTGGCATCCAGATTAGTTTGCACACTTATTTTTACCAGGTGATATATTTCTTTGACATGAAACCAGATCTCATCCAAATACAGCTGGACATAAGTACTTAAGATATGTATCTGCCCCTTACGGTCTGACTCTAACACTAATAAAACACAAGCAATGCCCTGAAAAGGCTAAGTTTATTCCTTTCAAAAGAAGCAACATGTATGATGAAGTAGGAAGAAATGGATTCTGATCCCATTCTATACTTCACCTGAGGTAAAGGGTCAAAAAAGCTCCACTAACCTTGGTTATCCTCTACTTGAGATGGTGTGAACAACACTTCAGACAGCAGGGATGTTAGCTTTGCCTCAAGTTGTCATTTCAAGAGATGTAGGACCCTTATAAATAAGGGGAAAACAGCCGTTAGCTACCTGGACATAAATTAAAAACATATTATATTATATAATTTTATGTTATGATTTATATGTACAGATTACATAGACTTATGAAAAATATTACATACAACTAGCTTCCAACAATGTTCGTCTCAGAGCAGATTGTTTTTATAGTAATAGTAAGAAGAGCATTCAGACAGACATCCTCATATCTGTTGGGCACTTTCTCATATCTGTTGGGCTTCTACATTACTAAATTCTGTAAGCAATGAACAGTTAAATTTGAAAGCGAGGAAGAGTGCAATAGTAGCCACATGTATTACTACACTCACTAAAGACAGTCTGCAAAATGTAATGACATTACTTAGAAGAAATCACTCTGTAATTGTATGGAAGAAAACACAATTTGTTTTTAGTGCCTTCTGTTGAAGAAGAAGCTAATATCCATCTCCCTGATCTCCCACAGACGTAGAAGTGACACAGAGGAATTTAATTGTACTTTAAGCTAGATTTTTCAGGAGATTTGTAAACTTGACATTGTTCTTTAATTACCTATCAAAGTCTTACTTCAGTATCTAAATAGAGATGTTCTTGAATATCCCACTTGATGTCCCTCTGCATCTTCTGGCAGTTAAACACAATCACAAATTGACTCCATGTTTCCCTGAGCTCCTGAAATAAAAGTAGGCCTTCTCTCTCTCTCACAGACAGGTATATTGACAAGGAAAACATGACAAAGATGGCTAATTATTTTTATCATGGTAACAGAAGATTTAGAGAAAAGATCCTTAAAACCCTCACAAGTGCACCAGCCCAAATAAAACACCCACAGAAATGGAAGAAAATGGTTCCAAGTTACTCTCTTTCTGTATGGTTAGGGGTTAAGAACTAGGAGGAACTAGGTACAGTGATCTTAGGCAGGGGCTAATATCATTCTCAGAAGTTTAAATACTTGGCCCTGTCTTAGACTTGGTGTGGGAGGGCAGGCTCTGTGTTACATTACTGAGATGGGGACAAGTCCAAGTGCTCATGAATCCACATTTTGGAGAGACTTGTGCTCAATAGGGTGTTGTCCATGGCACAGCAGCAGGTTATGTTTGAATGGACTCACTGAGAATTTTAAAGCCGATGTGTTTCCATTTGTTTCTCTGAAGAATACCAACTCTTTGTTTTGTGCTAATATTTATCTGTGCCTCAGGTTCAACTGGGCTCTTCATCTAAGTTGCAATGAATGTAGTAATGGCAAGCACCCCTGGTGGAAGAGGCCAATGGTTTTAAGGGCAACTGCTGAGCTTTCTGGTGGATAAGGCATGCTCTGACTTTGTTCCTCACCATCCTATGGTAGAGCTGGGTAACTCCTGGAGAGGAACTTGTAGTAAAACCATAAAATTATATGATGAAGACTCTGGGTGAGGAAGAGTGACCTCCATAGCATGGGAATGGGAATTTTGAAAAGGGAAAAACCAAGGCACCGGTGCTGAGATACAAGAAACCTGGGGTCTGGCCCAGCCTGGCTTCAGCTTTCCTTAATCTCTTCACCTCATTTCTCCATCCTTCAGTTCTCAAAGAGGTTTTCTAATGAAAAAAAACGTTAGTATATGTGAGGTGCTGAAAGCACATGGTTATCATATGCAAGACTAAACATAGAGACAGTAGAAGGATCCTTATGCTTATGTGATGTGTAAGTCTCACAAAAGAGTAAGCATATACAGTTCTACTAAATCATTATGACCTTCAGAATTTATTTAAATGAAACCTCACATAGTCTGTTCAGCTGTTCCTCATAAATCATAATTTTAGTTAAAAAATGAACTTCATATTTCTTCTGGGGTTTTGTTCTCCCATAGCTACATTCCTGAAACTGCTGCAGCCCAGAGGTCTAAGGGAGTCTTCCCTGAGAAAAAAAATCCCGTCCTCCTATCTGGGGGACTGGAATCAGGCTCTGGAAAAGACTCAGAACTGGGGGAGGAGAGTGCTGGGAAGAAGGAGAAAAATGGGAAAGACATGATGTTACAACTCTTACATAGAGCACCTTGTAGTTTCCCATGCTGTCTCACAAAATGTCTGTAGGCTAATGAAATTATTTAATAGTAATGTACTTTAAAAAAAGAGAGCAAGAGAAAAAGAGAGAGAGAGAAAGGGAAAGAAAGGGAGAGAGAAAGAAAAGGAAGGAAGGAAGGAAGGAAGGAAGGAAGGAAGGAAGGAAGGAAGGAAGGAAGGAAGGAAGGAAGGAAGGGAAGGAATTTGAAGCATACTGTTCTCCTATTTCTTCTATTTGGAAGAACTAGGTACATTTGCCAACTTCTCCCTTCCCAAATTTAATGTTTGTTTTGCCTGAAATGCTATGGTTACTCTGTGACAACTGTGCTTGCTTTTTTTTTTTTCTCTGTCCCAACACTGTATCCTGAATTTCTTCCATGACCTAGTACAGACACACAAAGCTCTGTCTGCATCCCATCTTTCTATCTAGAGACTCACTAAACTGCCTGAGCATTTCTGGAAGACTCATTCCTCAGCCAAGAAATTCACTTCCAGAGTCTTCAGATTTCTCTGTGCACACATACCAGCACTACTACAACTACATGGCTCTCCCTTGGTGGTGTTGACTGTGATCTTTTGAAGGATGAGATGAGAGCACAAATCACTTCCCTGTTGGTCAAACTGAGGTCTTCTTTTTTGGTCTCTCAATCCAGGCTGAACCTAAAGAGATGTATTGCTCACTGTCCCTAGGAAGATCAATACCCTTCCTGTTGCAGATTATAGGACTTCTAGTGAAAACCTTTCCAACAGAGTGGCAAGGGCTACAAAACTGCACCAGTAAAATGTAACTCTTTGCATTTTCAAGGCCATGTGGAGAAGCCTGGTGTGTGAAGCTGTTTTTATATGAAACCCAGGCCTAGTTTCACAATGATGACATCACCTGTCCCTCTGGATTTCAGCAGATCTGTTAACTCTGAACCTAATGCACATGCAGGAACTGAAGTACAGATCTCCTCTGGGAGATGACAGCCAACCATTTGACTGGATAAGTCCACACTTATTCATTAGCAGCATAACAGGGAATTCTAGAGCCCTAATATGGCCCTATTCTTCCAGGTGCTGTGTCTATGACCAAGACCAGTCACTGGTCCAAGAAATTTGTAACTAGGATGCTACAGCATTTCCCCTGCTTCTTCTCACATTGATAACATCAAATAATGCTCTGCCTTACAACACTGGTTTCCAAAATTAAATGTACGTCTTCCATTTCTGCTTGTTGAAAGATGGGGCCTGCTGTGAGTGCACCAAGCAGTGAGAGCTGGTCAGGTGCTGTACCTGAGAAGAGAGACAGAAAAACTGCCTTCTAGCCCTTAAGGAGAATCAAAGTACTTACTCCTTTGAGAATCTGACAATGTTACCCTCCCTGAGGAGCAAAAGCAGAAGTAACATTCCTCAGCAAATGGTTGATAGCTCTGTTCCAAGTGAAGTATTGGAAATGTGACAAATGTCGCAGTTATGCCTTCTTCTGCTCTTAATCTATCCTCACAAACACCCTTATTTGTTGCAGCCACTCCTTGTCCTTTCTCTCAGGAATGTCCCTGTTGCCATGTCTCAGAGCTGTTGATCTCCACATTCACCACAGGATTTATTTTATGCTCTCTCACTGCTGCTTCCCATATCCTTTGGCTCACAGGCTTGACTCCATAACACGAAGGACTCAGTCCACAAGCCCTCCTTTCTTTCTGGCTCTCAGTGAGGAGAAGACACCAGCCAGTCACTCTAGTGGTCTCCCAGTTCTCAGCCCTCTATTGCTCTTTCCACAGACCTCCCACAGAGCAAGTTTCCTCCTTCTCTGTTTATTCACCCCCAAATACCACCATATAGACTTAATTAGGTCCAGCTGGGAAGCATGTGTTCGGTTGCAAGGACTTTGGACCCACATTAAAGGGGCAAGTTCTCCACGACAGAATGAGTTGGAGACTGGGTCCTTAATCTTTGCAAGAAGACAATTGCTGAAAAGAAGAGCTGCCCTTTTTGCTGACGGTCATGCATTGTCTGGAGAAGTATACCCCACTGATATCAAATAGGGTTGACAAAGGATTTGGCACCACCTTCTCTCTGACACATGCACAGTACCTTCAAGCTCTCTGGCCCAGTAACGATTCTCCTGACTGCTGGACTAGCAATTGCAAAATGAGCAAGTCACATGGGGTGTTCACCAACCTTGGAAGCTTTCTCTAAGTTGCCATCAGACTCTTCCAGTGACTAAGGAGAAATCTACCACTGACTCTTAAGAGATTACATGTTTTTCAGGCTTGGTATACAGTTGGGAAGGATTCACCAGCAGTGAACAAAGATGGCAGCTCAGCACAGGTGACAACTCTGGCATTGACCAGGAACATGAGGCCTTACAGCAGCATCGCTGATATCTGTCTAGCTAAAGACAAAACCTCTGAACTGCGTATTTTATTTCTTCTGAGATATTCATGCTCATGGTACAAACTGCTCCAGGTTTCAGACCCTGGTGCCCTTAGATGCAAAGCTGCAGTAAGACTTACAAAGCTCCCTCTCTCTGTTGCTCCAATTTCCATATTTTTTCCTGTTTCCTCCTTTCTGTAGGGAACAGTATGGAGTAGCTAGAATAGAAGCCACCATAAGACCATTAAACAGATGGATGGGAATAGAGCCTGTAAGGCTGAGTATTTCCTCTGTCCTTCAAACATACTGGTTACTAGAGCCAAGCAGACACAGAAGAGTAAGTAAGGTTAGCTATATAGAAATTTCAAGCAGCTTCCTGAAAAAGCAAAAGCTATTGAAACTAAGTTATGACTCCCTAGATTATCCATACTTCTTGGTGTTCAACAGTCATTGGTCTTCAGATTCATTTTTTTTCCTGACACCAGGAAGCTGACACCAGAAAAGCATGAGAAATGTGAGTTGAAGACACTAAAAATAAAACATAATCTAAGAAAGCTCTGCAAGTCATCCCATCTTGGTTGCACAGAAAGTCATTGTTTTTAGAACTTTTTTTGCAACACCATCGATGTTCTAAAGCAGGGGATTTGGATATCTTTAGGAAAGTCTCCTCCACTGGGATTCACTGGCCTTAACATCTCCAGCACAAGTTTCCCAGTGAGCAGTTTGCTACCTTCAGCTAGCCTCTTCAAAAAGAGAAATAGGCTGTTTGAGAGTCTGATTCCTTTGGCATGATTCATCATCTGTCTCAGGAAAGTATGTATCACATTCTGGATGTGCCTTATTCCCTTTAAGTTGATATTAAGGGTCCAAGAAGACTAGTTTACAAATAGATATTAAAATCTAGTACAGATGTTCCCTACCCTGGCTTCATAAAACAGCCTTCAAAAATAGTGGGGTCTGCATGGACTTCTTACACACCTTCTGAGAAAACACATTACCAGGACCATGTGTTTTTTCTGATCCTGAACACGCATTAAGAAGCCTCTCTCCCTTGGCTTCCCTTGAAAATCTGATGGAGCAAGGACGGTGTGAGTTTTTATGGTTCAGAAGGAATTACTTTTTCCAAAGCCAGCAGTTGTTCCATGTAGGTATTTTCACACACACACACAAATATGCTTTTAAAGACTCACAGATCTAATTTTGAGAGTTTTGTGGGAGACCCATACATTACAGTAAGATTCAGGGCTTGATTTTGCAGCCTTTGGTGACATGGGCCATTCTACATAGCATAAGGAGGCAAAGCTCTGGCACTGCTCATTTTTACAAGCTAAATGGCTGGCCTAAGAATGGGTAAGAGCCATTCATTGTGAGTTGGGGCTGTGAAATCACCTCCCAGAGAAGTTTAGGACAAGCCTCTTTCTAGTCTAAAGAACTTTCCTTAGACCAGGTAGGAAAGCAGCAAGGGTAGAGACTCCTGAGCCCACCCGCACTCACATTTCCTTGTCCAAGAACATCAGATTTTTGGGATATAGGCTGAAAAATAAAAACATCCTATAAGGAGACTGTTTAATAAGTTGGGGCAGCCAAGTATGCGAAAACTCCTGTGATCTTCTCAAGCCTTGTTGGGATTGGCAGAGAGGTTTCCGAAGCACATGGAGGTGGTCAGACACTTGAAAAGGACTAAGTGTCAAGTGCCAGGCAAAAAAAAGAAAATCTGTTAAATGTTATCACAGTATCTCTTCTCGGTGAGGTAAATTTCCATGCACTTGTGACTTACTATATGGCAATTTCATGTGCTGATTCAGGCCATAAACAGTCTGTCTTTATTCAGTGTAAGTATGATCTCCCCCAAACACTGTATGCTTCAGGATTTGGTGTAATTTGATGTGAACTCATTCCATCCACCTCACCCCATTAATATACGGTCTTAAAATCATTTAAATCAAACACATCGTGACATCTCATTCCTGAAAGTAATTCCATGGCAGATAAGATCTTTTCTGTGCCTGCATTGCCATGATTTTTCTACCTGTCTAGAGGTTTCCAGATATAAATATGAAGAAGGAAGCCTCTCCACAGAATTTGTGGCTTTTTAAAAATAACCACAGGCTCCCTGAAACTGATGTAGCCTTAGACGAGCTGAGCTAAGCAGTGCCGTGTTCGGCACAGATGTGGTGGTACAGGAATAACTTCATTAACAAGGCAACAGATTCCTCTTCACCTAAGAGTCTCCATGTCCAGCACATCAAAGTCTCTGGTAGCTCTTGGTCAATACCAGCCCTGCCAGGCAGTGGTGCTCTATGGGCTTGAGCCCCAGTACAGGTACAACAGAAAAATCTTTGTGACTTCATCTTACACTGCTTTTTTTCTGAGTGATTGACCCTGGCTCAAGGAAGATTTAATTCAGGGAAGTCTTGTGGACAGTGTACACAAGGAAAATAGCCTCTAATGACTGCAGTTTATAATTAATGGGCCTAGGAATGTTTGTGAGGTTGTCTAGTAAGTTGGAGTGTTGGTGTAGACACACAAGCTGTTCCCTTGTTTTACTACAGTATGTATCAGGATGAAACTCTACTGGCAAGAATATAAGAATACATTTTTTTACTGTAACTAACATGGTAAGAAACTATGATGATGCTTATGAAGACACATCTACAGTAAGTGATAAAATAATTCAAGGACTTCAAGAAGATATGAAGGTTACTGGTCTGAATGTGTATGCGTACAGGGATGCAGCATTCTCTAGTTTCAAGATCTGAATTTGTCCTGGCACTTCTCTCATCTTCCTTTTGCAAAGAGGAGATCATTTTACAAGAGAAGTGTTAAGGGCAAGGTGGTTCACTGGGTTATGAACATATACAGAAATTGTACAAATTCAATAGTGAGTTATTTCACACACCATACCACCTTGTGCTTTAAATTCTGGCCTCTCCGGTTCACTGATGAGTTTAAGAGTACAGCGTACCACTCTCAAGATACTCACTCTGTCAGAATGATGCATAAACTGATCCTGCTCATGGAAGATAAAACTAGCTCTGTGGATCACAGCAAAATTCACAGGCTTGAATGCCATTCTGGCATTCAGCAGCACCACTGCGGGAGAGTCGACTTTACCTTGGAACTCAGTGTTTGCTGCACTCAAAGGCAAAAGCCCCTACTGTCTAAGGCTTAAGACATCTGGCTTGTTGTTGTAAACCTTAAAATTCCACAGAGTAAAAGCCATTTTCAGGTACTCCATCACAAATCAGATTTGAGGTTATCAGTGTGTGCATGTAAGGTTTAGGATTCCTTTTAATCTATGTAAACAGTGTGCTCAAGAGCTGCATATATTTATGTATAGATCAAAGAGGTGGCAAAGCCTACGGGGAATAAGCAGCAAGAAAAGTCATAGAGATGGTAAATGATCAGTTGTGAGAAGGAAAACTTGAAAAACTTGATTCTGGACATGGCAAATAGGTTACACTCAGACACGACTCTGACGTGCATGCTGGGCTGGCACATCAGCCTCTGCTTTTATCCTCTCATTTCTAAGTAACACTGCACCGTGTCCCAGGGATGCAGAGCAGCTTGGACCCTCGCTTTCTGCCACCTGCAGCTTCCTGCATTCACCAGCTGCTGCCTGCACCTGGCGTGGCATCATGCAGTGTCATAGTACGCTCCCCCCTGCTGGGGCTGGGCTCCTCTTCACTTTTAGCTTTAGTCTCCTCTCCAGGAGGCATGGCCAGCTCTGTGGTTTCTTTCTGGAGTTTCCACTTTTGCCACTGTCCTACTTTCTTTCTGTCTCACATTCTTAATCTGACAAATAACGAAGCCAATGACGGTTTTCCTCTGGTGCTTGATTCCTTTCTCTGGTGGCTTCAGGCTAGTTCTGCCTGAGCACATCCAGCAAAGCACCGAGCAACCTCCATGTCCACAGAGATCAGTGGGCTCCCCTACCACAAGCCTGCTGGCACAATGCTGGGAAATCAATGCAACAGCTTCTGGTTTAGCACTGGGTGTGAAGCAAGGACTAGGTCCAGCCAGCCTAGAGCCATCCACCTCCTCCCAAACTCTCCATTTGCTGGTTCCTTGGGAAGTGTCAAAGTGGGGGAATAAACAACCTGAATGAGGAGCAAGGAGCCTGGTTAATGATGGAATGTCTCCTTATACCCCCTAGAGCCCATAGAGAAAGACTCTTCTCCTTTTCCCGTGGCCATTTGTGTCCCTTCTCCATGCTGTGCTGGTTGCTAGGAAATCATGTCCTGCACAGAGGCTCCTTCCACAGAAAGCTGAGGGTGGCAAGGCAGTGTGATGAAAACCTGCTGAAATGTACTTTTTAATGAGAAAATGAAATGTTTTCCATTGCGGTATGATTACTTTTTTTTTTTCTTCTCAAATTCAGCAAAAAAAGAAGAAACAAAAAGAGGAACATGTGTTCATTTGTTGTAACTGGAGTTTGTGAAATAAGGTCTTCTTGAGAAAGCTACCAAACATGCATTTCAAAGAATACGGACATTTTGGCATCCAAACATTGTAGCATGTCCAGAACATAATTAGCTCCTGAAGTGGTTTGAACTTGTAAATATGTCTTTAGATCATAAAGTGGTCCAATAGCTACGCTGAGCTTTAAAGCTGACTCCTGGAAAAACAAGGCTTGGAAGGAGAGCTCAAGCCACAATAGACATACACCAGACCCAAGAGAATTTTTTCAGGCATGTGGCTCATCTATCTACATACTTTGCCATAACTTTTTCAAAAACCTTTGTGCTTTGGGTGGTGGATGAGATTACCATTAGAACAATATAAGTAATCGTGAAAGGTCTGAGTTGTTTTGCTGCCTGCCAGTATATATTTCATTCACAATTTAGGCTTTAATTTTCACCAGACGAAAGAAGAGCAAGTATAAGAGCACCTTAGATGCACTGCTGAAATTAAATCTCACAAAGGGCCTGCAAGTGAGGTTGGAGGGCACAATTTCTGATGGAGGGTTGGACTGATTTCCTATGAATGTGTTTAGTGGCAAAATCGAAAGAAGAACCTAAAAGACACTGAGGATATTCCTGCTTCTTCCTTCTGACTTTTGAAATATATTCTGCAGGCACGAGAGAACTCATTCAGATCAAATAAGAGCTGATCCAGACCATTGCTCAAAACCCAAGCAGTTAAACTCTGTATAGTGCTTTCAAACTATAAAGTACACTATAAGTGCTAAGTATTATTATTACTTTGAATCAAACAAAACCCAAACCTGCTCTAGCGGTTCAAAAATATTTGCTTAACTTTTATGTATTTATTTTAAACTCTGGCTTGACTCTGCGCTTCCTGTTGTCTCCCGGGACTGAAACTGCAGATACTTGCATGCCACAAGGTGGCTGTGCTAGCAGGATTTCTGACTTGGCTGGAGGTGAGGAGCTCTGGAAATCTCACAAGAAAGCCTCCTGTGTTACTCTCCACAGAGAGTTTAATCCACCTGAAAAGCGGTGGGTGAAATGCTTGCTGCAGGAAAAGCCCCCACCTAAGTCAGAGCGTGATGCTGAGGTGTAGCCAGAATGGTATTATACTTTCCTGGAAGAGAAGCTGAGATTTTTGATGAAGCTCTTTCCAGAACAGGGGTTTTCAAAAGAGCCTGGAGGACTTAGGAACACCTCTGCCATCAACTGCTTCTCTGAATGTGGGGTTTTAAAAAGCTAGTGCAAGCTGTGAACCATGACTCCCTTCCAGCCAGCATAGAAAGAGGTGGGAAGAGTATCACCTGCACAAGGCTAACTCTCCTGTAATTAGTCAAACCATCAGAAAGACTGCTTTCCTCATTCGATAGCAGTCTGGTTGGTTTGCCTCTGAGGTTTGAGTCGCTGTTTGAAGCTGGATTGAGTCTATTAACCTCTTAACTACTCTTGGCCCTACCTGGCAGAATAGCACGCTACACTGATTTGGGTGGAATGCCAGTAAAATGTTGGCAAAGGAACAGATGCTGTTGGGACCCAACAGAGAAGTGGTTAGCCGCATGTATGTTGTTCAGCGCGGGAGCCTGAAAGCTCATATTGTGAGAAGCACTTTTCGCCATGTGTAAAGTCTGACACATATTTCAAAGGAAAGCTTTTAATTACAGTTGGCAGGTCTGCCCCCGTGACTGAAAAGTGACTTAGTTTTTGACCCCAGCAGCAGAGGAGTCTGTAAATCAGGCTGCCTACTGCAGGACTGATCCAAGCCAAAAGCTGCAGTTCCATGCTTGAAGAGGCAATATGTGGGCTGTGTGACACACTGAGCTGACAGCAGGGCTATGGGCTCATTGACACAAGTCACTTCACCTCTTTTCCTTGGATTCCTCTTCTGCAGAATAGGAGAAACGCTGCATCCTTTCTGAAGTTCTACTGGACTTAAGGGTGGGACAAAAACCCTACAGGTTATTCAGTGTAGGTTATTCTGGGGGCCACAGATACATCCTAGCTGTAAAACTTGCTCTGGATTTGGCTTTGGACAGTCCCTAAGTTCAGGAAGGTTTCAATGTTAGATTTTCATGTTTCAATGTTAGTTCAGCCAGAAATGTTGCACGCTGAATCTGGGCTAGCCAAAAAGTAGGAAGTTTGGAGAATAAGGATCTGATTCAGGACATCATTGTTGAAAGAAAAGAGACAACTGCTTGGGAGAATAACAGTCATCCAGACGACGGCCAAACTAAGCCCCAAATCCCTTGCTGCATGGAAAACAATGACCCTTAGTATTGAAGAGGGGAGGGATGCAACATGGTACATTACAGGAGATAGAGATGGCAAGAAGTAACAACTGGCTGACAGAGAAGGGGAAGAATAATTGCTGCTAGTGGTCATCACAGCAGGCTGATGGTTTCGTTATTATCTCAGGAAGGAAGTAGTGCTCAGAACATGACAAATAGCCCAGCTGTAACACCTGGGGACCACAATAATTTTCACCAGTGATCAGATGAGAAAGTGAGCTTTCCAGCTACTGCCAAGTACCTTTGAAACTACAGTTCCTCCAAGAAAAAGAGCCTGGTTCTGCACCAAGCCCCCTGATGGTTCTGCAATCTGACAGTGGTGTAGGCATCCTTCTGTGGGCAGCTCTATGTACAAACTCAGACAAGGGTTTCCTTGAATAAACCCGTCAGCATTTCAGCATTGATGATGTTTGCCCAACCCATCACAACTACACAGATGGAAGTGACCAGTTTACATGTGCTCATTGCAGCTCTGGAGTTGCAACGAGATGGATTTACAGCACATATTTATGCTGAGACTGTGTTGTTTCTCTGGTAGGTTTTAAAAGGTACCAATAAGAAGTTGGAAAGGCAGTGCGATTGATTTAGCTTTTTTTTCTTTTTTTTTTGGAAAACAACCTCCTAAATCTACAGATAGCTTTACAATCCATTGCCTATGCAGATTTGGGCATATAACATAAAAATATTTGTGTGCAAATATTTTCCAAAAGCCACATAGTTGGGGTGCCAGCACAATGCTCAAAGTGGTGCAGGATCACAGTGTCCATAGAAGCACAGGGTTTGTCTGCTAGATATAGATCCCAGCTCTCACTCAGGGATGAAGGGCTCTGAAATTTGTTAATTAAAATGTGTTCAAATGAGACAGAAAAAAAATACTTTCAATTAAGATAATCCAACTCTGCATGTTCCAATTTTATTACCATAACTACACTTTGACCAAGTTAATTCTATGGTTCTCAAGTTTCCTAATATCCAAATAAATGATTTAAACCAAATCTAACCAATTACAGCCTCACCAAAGCCTTTTTGCAATAGCTGATACCTCCTCCCCCACAAAAATCACTGCACCACCTATTAGCGTTGTGATGAACAGCCTAGGTAAGCTGTGGGTACTGAAAATAAACCAGAGTTCCTCGAAGAGACATGCATCATGTAAATGATTTAAGAGAGAAGCTACATTTAATAACTTGTTTATTATAGCAAATCCAGTATGACTTCATGCTAAGAAGTTGGATTGGTGTAATTCTCCTCTAGCTGGCTGCTCTAAAGTTTACATGAGAAGCGGAGTTTTTGGAGTCTGAGCTTTCATCATTCCACAAGCAATTGTAGCTATGCACTGACACCACTAGGACAATAACAATGATTTAACATGATAGTAATAGCAATATAGTCAAAGCTTCGTCAGAATTTCCATTTTAAACTCTGTTTATTTAGAAATAATATTTCAACCAGTTAAAACTGCATCAAGTACAAACTTGGCATTTGTGGTCAGCTTGGATGCCTGGATGTAATTACTTTCTTTTATACACACACACACAAAAGAGAAAAAAATTAAGTTACTCGATTTTTTTCATTATTTTCAAAAGATTTTTTTCCTTTTTCCTTGTTGTTGCTGCCATTGTCCAGATGAAAGAATTTTAATCTTAAACAACATGGTTATGCAACCACACTGTCCATAAAGAAAACAAATTGCTCTTGGCATTAAAAACAGATGAGAAATTAAGGCCTGCACGAAGCTGATCCTCTGGCCCGGAGATCAATGGGAGCTCTGTTATTCATGTCACTAGATGCAAGGCAGCCTTGTGCCAGGGGAGCCATTGGAGCTGAGCACCCTATATGCATCCCCATCCATATGCTTCTCCCGTGAGGGGAGGGGCTGAAGTCCCATTCACAAAATGGGAAAGGAGGGGGAAGACCCCATTGCTGGGCAATGGGTTTGTTCCCTGCACACCTGCAGGCTCAACACACAGGACAGCCTGGTGAGGGAAGGGATCCTACTGCTTTTTCTGGCCACTTCCAATAACAGGCCATCCCAAGCAGGGGACTTAAGCATGGAGTTGGCTTGGCTATGAGGTCCATGAGATAAATTCAAGTTCTGGATCAGAATTTGCTGAGAACCAGCCAAACATTTTAAGTGCCTATCAGTTATATGTTCCTAGCCAGCAGAAAGAGTAAAACCTTGCATTAAAACAAAGCCATGTATTCCTATTCAAAGGATAGAAAGCCCAATAAGGGCAAATACTTACCCTATCTCAAACACTGCAAACCCCATTTAAGGCTGCCCTCACACTAAATCCAAATGCATTAAAGGAAAAATGCAGGACAAAACCACCCAGGCGACATTAATCCTCTCTTGAAATCAAGTCAGACGGCTATTTCAGAGTTTATGACCTTAAATGAGAATAAATTGATTTTTAAAAGCCTTTTTGTTTTTTAAAATGTACACCTTCCACCTCCCCGTTTTCTCTTCTATGTGTCTGGGCTTCGGGGAAGAATTAAGATTCTTCAGGTGCCTTAGAACTATTCAGTACCTCTGAAGCATAGCTTTAATTTCCATTTACCAGTGTTTAAAAAGTCATTTGTTGTTTCCAGCAATTATGTAAGGAAATGTACAAACTTTGAGCTCAGATGACTCATTTTTATGCTTGATTTGTGATTTAGCAGCCGTATATTAAAGCGTTGCCGCTTCTAAACACAGCTGAAATATTTTCTTTTCATAAGGCTGTTTAATATATAACAAAACTCCACAGAAACAAGTAGGAAGCTTGCCTCATTGATTTTAATGGGAATTTGTTTCCCAAGAAGAATTTGCTGGTTCAGTATTTTCCTAGTTGTGCAAAAACAATTTGCATGGAAAATAGATTTGACATATTTGGCCTTTTGATGCTGCAGAAGGATTGAAAAACACATTTCAGGACGGCCCTTCTTGCAAGGCTTAGGAAAACCAGCAGTCTGCAGCATTTGCAGGGTTCACAGCATCTGCAAAAGCAAGCAATCTCCTTGGGTGCCAGCGGGTGGCATGCAGCAGGAATCACGTTTTGGGAAGGAATTGGGATTTTAGGAGGAAGCACAAGTCTGCGCACACAGCTGGTGCTTTTTCTGCCCTGCATTAGCCAAGGGCAGCAGGACTGGGGCAGTATGCTGCCCCGGAGGTGAGGGCGATCATAGCTTCTGAGGCCAAATTTTCAGAAGACAGCAAACTTGTCCATCAGCACACCAGACACTCAGCATATTGCATAATATTGTGCAACGCTCTTTGGAAATCATCCTCCTCTCGACACCAAATGATGTGGTTGCTGGTGTGCTGGGTGATAATCATGTTTTTCTGTGTCTTTCTCTAGGAAACACATCCACTTCTAACAGGCACATCAGGAATCATCCCGCTGATTTCTGAGGACTGATTGCTTTGTTGCCTCTCTCATGCTGTCTCCTCAGATATATACTACCTTGGTCACCCCTCATCATTTGCTGGGGTGAGCAGGAGCCCCAGGGGAGCTCCTGTCCATCACAGCCCCATCTGGACCTTCACTCATTCAGGACATGGGCACTGTCTATCCCCACTGCTGTGGACAATCCCAGCAAGCAGCTCCTGCCTGCCAAGCTCTGATTCCCCTTACTCCCAGCTTCCAAGATGTTGTGCTTCTAAGTCAATCTTTATTTTTCTGTAACACCTTTACCTTTTACTTCATTTAAGACTTAAAAAACAACACCGGTGGGGGAGATGGTGGACAGAAGAAAAGACAGGCAGAACTTCCTAACCTTTGGACTTCTGTCAGATTCACAAGCTGATGAAAAACCCAGGGGAGCTTTTCCTATGTTGTTTTCATACTCCCTGTAGCTGGAAAAGTGAAATTCTTCTGAATGAGCAAGACGAGGAAAATACTTAGCTCTGACGATGCTGGGAAAACTCTAGGGTTATTTTTGTCCACACATGTAATTTCTGGCCAGAAAAAAAAAATAAATTGCCTCAAGTGTTCTGAGTATGTGAGTTTCTTATCTCCTATTAGAAAACATAAGCGCTGGCAGAAGAAAGCACACTTTCTTCACTAGGTGCCAAAATATTTAACATAGGTTCCTCAATATTGGAAAAAGTAGTCAGAAGAAAAACAAGAAAAGTCATTATCTGTTGTTTTTTTTTTTTTCCCCTTTTAATAACCTTTTCAGTAGCACAATGCATTCAAAGCTAGGCACATTCCCCTCAGTGCAATATGGTCTCAAGACATGATTTAGATGGAAAATTTAAGTAAGATTAATGCAATTTATTATCCGCCAGGATATCCCTACAAACCACACTGCTTGGCTGAATTTTTGATTCTCGATCTAATATTTCAGATGAGATTTCCAGACGGGTGTCTTATTCCTCTATTAGTTTAGTGAGGGTGATATAGAGTTTGTAAAACAGGAGAGGTTAAGCTAGTTTTAACACTTGATTAATCATTTAAATTACTTTGTTACTGTTTGAATCCATTGACTTTTGTTTACCAAGCAACTCCCTGAAACCCAAAGCCAACAAAAACGGCAGGCAGCTCTCCAAGTTGTTAATTTATTCAATGAGTTCTTCAAAGGAGTTCTAAAAGGGGAAAAAAGGAGCAAATTTATAGTTGCATTGAAAGGGTAGAGCAATTCTTGTTCATTGCTTGCTAAAAACGTCTAGGTTTTTATGACTCAGAAAAAAAAAAGCCAATATTCAAATACGCTGGCCAGTTCCTGCAGATGTATGTTTTTTAAGCAAATCAAACAAGCACTTAATAGAGCCTGACTGCGCGCTCATGAAAATGATGATTGAAATAAAATCGACTTGTGTGACAAGCCACACATTCCTCAGCTTTTTATGTGCAACTGTGACTTCATCTGAAGTCAGATTCTGTTCCCCTGAGGAAAATGTGAGCACTTTCAGTGGGAGCAGGATCAGGCCTGTAGGAAGTCAACTCAAGAGCATGAGGACAAAGCTTTTTCAAAAGCAGCTATGAATGGGTGATTAAAAAGCCCCCTTCAGTTACACAATGTACATGTGTACAGTTTAAAACTGTCCACTGGGGAAAGGAGGGGAAAAAAATCCCAAACCCTAAATCATAGAAAAAAAAAAAAAAGCGAGCCTTCTATTCTGCATATTACAAAGTCCGAGTTTGGTAAATTGATTACAATTTCTTTACAGAGACCTATCAGAAATAAACCACTAAGTCTTAGACATAAATTTGAATTCCAGAGTCTCCAGCTAACCCAGCTCATAAATGAATTCCTAAATGCTGACTGTGCCAGAAGACCCAGCACTGCAAAACCACTTGGCAGAAGCCATTAGTTTCAATGAGATGAACTGCTCTATTTAGCTCTCATTCAAAACTTTACAGAAATGCCAGATTTCCATAAACACAGGTTTCCTTGAATTTCCAGGGCTTTGATTAACTGGTAGATGAGGATGTCTTACAAATATAGATTTGTATGCAGGGTTCAGCTCAGAAAGCATGAGAGACTGGAAACGGACTATAGGCTTTTCTTTCTTTCTTATTTTTTCTGACCTAAGAGAAAGCAGGAAAACTCCTTTAGAATATTTTGGAGGTTTTAATAATTAATAATCATTCTGTGGTTTAACACTGCTGTAGATCATTTGGCTGTCATTTATATCACAGTGTGTTAAGCTTTTTATGACAGATTAATATCCTCTAGCTTTTTTAGTACGGTTTTAAAATCCTGAAGCAATGAAAGACTGAAAGAAAAAGAAAAATACACCCTCCTTATTTTTTTCTCTTTAAAAAATAACTTGTTTGTGAGGTCTATTAAGGCAATGTCTATCTTTTTTTTTTTTTTTTTGTCAAGGGATAACACTTTAATTTTCCCAGTTCTTTTGCTTGCCTGCACTTTTCCTGATCCACTCATCACTAAATCATGTTGAAGCTAGAAATATTTTTCAATATGCTTGAGTATGTTTGATAAAGGGTTTTTTTGGTTGTTCCGTTCGTTGTTGTTTTTTTTTTTTTCTTTTTTTTTTCATAGCAGCATTTGGGGCTGGTTGTGCACCAATGCCATTTGCAGTGTAGATGTAGCGCACCAAAGATTAGAAGATAAAGTCTCTCAGTCTCTCCTCCTCTCTCATTTTTTTTTCCTCCACTAGAAAATGTTCCTAAAAAACACATAATCTCTATACTGCCATGGAGATCGTCATAAATCTATGAAGAAATGGCACTGCTAGTGAGAGTGCAAGAACTGCACAGATAATAACATGCAACTATGGTTTATTAACCTTAAACCCTCTTAAATCAGTCATGGGCCCATAGCAGCCAAGAAAACTATTGTGGTCAAATGCCATGAACCCTAGCTTGCTTTTAACACTAGGAATATTTCCCCTCTTCTCCGGCTTTTCTACAGTATCTCTGCTCCCAAGCAGAGTTTTTATAATAAAAATTATAGTTTATGTGCATGTTTTTTGGTTAAGCTGAGAGTCTGATTCAGCATTTTTTTTCCAACTTTTTTTATCCATTGGCGGTGTGGGTGCTGAGCCATGGAGGCTGTGTGTGGCCTTGCGGCTTGGCACCCACACAGTGCAGTCCTGCTACAGCTGGCAGAAGCTGCTGGGATTTCATAGCTGTAAAGCACTACGTTAGGGCTTTGGCATTACCCTGCCCTTCCAAGCGTTGCCTTTGAATAAGGCCGCATCCTTTGGCCATGTATGGATTACGGCCTTTCCAGTGTGTTCTGTTCGGCCAACGAATGAAAAAGGTTACTGAAGCCTGGACGTACGTGCAGGAATAAACGTGGTCTAGCTTTTCATTGAGAATTAACTAAGTTTACCATTAGCTCTTCACGTGGGACTAACTACCAAGAAAGGGAGAATGGGCATGAGTGACTGACAGGCATTGTTGGTCTGAGACAAGTAAATTCAACCAGCAAGGAGAATGCTGTCCTTGGAAAATATAGCCAGGGACAGAACAGTGAAGTGATTGCAAATCTTCAGAAAAAAAAGAAGGGCGTTAATTTCACTAAACTATGCAGGAGGTGTTAAGAAGTTTTCAACATCTTAGGTAAAAGTTAGGTAACAACAAAGGATACTGCTTCAAAATTAGTGCTGGATGGGGTGCATTTCAGGAACTCCAGAAATAAGCTGAGCAGTTTGATCTCGGATAGGATGGAAGTGTAATGTTTGTAAAGCAGATACAGTCATGAGATGTATTGAGGTACAAAATCCACGTCTCAAATATTTAGGCCTCAGGTTGGAATAAATATTATATAGAGAATAAATTTTCATTTGACTACCTAAAATATATGGTCTTATTTACAAAAGAAAAACTGATGAAATAGGAAAAAAAACCCCAAACCCCAAAGATAATTTACTGCTGTTGTACGATTTCTCTTTACAGAAAAATGTAACAAGAAGAAACCACTGAAACATAGTTTAGGTCTGAAGAACTGTGTAGCTTGAGTATCTGTAAATCTATGAGCATCCTGCTGCTTTTGACTGGTTTCTGTGAGCCTAACGCCCCAGCTTTTGGTGAGAGGCCACACACAGATCACAGGCTGTACAGGAGAAACCCTGATCCCTCACTTGGCATGGCACAGAGGCTGTCTGTCCACTTGGTAGTTGGTGTCAGAAACCCAACAGCAAAGTCTGTCTTTCATATGAGAAATGCAGCATCTCTTCTAATAAAATGCAGTCAAAACAAGTGCCCTTCTCCCATATCTGGATGGGCTGATGTGCAGAGCACTCAGAATAGGGGACCTCCAACTGAGTGCTCTCCTCACCTGGGTGCAAACCCATGTCTCCTACAGCCTCTGTTGAAAGCAACAAGAATCATAGAACGGTTTGGATAGGCAGGAACCTTAAAGATCATCCAGTTCCAACCCCCCTCATAATGGGCAGGGACACCACCCACCAGATCAGGCTGCCCATATCGCCATCCAACATGGCCTTGAACACCGCCGGGAATGGGACATCCACAGCCTCTCTACCTCATAATGAAGAATTTCCTCCTAACATCTAATACAAATCTACCTTCTTTTTAGTTTAAAATCTTTCCCCCTTGTCCGAGAATAAGAACATGGCCAATGTGATAGGATATTGCCTAGTTTGCCTACCAAGCCTTATCAGTCACCTCTGACTCCAGCAGGTGGCTTTATAGGGTTTCTTCCACTTGAGGAAAGATGCTGGTGACCATGAGTCATTTTTACTGTGGAAGCACACCAAATCTGGCTATGCCATACACACATTCAGATACAGAAGCACACAGGCACACGCAGGCAGAAATGCCAACTCGCCAGAGGGATATTTGTTTCAGAGAGAGCCATGGGACACAACCTTCTGTTCAAAAGAGGAGCAGAAATGTTTTCACTTGTACTGAACACAAAAAATCCTTCAGTAAAATTAATACACAAATCTGTGACTTTAGAAAGATTCCTCCTTTTTAAAAAAAAGGAAAAACCATAATTATCAGTTGTGGTAACCCATTTGAGCGTGTAAGGAATTCTGCCAAGAATTTTTATTTCAGATAACAGATTCCAAGACCCCACTATCACTGTAGAGGAATTAATGCCCTCTGTACATATTTTTGCCAACGTCAAATGTGGAAAATGCTCAAACCACACCTGTTTCAGTTCTACAACGCATACACTTCTGCTTGCCAGCTCTCTAGCTGATAAAATTAGTTAGGGGATTTCTGATCTTTTTTCTCCTTTTTTGTTTTCTTTTAAAGGCAGTTATAGGACAGCAGTAGCAAAGGCATGTGGTTAGCTCATAGGGATGTGAGAGGGAAAGCAGAAACACAGCAGATCTTAGGCTGTGGTTGGCAAAGGAAGATTTGGCTCTACAAGTGACTGCAGAATGGTGCAAGGGTGCCAGGCTGTGCCGTGGGCCTTGGCGAGGGGATGTGAGGTCAGTCTGCTGAGCCAAGTAGGTTTGTTCAGTCCTTGGAGGTGTTGCGCAGCACCTGAGGCAGTCTGTATTGCCTCAGATTAGAATAATCTGTGTGCCGTATTACATAGATATCAGGACTCATTTTATCCTCACTTGTCTAAAATACAGTCTCCTCTGTCAAAAATTTTAAGCAATGTTTTCATACAGCTCCTTCTTCAGTCATCTGTAACTATTTTTGTCTTCATTCCTATTCTCCTGCTTTTGGAATAATGAAATCTAGTTAAAATTACTCTGAATGTCCTGAATTAATATCAAAAAGGTATATTACCAAATTAATTAAACTTAATACTGCACTAGCACAGAGGACTACAAGACGGGTATTTCTGCTACAGAAATGAGGAATGAAAATAGTTTTAGAAAAAAAAATAACTTTCTTGGGAAAAAAATTATTTTCATTTTTGAAATCACTGTCTTTGGTTTGCTCTTCTATTTCCCTTCATGTCTGGTGGAAGCAGTCAGCTCTCTTTCGCATTGGTTTATGCCCGTATTATTCTCGCCAATTTTCACAGTGATGTGGTTTATCTTCTCCCATGAGAGGGACCTTTCACAACCTTAAAATGAAAACACAGGGCGCCTCTTGCTCTCCTCCCTCAAAACAAAACAAAACAGCAACAAAACAAAACAACTCATTTTGTTTGCACTGTAGTTGGCAATAAAAACAACGGAAGAAGCTCAAGGTTCACAGGTTTTGCAAAACTGTTTAACAAAAATCTGCATTAAAGTGTTTCTTAAAAGATATATATATATATAACCAAGATATCTGCTTACTGTGAAACACAGGAGTCAAAACCTGATATCAAGAAAATTTGATTATTTAATCTCACTTGGCTCACATACATTCTCACAGCACATGCTGATCATCTGAAAGAGACCGCTGAGCTTCGAGTTTTTAAGACTGCACAAAATGGGATGGCACAAGTAGATATTTTAACTAGAACTACAATGTGAGACTGGAAATATACAACCTAAATACTCACTTGCTAATTTCTAAAATCTCATCTCAAAGGTTATGTTTAAAAGAGCCACCACGGTGAAAATATTTTATTGCACTCATATTGCACTGAGTTTTTCCGTATCACCACTGCTATGAGAAACCTAGTTAAATTCCTTCTTTTTGGTCATAAGCCTTGTAATATATATATATCTGTATTATGAATGCTATGGATACCAAAGAAGGCCAGTTCTATTTTATGACAGATGTCTGGAGACACATACTAACACTAAATGGAAAATGAGGTATTATATGGTATAAATCACATAATATATGATTTCTATGTGTTAGATTGGAATTTCAGGCATTGCAGAGAATGGAGGCAATATATTTTATCTAATAAAGGTACTGGGAAGACATTTCCTACAGTTTTAACTGGAACCATCAGTACAATGAGACTAATGGCAAGCAAGCCATTACTTTTGCTGATTGGTTTTCACTTGCTATTGGTGTTTGAACTTAGGAAATTTGGATTAAAGGAGGAACAACTCTAAGAGTCAAACTCAGCCCAAACCAATTTGCATTCTTTCATGTATATCCCTCAGACTAGCAGGTCTTTTCCATACCCTTCCCAAATGATTAATTTGGAAATATTCAATGGAGAATATAATTTCCAGTGTAGCCTAATGGGTTTGGGGCAGAATAAATAAGTGATACTGTTTGCAAATACGTAATGGCGTACATGCACATCTGGCTAGGTTTTTTTTATGAAACACAGATTTCTGCTGTCAGCCATTTATTTTTCCTGACAAATCAAAAGAGGAGTTGAGAGCACCTTTGCCAAGTAAAGAGCTCACCCCAGATAACAGTCAGGTCAACAATATTTTCCATGGTTTGCTGGAACATACCATAAAAAATAATACGCAAAGGAAAACTGGAAGTCTGACTAGTCTGCTTATAAAAATTAAGTGATGCTTTAGTACTCAAGTAAACTATATAATGTTTGCTTTTCTTCTTCTTTTTCTTCTTCTTTTTTTTTTCCTAAATGAAACCTGAATAGTCTGCGGAGGACAGCTTTTATTTATAGCTTCTAAGCGAACCAGATAAGTTATAAAAGTAGAATGGCAAAGCAAATTAAGGTTAATTTAAACCTTTTGGCAGACTTCAGCACACTGGATCATTCTTAGCAATATTTTCTTATTTGCTGCTTCTCTCCCAGTTCATAGATTAGTTTGAAAGGAGAAGGGATGATGACTTCCTGCAGTTCATTCCTCTCCTTCATGTTTAGAAGACCAAAACATTTCCACTAGCTACCTTTGTAGAAAGATCCATAACTCTTTTGTAAGCATAATTTGTGCTGCTCAGACCATCTCTTCCAGGTTATCACACCATCTTTCATTCGAAGATGTAAAATGGAGAATCAATCAATTCTTGTCCAAGTTTCCCCAGTATTTAAGTACTTCACCGTTACAAATGCATGCCTGACTTCTATATGTATTTCTGGATCAATGATGAAGGAGGTGAGCAGTCTGAGAGCCTGGCCCTGCTCACTGGAGAGCCTCTCTGGCCATACCCATTTGTTGGTTGTTGCTTCTTGGGCCCTAATTCTTAGTTGCCTCCTTATTCCATTCAGTACTTCACATGCAGTGTTATAGTGTGCAGTTTCCTCTGTTCTGCATGCCATGTAATAGTTGTCAAAAGCTTTAAAATGTCTGTTTTATTTATGCAGTCACTTTTATCAAACAAGTTTATAATCTCACCAGAGAACGAAATCAGATCTATCCAAGGAGACTGATTGTTCATAAAACATTGTTGACTAGCATTATTTCTTTTCCAGTCCTTTACTTCTTTTTTGATTATATCTTGTGTCAGTTTTATTCCTGGTGCTGCAATTGGAAACCCACAATAACAGCACTATAATATTTCACAAATCTGCTCATGGCCAGCTCTCCTGTTGATTCAAACTGTAAGCATTCAGTTTCTCTCTCTCTCTCTTCCTGCCTCCCCCCCACCCCCCCAAAAAAAAGGAAGAAAACAAAGCTACCCAAGTAAATTAGGAGTCCTGCTAAAAAATGCATACCATGCAGAACCAAACCAGGAGCCTATGGGCTGGCACACACAGTGGAATTACAGCAACGCAACGATTTACCACCCACCCCTTTACAAGCTGTCTGTGCTTGATGTCTGGCCATGGTGACCATGATAGGGCTGTCTGAGGTTAGTTACACCACAGGGGCGGGACAAGCTCTCAGCTCAAGCATTCAAAGGTATGTAGAGAGTTCTGGATAAGGCGTAATAAACTGGTAAGATATTGCCATGACATAATTGAAACTCCAAAAAGGAATTACTTCGAAAAATGCAGCACCAGCTCCTAAAGACCTTAGGACCATTAAATGCTGCGTCTGCTGTCTCCTCTGCTGTTCAAAACACATGCACACATACCCTCGCTTCAATTGACAGCCAGGCTTATAGCACAGAGTTCTGTTAGCCTCCTGTGCTCAGCAGGTGCACCTGTAGCCCAGCAAAGCATGCGCTGTACGGCCTGAACAAACAGATGGCTTCCAGAACTCTGCTGAGTACACACCGTGTTCATCAGAACTCTGAAAAATCACAGAACAACTTTTCCCCTTGCTTCTCCTTTCCGTAAATTTTATGCAAGTGGCATTTTGAAAAAATACACAGAAAAATATTATTTCCTGGCATAAGTGGGATATATGTATGTATATATATATTTGCAATAGGTACAGGAATGCTTTTGCACTTAACACCTCCCTGAATTTTTTTTATTTTTTTTTTGGTGACAGAATATCGCATCTGGAAGGTCCATTCTGAGGTGGCTGGCCTGCCTGCCAAATGCAGGCTCCAAACCCTATCTGCCCCAGGTGCTAAATTACCTTTCCTGATAGGCTGAACTAAATCTGGGGAGGTGTTTGGATTAGGTTTGAATGGTGCAGTCCAACCCCAGCCATCCCTCTTCCGGATACCCAATAGCCCTGTGAATATTCCATACTGATAATGTCAGTAAAAGAGAGTTGGTCTGAGAAAGCACTTTTCACTGTAGTTTTCCTGAGCAGAGATCAAATGTGGTTGTTGTAGGGAAAAAATAAAGAGCAGAGATCTATATGTTGTGGATGTTCTTGGGTGAGATAACTCCAGCAATTGAGCACAGCTTGCACTCCAGCACTTGGAGGGGGTTAGAGAAAGTTTCAGCTTGTCTCTAATTTATTGCAGGACTGAAGGAGGCTGATTTCAGAGGGCTTGCTATCTGGCCCCTTTGTCTGAAGAGCATTGCCCCCCCGCCTTAGAAAGGAACGGTGATGTACTTGGCAAGATACTCCACAGTGAAAACAGAAATGGCAGGGTTCTCAAATTGAAGCCATCTCTGGATGGCCTGCGGGTGCTTTAACTTGTCTGCACATAAGCCATGCAAACACATTGTGAACATCACAACTTGATCAGGAAAACTTCATCATGGGCATATGGAAACTGATGCTCTCTGTGAGAACTGAAGTACCTTGAGGTCCTTCATCTTGCTAGTTACAGGTGTCAGAGAGAGACATCAGTGCTGCTGTCCTGTCCTCCCTTCTCTTTTCTTCACACTGCTGATCACAGCACAGCACAACAAAACTACACATCCAGAACTTGTGCAGGTTGCCTTGCCTTTGGGCAGCCAGTTGAGCACACATCACCAGATCCCAAAATCTCTTGGGTGCTTCCCTTGACACAACAGCCCATTACCCAAGTATTTATCTGAATTCTCATTTCAAAAAGGAGACTGTTTTGCATTTATCCTTTGCATTTTGTGCTTTGTGCTCTGATATAGATGTATTTCTAAGGAAAATCTCCTGTGCTTCAGGAATCCTGTTTTCATTTATGATCTTAAGGGAAAACATCTGTTACTTTTGCTCCCTTACCATTTGTCTTCAGCTTTCCTTGTAGCTGTTTTTTAACTTGTGATATCATCATTCTTTTTCTATCTTTGCTATCTTTCTGTGTTGTTTCTTCTCATCTCTTTGATAAGTTACATGCTGTTCTCAGTGTTTTCCAGGACAAGGTCTTATTTATTTTTAGAAGGTGTTTAAGCCAATGTTTTGTCTTTTACTGCTCCTTGGGTTTTTAATGTTCTATTCTATGTCTTGGTCTAGAGTAATTTTTCCCATCTGAAATAGTCCCAGAGAGATAATTTGTCTCAAAAGAATAAATTTTCTCATTTTTCTCTACAGGGGAAAACTGCTGGACTTTCTTTTGCTTGGATTGTTAGCTGTTTTAATGGTTGTTTTAAATGATGCTTTTTTGCTGTCTGTTGATGGCTGTTATGAGAAAATACTAAATACAAAACAGAGGCCCAGATTTATGATTTACGCTGCTTCTCCAAGTGCTTTGTCAGAATGCTACAAAACCTATGGAGAAAGAGGACTACTGAGATCTTCAGTGAGCAAAATTGTCCTCACTTCTCTTTTGACTAAACCACCACCAAATTACATAGTGAGAACCTACTGCAACTGTGCTCCAATCTGAGGCAATTCAGGAAAAGGGTTAGAGTTATATGGGTAGCAGTCAAACCACAGAAGGAAGATATAGCTCTTAACAAGGATCTGATCAGCACAGTATCCCAACAGAATCTCTCTTCCATGTTTTCTTCCAGAGCAAGGAAAGAAAAGAAATGACAAAGACAGAAAGCATGAAACCCCCCAGTGTCACTGATTGGAGTGACACTCAAATAACCACCCTGTGTTATTCTTAAATGCCTCTTTCTTTGAAATTAAATGATGAAATCAATCCAATTCATTGACAAATTAACTACTGCCACTGAGACCTGTACACCCAGGTGCGCTTAAATATTACCTGGACTTTCTGTCAGTGAGACAGACACTGATCTCTTTACCAAGGCAGGACTCAGTGTACTCGATTTATGATTGCCAGGCACATCTATCAGTTTGTGACCAAATACTATGCACTCAAAATATAATTCTCTTGAAAAAAGACAAACAATCATGTGGGCAAGCATGGGAATTTTCTATCTCAGATAATGAAATACAGAAATTTGATTTCAGGAAATGTAATGCAACCTTTTTATGTGTGTACACCTTAAGTGAGTATACACAAAAGCACGTTTGGAGTAGGCAATACTGATACTAAAAATCTTGGTGAGGTCAAGGGTAATGACAACAGGATCTTCCAGGAAAGCTCATTTGCTGATCTCTGCATATCCCAAATTTGCTTTTTCTGTCTAATGTTCTTTAAAATTAAAAGGACACTTCTCCTGTTCTGATTGCAGTGTGCTTAGATAAGGCTTAACTGTGTTACACTTGTCCTGCAAGGGGAATCATCAAACAATGCACTGCAGTGGCCTTTCACCTCTGGATGAGCTACAGGGCAAGATTTGGATTTTGGCTTTGAAACTGAGCAAACACTTCATATGGGGTTTGAATTCCACCATGCTTAGCTCCCATGGGCTCTTCTGCTGTGAGACTGAACACCTCACAAGGTTGATCCTAGGGTTATTTCCATCAACAAAGGCTGCATACAATCTGTAGACTCCTCCTACTTTCAAATCCCACCTAGCATTCAAAGAGAAAGAGTAAGTCCTGATCTATAAATGCTTACATCAGCCCATTTCTTCTCCCTAAGAGAATGGGCAGAAAAAAATGGCGGATGCTCTTGTTGAGACTTAAACTAGTCTCTGATCTTAGCATAGAAGAAGTTTCCCAATGCTCTTAGGGATCTCCCAGAATTTTTTACGGGCTTTTTTTCAAAATTTAAGCTTAAATTGTGAATGAAAATACTTTTCTAGATTTCATGGATACTTAGAGAATGGGAAAAAAAGCCCTGGTGTTCTTTTCCCTCTGGAAGTTTTGCAATAATCCACTAGAACGGTGCAATGCAAAACAAAACAAAACCCTGCACAAAATGAACTAACGGTGCCACTCTCCCCCACCCCCACTCCTGACATGGCAAATTTATCAAAACAAACCTACAAAAACTCTTTTAAAGGATTTAAACATTTTAAAGAATAGAGACACCTGCATCCACTCAAAGAGCCCCAGTTCAGTTAAAGACATAGATTCTGTGTTGCAGAAACTCAAGCCAAGTAGGGAACAGCATAAAAAATCCTCGTTTCATTTCTTGGCTTCTGCAGTCTTATCAGAGTGCTTTTCCCAGCAGAACTGAGCCCTGTGAAAAATGTATATCCCCAAGTTCAAGTGAGCAGGGTAAAACAATATCTGAGAGAACTTAATTCCATTGCTTGTTTCTTAAATAGTTTTCAGTGCAAGGGATGGCTTTATAATCATGTGTCTATGATCAGAGACTTTTGGATAGACACCAAATCAAAACATCAGCGAAGAGAATGGGGTGATGTGGAAAACTGATTTATTCACTCATAGTCAATAAAGTAAGCATGCAGTAGCTGGATTGTAAATAGCACTGCAGAGAAGATTTATAAGTCTTAACATTGGGAGACAGGTTTATCCCAGTTAAAAGCACATTTTAACTGGAAGAACTCTTCACTGTGTTTATAAAATGAGGCCGTGGGTGCAAGATGAAACCTTAGGGCTGTGTGAATTTGAAATGGGCAAAGTATGTCATCTGCAAGCATGTTTTTCATCCCTAAACTATATAGCTAAAATAGGTCTGAAAATGTAAAAAATAAAAATAAAAGGTTCTAAGCAAAATAAAACTAGGCCTCAGCAGGCATATGAGCTGTGCTTAAAACTTCCCTTTGCTACAGATTGCTGTGTTTATAAATCAAAATTATACGTCCAGTGGGGAAAAGGGAAGTAAAACTGTTTCCAAATGAAAAAACTGCAAGTGATTCATTTCTGTTAAAATCATAATTGAAAATACAGAACATAAAAAAACTCTTGGTTTATTCTTGTTTTTATTTGCAACATTAGTTTTGTTACAGACAATATGATCAAGGCTCTGAAAAAGAGTCCATTTACCACTATAAATCTTTTAACTATTTGAAAAAAAGATAGATTTTCTTCAGCATATAAAGTAGAGCTTCATCTTTACCAGGGATATGTGCACCTCCTTTGATATCCTGATAGAACAGGCCACTCCAGTATTTCACTTATTAAACAAGAAAGTATCTTTATTGACTGTAGAACATAAACAGCTCAGACGAAAACCAAGTGAAATCTAATGAGGTATTTCCCTTTGCTGCATGACAAGGTTCAAATATGTGCATATGTGCAGTAAGGAAAATAAAATTGGTTCTGACAATCAGATACCCTAGCGAGCTTCTATCTGTGCAATAAATGTGCTCTAAATTCCAGTGTGCTTTGACAATCATCATTTATTTCAATGCATCCTCCCTAGACACTGATTCTTAGGGGCCAAATCTCTGTCTCATGGAAGTCAGAGGGAGTTTTGCCATAGGTATCAGTGTTGGAAAGATTTGAACCTTACTATGTTTAAAAGCTATCAGATGCAAAATGAAAGGAAATGAGTCTGTTTACCCCTTGAAGTTCCAAGGACATGGAAAAAACAAAAATGTCTGGTATTTTTATTTTTAAGCTCTCACATGCTGACAGAATATCAAATGCTCTTTATAGCATAGCAAGATGCTTCTTCAAGGCCTTCAGGGGTGCTTAGGGTGCAGACAATTATCTGTCTTTCAGTGCAGTAAGTCAGATCTGTCTCCCTAGGTACAGCTGCCCTTCAACAGCAGAATATTATTCCCAGGAGCTCCTTTGTGCTAGAGACTCTCACTGGTTTTGGCTGGACACAAACTGGAGATATCTGCATTCACAGATGTGCTGGACACATAATTTGTTGCACCAAGAAGTGGATAAGGCTCCTTTATGGGCAGCTAAACTTAAAAGCATAACAGAAGAGGACACCCTTGGGAAGAAGGGAGACAATCCTGAAGGAAGGGCGCCAGGGTGCACTTGAAATGGATCCTTTTGAAATTCAGTCACTTATATGACATATGTCATTGATGATTTATACTACCAAAGGGAGGACAACTACATAAGCAGAGGTTATTACTATTTTTTAACAGATGTAGAAAATGAATATAGTTCCAGGTGCTACTGAAGCTCACTTAGGCATGTATGGTAAATATCACCGGTTGTCTGAGATGAGTTGGAGGCTGAGCACAACAGTAGGTTGAGGTTGTAAAGATCAAGACTATGCAACTAGATAAATGCCATATAATCATGTTACCATATATAATGGTTTTAAACTAAGACGGGGGAGGTTTAGGATAGGTATTAGCAGGAAGTTTTTCAGATGGAGGGTGGTGACACACTGGAATAGGCTGCCCAAGGAGGTTGTGGATGCCCCTCCCTGGAGGCATTCAAGGCCAGGCTGGACGTGGCTCTGGGCAGCCTGGTCTGGTGGTTGATGACCCTGCCAGTGGAAGGGGGGTTGAAACTAGATGATCTTTGAGGTCTTTCTCAACCCAGGCCATTCTATGATTCGGTGAGTCAGTCATATCACTGTGGGAAGCTATGGTAGTGCAGGAAAAAAATTCTCTGAGATGCCCTTGGCTCCCAACAAGTTTCCCTACCAGTACCTGCCCTTCACTTCTTGCACTGTGACTTCCATGGTTGGTCTCAGCTCAGCACCACGAGACAAATTTTGGACATTCACACTCAGCTCAGAGAATAAACAAACAAAGTAATTGTGGGGAAACCATGATCTCCTTTCAGGTAATTCCACAAATTAAGCAGAAAGGAAAAAGTACTTATAGTACATTGGTCACATAATCCTGGAGATGAGCCAGTTTCAAGCAAGATGGATGCCTGAAAACATGAAATATAGAGAAAAGTTCTTCTTGCCTTTTTAAATACAGAAGAGGATCAAGCAGCACTTGAAATGCAATGGTTTGCTTTTCTTGTTTATTTCATGGCATTCACCAAATGAGAAATCTTGCTAGCAACTCCAAACAGCATCTTCAGTCAAGACCTTGTCTGTTTTTGTTTCTATTCTCACTGTTCCTCAAAAGGACTGGTGGCCAGGCATGGCTCTGAAGATTTGTTTTACTCCTCCAGCTGCGGGTTTTATTTTCTACACTTCAAAATGGGCAAGCAGAACACCTCGTGTAGCACAGCTTTGGTATGGTTTATAAATACACTTCTCAGAAGCTGTAAGGCTGGATGAGGGCTTCTGCCATCATTCCCATAATAGTGCTTTCTCTCTCATCAGAACACTGCTCACTGCACTGCTGGTACTTCACATTTTCTGAATGGCTATGCAATTAGTACATGCCTGACAACACTTCTTCTTTCCTAGAACTGCTCTAATAAAGAGTCATTTCCTTTTCATAAAACCAGGAATATGGCTGTGAAACCTTCATCAGGTTTCCACCACCAACCATGGATACATGGACTTGTTGACTGGGAGCTGAGGGACTACATCAGTTCCTTGTTGGCACACATAAAATGCTAAAAATCTTTGCAAATGAGGTCTGGTTACTCAGCCTGACTTACTGTGTGATTCACCAAGAGAACATTAATGAATGTGCTGTGGATCAGGACGTACTCGGCAGGTGTGACATTAGGGACACATTTTCAGGGGAAGAAATAAAATTATGTCATTTTCTGATATATTCAAAGCACAGATGAGGAACTGAGTGTTAAAAAGCTTATGTGATGTACCCAGGGTTATACAGGAGGACTGTGTGAGTGCTGGAAACTGAATGCAGTTTGCATCTCCTGGCTATCTCCTACTTCGATCATTTTCTGTCACATAGGAAGATTACTGAGAGTACAGCTATTCCTCAAATAATTGCTGGGAATACTGAAAGATGATTCCATATGCACGTTAGAAAAGTGACAAGGATATGTGGTAAGCATTGCATCTCAATCTGCATTTCCCTTTCCTTGTGTTCAGGTGGCTTAGTGTTAAAAAGGGAATAACACTGCATATCAAAACCCACAGGTAGGAATCCAAACTCTCTGGAATATTGTTTTCAGTATGTTTGGAGTCTTGCAGTGCAGACTACAGAATATCTAAAATTTGGAGAGTAACTAAGTATTTTATGGGGGGAGCTGGGAGGGTGGGAGTAGGAAGGAATCAAACTAAGCCCTGCAGAGGCAGCCTTCTGGTCACCTATCTTCTCCTATCTCTTGTTCTGCCTTTTAGTTTTACAGCTGCCTTTGCAATGAAAGAGCAATTAATAAACAATGCACAAAGGCAGGAGAGTATCAGTTGAAAAAAGGGTCGCAAGCAGTAGGGCTGTGATATATGATACTCCTGAAAAAAAAAGTCAAAGCGATTTGGGGAAAAAATGGTATGATGAATTACAGGAAATAGTAAATTACAGAAAAGTGTATTCTTTGCTACTTTTTCATAAATCCCTTGAAACTATTGTCATGGGATGATGATTAGAAATTTCAGTAACACAGTGGTAGAAAAAGTCTGACTTGAGAGACTGTATTTTTGGTTTTGTCTGCAAAACTTCCGTCTTTGTATATGTGGAAAGTGAAAGAAAGCATATACGTATGAATAAACAGTCACCCATGAAATCAATGAATAGCTTTACACATTGTTGTTTCTTTTCAGATATATTATTTGGAAATTAAAAGCCAGATCCCTGGGGTTGCTTTCATTTAGAGATCTAATCTGGCCTCCTATTTTTATATCATGATTTTATACCACAATTGAACATCATAGATAGCAGAACAAAGTTATGCAAATAATTTATTCTCTTATTGATTCCCTTCTATCAGAAAATGTTTCCTTGAATGCAGTCTTGTTATATAAATGCTCCCAATACCTGGGCCATCTAAGTGTGGTTAGCAGTCATGATTTTGACAGTGATGTCGACCTACTCTTCCCTAATTTATTATGCCTGCAACTCGTGTCCTGCCCATTTGCAAATTAAACAAAGGTTTAGATTTCAGAATGCCATTACTCGATCTTCTATGCAGAAATGGACTTAAGTAGGTACATCCATAACGTGCATTACTAATGACATCTTATACACAAGTTTCCCCTACTTTAATCATTTACTTGGTATGAAATGCATTTACTTCCTTCACAGGGGAGCTCCTATCAGAAAGGTATCCTTCGGGTGGGAGTAGATTCCTTTTTTTCCCTCTGTTTAATTTTATCCATCAGGAGTTTATACAATGACCACCAAGACTGAAGGAGAGACAGCTGTTGACTAAATGGGCTTTCTGTCACACTCCAGGAAAATGAGGAAGGCATATTGATTTTTCGGTTTGCTGTTAAGGCACATTTTGAAATTCTGTGGTTTTGGCTGACACTACAGGCTTGGCAGGGGCTTAAAACTGCAAAATTCAAACATAAAATGTGCCACTTCCCCAGTTCACTACTGTTCATTGCTCATACCAGGGATATGGCAGCCATCAGTCACTCAAGGCAGATTTTCAGCTCCTGCCCTGTCTCCTCACAGCTCCAACCCCAGCTACGTTTCATCCATGCAGATGGGAGCAAGTGTGTGGTCTGTCACAGACAAAAAGTAATTTTGACAGATTCTCCTTTTGTAAAAGGAAGAGATCACTGTTATTTCTCACAGAAAGCTTTCAACCAGCTAACAGCTTCTCACAAAATACTTCCCTTCATCAGCTCTGGGGTTTAATGACTGAGCACACAATGATGTTCATATTATCATTTCCAAGCCTAAGAATCAGTGCTGGGACCCTGGAAGAGGTCAGTGGGAATTAAGCTTGGAACCAGCCTCCAGTTATGCTTAGACATAACCACATTACTTTGACTTGTACAGAAATCTCACCTCAATTCCATGTCTGCCAGTGGTAGGCAACAAAGCCTCATATTCAGCACTTCCCTCAAGTTTATTCTTAAACTTAATTATACGCATGTGCTGATTGCAACCTTTGGCATAACTCAGGATTCTTGTATCACACTTGGGGTTTTAGTTGCACTTTTGAGCCAGAGCCTAATTCTGAAACCAGGCAAGCAAAGAAATTACAAGTATGGTTTTCACAAATGCTTTAGCTGTCTCTATTAACAACAAGGCTACTTGCATGCAAATCTAAATAAGCATTAGGGTGGGTTGCTACAGGCATCCAAATTTGGAGATGGTGGCCTTAATAGCTTGGATAAGGAGAGGTGTTTTGTATGTGAGGTGTTAAGTAAAATGCTTGAGTTTCAATAAATAAATACTTCTATTTAGGAAGTGGTGACAATGTGCAATCTACAAAAACGGGAAGCCTAGGAGGTGCTGTGGTAATAATGCAGTTACTTGAAGCACATTTAAGATACAAATATCTCTGTGGTTTTTTATTTGCTTCCACTCTTTGAGTCATTCTGAGAAACTTCACAAAGCTGTGCACATTCCCATTATGGCTGAAGCACGATGCACTCCTCACTGCACACAAAAAGCATTTCTCCAGATAACTACAGCATGAGCTGGAAAGAAGTCTTTTCTGAGCCTTGCAAAGTGCAGTTGTGAATCAAAGCGTAATGGAGAACTTTCTTTCATGTGTATAAAAGAAGAAGAAGGGCAAATATTCTTGGCACAGGAAGGCAATTAAAAAGACAGGGAAGTAGCTACTCTCAGGCCTGAAGCATTTCTGTCATAACATGTTCTGCTGAAGTCACCAAAATGCTGTGGTGATGATGTGGCTTTGTCCTAGCTGGGGAGAGGTTGTTTTGATAGTACTAATTTGAATAATTATTACAAAATCATAAACATAGCCAGAGCCCTCAGAGGGTTTACCTGAACCAAAATTAGCTCAAAGCAATTTTGCATCCTTTGATTTCAAGTTCCAGAAATTGATCAAATTATATTAGTTTCTAGAAGCTATTTGGAATATGGTAGCACTTGACTAGAGTTTTGCCCTAGGAGGTTCAAAGACAAGAGGAAAACAGATCTAAATATCTTCTGATAAAGACAGAAAGAAAGAAAAAAACAGCCAACATAACCACAGCCTCATGACTTATATTGCTTAAATAAAGGTGATTTTTTTGTTGTTGTGGTTCTGGATGCACAGAGAAACAGTAACCCAAGGATCAGGGCTGTCAGATTACAGATCCAGCACTGCAGCTGTTACCTATACCAAGTCAGCTGCCAAATGTTTCCTAATGCCTCAGTTTACTCAATCACAGAACAAAGATAAATACTTAAAGATTTACCTAAGGCTCTTGAACAAAATGTTTAAGACAAGTAGAGATGCTCCTGATCATTGCTAAAACAGTAGTGTTTTGTTTGGTTGCTTTTGTGCTTTTACTGAGGTTCACAGACCTCTTCAAATTCAGTCAGAGCTCATGTGAGGGCTCTGCCTATGCCTGCTCTGCTCCTGTCAGTTATTCAGGCTTTTTCTAGCTTTCCCAAGAGAAGCTGCTAAACATTTCCAACCAAGTTTGACTCTTCTCTCACTTTTCTCCGAGCCATCCATCTTCCAGCAAGCTCGATGCTGATAGATCCCTGAGGTCAAGTATAACCCCAGAAAGAGCCCAAGGCTGCTGGGTAGATAGAGGAATATGCCTGGGGAAGACAGGGCGGTGTTATCACAGGATGGGGGCCTCACAGATCATTTAAAAGACCAGCTGGGGGGGGGTGCTTTTAGTCTAAAAGGAATCACACTGGCCTGTAAATGCAGGCAAAGATCCAAATTAGCAGAAACAGTTCAGTTCCTCAAAACCTTATTCACAGCACTGCTAATTACCACACAATATTTCTGTGAAAACCCATGAAACTTTTCAAGACACCAAACCCTCAATCTGATTTAAATGCTCGCTGGGCCAGGCCCAAAAGCTGAAATAAACACCTGACCCCATCATACACACATGTGACCCATTCTTCTAACTGCACGTAGAGGAACAGGCTGGAGGTACTGAGCATGTCAACACGTACCTAGACTTGGAGGGCAGGGTGCTTTCCCATAATCAGGGGGAAGTGTTGGAATGTATTGTTGCTATGTTTTTTAAGACTTTTGAAACTGTGGCCCTAAGGAAATGAGGAAATACGGGGGATGGGGTTACATTGTTATTATTATTTCACTTTTTTTTGGGGGGGGGGGGGGGAAGGCAGGATTATAGGGCTGGATTCATACTGTATTAGCTTTCTAAATCTTTAAAAGCACAGGGTCTATAGTGCAGGTTTTATGCTTTATTCATTAAATTTGTAGGGATTTTTTTCTGCTTACAAAACTCTGCCTACCTAGCATGCCTTCCTTGTTTGCTCTCTCTCTCACACGTACTCCTCAGAATATTCTTGTCTAAAAACATGTGTGTGCAAACTTTCCATTTCATAAATAAAAGATTTGCTTTTTTGGGGGTAATAAATCAGCGTTTCCTGCTTTCCTTAATTTCAGACTTGATGCTGACAGCTACTCTCTGACCAGGTTCCCCAACACCCTCACACAATGAGCAGCCGTTGCACAGCCTTAAAAACAGGTGGGATCAGTCCCTTCAGACATGCAAGAAACTATCCTGTTTTCCGGAGTAGTATTTTCTGCACATGAATGCGTTTCCAGGTGCTTCAGGTAAGAATGGTAAGAGAGGCGACGTTCATGCTTCCCCTGAGACCGAGAGCCTCATCGTGCACCCACATACAACAATTTACATGATTGTCAAATCCGTGAAGTTCAGTGGAATTGTCCCTGATTTATGTCAGTCTCAGGAAGATCAGACAAAGGCTTACCAGGGTTATTGCTCCCTAAATCCCAGTGCAAGAAAGTTTATGATATTACTACCACATGAAATAATGTTTGCCATAGAGACACTGTATCATCTCAGACCTGCTTTGTTTGTTTGTTTTCATGAAGGTGTTAAAAGCTCTGACACTGATTTCCGAAATAGTTTCTCCATACATATAAATGCTTGTGTGTGTTTTGTGTAGTATATGAAATTTAACACAAAAGACACAATTATCTCACTAATATTAATTAGCCGGTTTGGTGGGATTCCTCTTCCATGGAAGATGCCTCTTTTTGTACTTGGTTGACCCCCTTATACCGTTCATAAAATTGCTACTGTTGCATATTCAAGGAGCTTTAGGGAAGAACAGAAATGAAAACTGCCCTATTTGGAGGGCAAGCCTGGCAGTTAGAGCTGGATGCTTGTCTGCTATCAAGCATGCTGGCTCTTGTGGCCTTACATACATCTCTTTTTCTCCCTTTCTTTCTACTGCCTTATCCTTCTGACAGCTCTATTTGCTCTGGTTTTACTCCTTTTCTTCCCAATTACAAGGTTTCTCTTTAAGCACTAGCAAATTTACGCTTTCCAAGATCTCACCATACATACAGCATTAAGACGTTTTTCTTTCAAAAATCACCTCTTCCAGTCCCTACTGTCATATGGGAGTAAGAGAGAGAGTGCAAACTCATTAACTTCTAACTGCCATCACAATATTTCCTCAACAGTCCTTAAGCAATTGCTTTTCTAAAATACAGCAAATAGGAAGAAAATCGTTAGGTTTTTCACTATTTCAGACAATTGCACAGTACTGTACATCCTGTTCCAAATGCCACTGTAAGATATACTGTATATTGCTGAAACAAATTATATGAGCAAATCAATGCTTCTGCCTAACAACATTACCTCTACATTGCATGGGAAGTGTCGCAACTTCCAGAGGAATCACTTCTCCACTCTGTCACCCCCAGAATCTCTACTCAATAAACTCCTTAAGTCATCGCTTTGAGCTCGGAGAAGAGGATGGTTGTGGCACACTGGAGTGCAATGCTGTGCCTTTACTCTGTGTCACAATGGCCTCTAGTGGATTTGCTGCAACTGACAGACAGCTCTGTCAGCCCCTGGTGGCTGCCAGCTCCCCAGGGGCCCTGGCATGGTTGCAGACCCTAATGTGCCCTGCTGGAACAGCGGCCTGCTGCACCCACAGCACCCTGCTGCACACCTTAAGCCTGGTTCTGAGTCTGGACCTGGGCCAGGGCCTCGGACTAGACCTGGTCACTGCGCTCGATACTCCCCCTTGACCTACTGTCCCTGCTGGCTACTTGCTAGCCCATTTTCCCTCTCAGTTGGTTCACAGGGCACCTCAGAAGCCAGCAATATATTTCTCTTCCTTTGGAGCAAAGAAAGAGAACCACGCAGCACTGTGCACCTGCTGTATTTAATGTGTTTCAGCAGGGGTGCAAAAGGAAGAAAACCGTGCTAAGCCTGCTCCCAGATGGATGTAGCATCAGCCTCTTGTTTTATCAATATGGAATGATTGATTTTTTTCATTAAAAAACAAAAACAACAAAAATAAAGCCAAAAAACACAAAAACACAATGATTTTTAATGGGTTTCTTTAGCTTTGACCTCACACTGGTCTGAATTTTATCAGAAGAAACTTTGTTAGTATAACTTCTGTTTTCTAAGAAGAGTGAGTACAAATTGAAGAGATGAGGAAAAACTCAAGGGAGAAAGTGTTTTGCATAGAGTAAATGACTTTCACAATACTACACTTGAAAGATCCACTGTTACATGTGTGTAATTTATGATTCCTACTTTCTGAAACACATTGCCTTATCTTATATTGCTGTTGGTCTGTTAATGGCATATCAGTGAAAGCACTGCCAGACACAGTCGTCCTACCTTGAATTTTTAACCATTAATCTTTCAAGAGTCAGCGTGGATTCCTTGTTTAAATGTGAGTCATCCATCAGAGGCATACTGAGCTGAAATGCAAGGACCAATACTTCACCCAGGGTGCAATCAGCAGCATCCCAGCTCCTGAGAGCTGCCATGTGAGCAACTGAGACTGGACGTAAACAAATGAGGTATCGTCTTACATGGGTCAGGGAAAAGAACGGCAGCTTTTCTGGAAGAAAAGTCAAGTGAGCAAAATGCTGCTCATCAAAGTCCAGGCTGATCAGCTACTGCAGTAAGCAAGCTTTTTCTCCTCTCAAAGTGCAGCATGACATTTAAATGTACCTCACACACTTAAACAGCAGGGAAATGATGAAGCCCTGATTTTGATAACGTTCAAGAGTGTTTTATCATTAGCTACAGTGAGGTCTGTATATTTGTCCTCGTTGAAGCCATGGATCAGCCTTTTGCTTTCAAAATAGCATTTTGCGTTACTGGGATAGAACATAAGCTGCTCTCATACAAGGAGATTGCCTTGTAACTGGAAGACAGAGTAAGCACCTCCCTTGAGAATCCTTGGAGTTCAGGCACACTCAGGTGGAGCTCAGTGTTACACAAAATCACCTACAGGAAAGGACACACTTTTTCTTTCTTTCCTTAAGGTCACCCTTAAGGAAAAATTATTTTTATCCGACATGAAGGGCATGGAAGTGCTAACAGCAATTTAGTAACCACTCTTCTGTGCTTGTGATGGACAGGGGGAAAGTGAAATGATTCCATAGCCTCTCATAGAGAGAAGAGTGGCAGTTTTATTGGTTTTCAAGAACTTATTTTCCTCCCCTTTCAACATGCTTAGGAGACATAGGAACCTATGCATACACTCGTAGGTAAGCTAGGAGCCTCATGTAAGAAATAGCGTGTTTAACAACAGGTAAAATGACAGCAAACATTTTTATAGATACAGGTCCATGGGGAACTTGCTTTAGCATCTTTATTCTTCAGTCCCAGACATTCTGGGAAGTCTCTGGGAGCACAGCATAGACAGTGGGTCAGTAGGAGTCACTACATGAACTAATCCTTGGACTCTGCAAAGGAGAATGCCATGCAGCACAGCCTCTAAAAATACGTCAGACTTCTTGCAAATGAGAGAAGTTTAACTGCTTTTAACAGGCACGTTTCTACATAACTGGCTAATTTGCTATCCCGCCATATTCTGTGCTGTTTTACCAAGGAAAAGGGAAAATGAAAGCCTTAATTTTCTATGTAAGTGCCTCTGCAGCAAAGATAGGAGAAGCAGAAAACACACAATACAAAGGCAGGCTTGTGTCTTTGCTGAATATTTTCATTATTTTCCCTGGGGGGCCAGTGGGTTTTTACACACAGCACTAGCACATTTCATTTTGACAACAAGTCAGACTTTCCAAGTCACTACACCTTTCACAACACACTGCAAACTGTCAGTGTGGTAACTTCCTTAAGTTTAATGAAGTTACCTTATGAAATCTCTTGACAGAACTGACCAAAAACAAAAACAACCAACCAACCAAAAAAAAATAGCATAAGGCTACTCAAAAAATAAGAGGAGTCCCCAATGAAATGTGATACATGCAATCTGGAAAACCTCTGAGGGGAAAAGGAAGAGTTGTGTGCTGACAAATAGTGCAAACTTCTGGCTAAGATTAGATTTCTGCAGGCCGGATTTAGATAACTGGCTTGGTTTTTCCAATGGGCCGAACGCCTCCCGGCTCCCAGTATTGGCCCAGCAAGCCACAGGCAGATCATTAATCTCCTAAAATTCAGGCACTGAGTTTGAACCTAAAAAAGCTTTAGCGCCGATATCTTCTATAAGACTCAAAGGACTATTGCTTTTCAATCTTTGAAAGGTTTCTTTTGCACAGCCTTGCCAGTAATAGTGTTCCTAATCACCTATTTTTTTAAATCTAAATCAGTCTTCCTTTTATTTTTTTGTAAATGATGGCTATATGATGAGCCTAGAGAGGTATCTCAGCCTTCACCGTACAGCTGAAGAAACTCCAGGATAACAGTCACCAAAATTAAGGCATGTCTGTCAGTGACTAAAAGCAGAGACACCCACTTAGCCCAGATTAAAAAAACATATATAATTTAAGGATTAGCAGGCTAGCAGAGCTGGAAGAATTTCAAGCTTTTTACTAGGCTCAGGAGGAAATCTCTTTTAATATTCTGTTTCATTCAGAAGTAGTCGAGGATTAGGTTTCAGAGGAGCAGGTCAGTACTGATACGTGAAAGCCCTGGGGATGGTCGGTGCTGTTTGTCCCGGGTGCTGTGGAAAGGAATAGGTATCATATCTTTACCTGAAACTGAAGGAAAAAGAGTATGCAACATTTTTGCAACCTTTGTTTAAACTGGATCGCTGTTAATGTACAGATACCTATGCTGAGAATATCTGCTGCCTGCTAGTCAATGTTTTCTGGATGTTTTCTTCATTACACTCCATTTTAGTTCTTGTCTTTTTTTTTTTTTAATATATACATATATATACTCTTGTGCAGAGGATTCTAACACAAGAGATCATCTGGAGAAATCCTCATTTCAATCACTGCAGGACTGAAGCTGTGCCAGATCTCCTTTGGCCTTCAACATGAGCAGGTTCAAGACCCTGCTTATTAAAATCTAGTTGAAAAAATTCAGTAAGAGGAAACTTTAAAACAAGCAAATTCAATCTTTGTAGTTGATGTTGCTAGTAAGTAAAATATAATTTTGGGCTGGGTGAAGGTAGGGAGGGTATTTTGTTTTCAGTAACTGAAACAGTGGGTTTTGGTATGCTCCCTGTTCTATTCTTTATTTGGGAATGATTTTACTGAAATACAGGAAAGTCTGTGATGTTTTCAAAGGAAAAAGATTCAATTTCCTGAGCAATCCTATAAATGGTTGCAGATCCTGATCTGGGCTAGGGGAGTGCCCCTTGGACTAGTCCAGGCAGAGAATGCAGCCGTCTTCCTGACAAGTTCACTGAAATCTTGGCAGATGATTTGTGCACTTGCAAATCAAAGAGGTCTCACCTCCCTACTCCCAGATCTTTGTGTACCTACAAGTGAAACCAAGAACACAATGTTTCCCTTGCAAATACTGTTCTTACTCCTAACTTCTCTAACTGTAATAGCAGCAGAAAGAAGAGGTTAACAGGTTAGAACATATCAGAAATGACCTTTAAGTTATCATTAGAGCCCTGACACTGTGCCGCTGAAGCCAGAATGAGCCCAGTTCAGTGGGCTGAAGTCTGAAGCATGGAAATCATCAACAACAGTGTTAAATTACACTGTGCTCAAAAAGCAGAGACTTTGTTAAATTTAGGGGAAAATGAAGGGTAAGGACATGTAAGAAATTATTTGTTTCTGAGCAAGGAACAGGCATTGTTTTACAACTCTGTATTGCTTGAATCTGTGAGTTCATTTTGTACAGAAGAAAAACTTCAGGTTAAAATAAGTATTTCTGAGTGTCTGCTGGCAAGTGTGGCCCCTGGCAGTTGGTGATTGTGGAGCTTTAGGTCCATTCCCAGTTTCTAGGCACATATTTCCCTTTTGAACCTCTTCTACACTGTGCTGACAATGGCATAAGCACTGAAAACTCCTGGGGGTTAGGGTGAGCCCCACTGGCACGCAGTTACTAAGCTGGCTTTAATGACACTATTTCTGTCAACTACTTTGATTTTCTATTAGTAAACAGAGTCTCAATTTTGCTGGTTAAACAGCAAAGCAAAAGCTGTCCTCTGTGCCAGCTGGTAAGTATTCCAACAATTAGACTGTGTGTTTATCTCCTTCACTAAGCTTGATCAGAGTAAACGTGATGATAAGTGAACCCTGATGAATCATTTCCTCATTTGCAAAGAGTTTGTTTTAAGCTTAGGAACAGCTGTGTCAAGTGCTCTTTAACTGTAGGGCTAAACTTCCATACGAGGAATGTTTAAAACTACGTTCCTTTTTTTGATTAATCAATGTTCTTAACTTATATTTTCTCACTTGGGAAATACCTCATCCCTTTGATTTTACATAGAGGATATCACTGATTTTGAAGCCAGTGCCAAGGTATAACAGAAATGTGACTTGATCAGCCTGTAATTCAACATGACACAGAACCTTGAGTATAACTGCTGCTGTAGTGGTAGTACTGAAAACAAGACACAGAAAACAGAAAATAGCTGCCCAGGAGACTACTTGTAAGGGTGTGCAAGCTTCCACATCATATGATACAGAGCCTGCAGATACTGCTGCGACTGGAGCAGTGTCAAGTGTTGTGCTAGGCAGATACTGGGACAAAATCTGACAGTTAACATACATTTTCTACAGACTAGATCCAGACACCTTCGGGTTCTTTGAGTTCACTCGTACTTCCCACTTTGCTTCACTAATCCTTCTATTATTTTCCTCTTTCATTATCTGAATGAATCCAGGCCAGGAAACTGAATTCTGGCCAGATGGGTTAATTCAAAAGGACATGAGACTTTGTATGGCTGCATTCGCTTGTGTGCAAAAGTCTCTGTCTATAAATTAAAAGCCTCTCAAGGAAGCACGTGCAGACACACATGCACTCACACACACTTACGATTTTTCACACCTTGTATAAGAGAATCTCAAGCACTTTACAAATCTTTAGGAGTGCATTGCACTCCCATAAGATGAGTAATGACTGAGAACACATTTGCAGGACCTCAGTTTGGTCTACATCACACATCACATTTCCATGTCTGCTATAGGAATTGCCCAGTGGAATTCAAGCAGAAGTTCATTTAGCCCAGTAGTCTGCGTAATTGCCAGAAGATGATATTTGGCATATTGGTATCATCTATAAAGCATAAAGAAATGCAAAACAGCATCGTTATTTATTCCTTCCACCCTTTTCATTATTTTATACATTTCTCTTTGTGTTTCTTGTATTAACTTCCTCCCCTAAACTGAAGGGCTTCATGCTTTTCAGCCCTTCCTACTTGGAAATCTTTCAGTAATCCCTGTCCTACTCTGAAGAATGTCTGCATACTCAGCATCAAGTTCATCTGTACTATGATGATGTGAAGGAAAATCACACCTAAGATATTTATTTTTGTGTTCAGAGTCGGTGCTTATGGGGTGCGCTGCTGAATTCTGTAAGAGGAATGAACTGAGGATGTGCGACACGAGCAGTTGGATGTCATACAAACCAACACTCCTTCAGAATCAGCTTGTGAAATATCTCACTGATCACTTTGGAAAGTCTGAACCTAAAAGACTGACTATGCCACCACAAAGGAAATCTGTAACAGAACCTGAAATAGAATGCCAGAGTCTCCTATTCCACTGCTTCCCATTTCCCCAAAGCTTTTCAGCTCTGAAAGCTGATAGACAAATTTGGGTCTCACTCCCACATGGCAATATGTGCCCACAGAACCACACCTTTCAGGAGAAAGGAAGATGGAAAATGGTGGTCCAATGTATCTGAGCCTAAAATAGGACTGATTTTTTTGTTTTTAATTAATATTTTCTCTCTCCATTGAAAGCATAAATGAAAGCTAAGCTTGGTCTTTGAATACATCCAGGATAGTTCCATTTCATCAGAGTTAGTGGAAAAATTCTCAAAAAGAGCATGGCGCTAAAGTGACATATTTATGAGGTGAAAATTTCAGTAGGGAGACTGTCACAGAGATTTCTGTTTATTAGGTAAGTGTTCTCACGCTCGTGTGACACCTGATGTTCAGGGTTCACTCTAAGGAACAACCTCAGTGCAGAACCACGATGCACTCCAATTACAAGAAGTCAGTTTACCAAGTCCTACGTTCAAGATAAGCCTTTTTTATTGTCCTTCTTAGACCCAAAATGCCCAAAGGACTTCAGCAGGTGTTTGTTCCATAAATGTCAGGAGCTCCATATTACATCCAGAGGGAAAGACTGCGATAGAGCCAAAACTGAGGCATTGTATCAAATAGTCTTGCTGGGAAAGTGCCAATGTTCCAAGAAATATTTTAGTGATGTAACTCAGAATTAGGTGCTAATAAGTAAACATAAAATAAATTAGATTAGATTTAAGATGTTTGGCAGCATGAAGGCCTTGAGTAGCACAGATGGACTTCCCTGTGATATTTTGATCTTCTAGAATAAATGATGATGTTTCTCACTGAAAGTAGTTTTAAGGGGCAGCTTTGTAGCACAGTAAAATTCGGTCATGGTTTCTATACACAGCTTCTACAGCAATATCTTCTCATGCCAGCACGTGTGGCCACTATTTCAGTGAAAGTACCATCTGTGTTCTGGTGAGGCACCATTTGGTTTGTGCACATCATATTACCATAGTTAGGGCCATGTGCTACAAGGTTTTAGGCATCAGGAGAATTGAGGCCATTCAGCATCTTGCAACAGAGAGTGCTAAAAACGGAAAGTTACTTTTTTTGCCAAATAGCAGGTAGTAAATCTGTGTTGGAGAAAAAGCCCTGCTCCCCTCGTATTTAGAACACTCTAAAATCAGCCACACGATGCTTAGATACGCTACATGCAATATGTATGCATGCTTGCATGTTTCTTAGCACTTTCATGCAAAGAAAGCTACCAAAAAAAACCCCCAAAAATAAAAACATTTGTAGGCACTGCAGTGCAGGAGTGTGAGCAAACTTTTACCTCAGAATCTACATTAATGGCCCTTCTCATGTCAGCTGACATTTCTTTCCCTAATTCTTCATTTTATAGTACCGCAAATCTTCTTGAATGTAAATGTCATTTACCACAACAGTGTTTTTGTGAGAGAAGCATCAGTCTTCTCGTACAGAAGTAACACTACTTTCTAACTTGGCTCTGTTTGCAGAAGCAAAAGTAGAAACTAGCTCTTTGTTTTTGCTACCAAGAGGGCTGACAGCAGTATGCTACTCACAAATGAAGATAAAAGATACAGAGCTAAATAAAAGTCTTGTTAAGAGAACTCTTGAGCTCGAGTAAATCTTTTCTAAGAGAAAGAATCCCTGGGAAGTAAGAAAGATTTCAAAGGAAATCATAACTAAAGTTCTCCTTTCTGATGAAAGATGATCTTTCTAGCAGAAGTATGCCATGAGGGTTGGTGAAGAGACTGCTTATCTATATTGCTTAACAGTATTTAATTTTATGTAAAGAGGTACAAAACACAAATACTATATTGTTTCTTATATGTTTTTTGGATAAAACCGATGAATAGATCTCTTGAGCCTGACTCTGAATTCCCATCAGATTCATGAGAGACCTATCAACACAGCTGCTGCTGCTTTTTGCCACTGTAGGAAATAATAGTTACACAAATGTAGCTAGAGCTCTGGAAAAAAAAGAACATTTTCAGACAGAAGCTAGAGTCATTGCATGGCCTGCATTTTGATTATCTTATTTTTCACGACTGTAATGGGTGTCCTCTTGTTTTCTGTTACTCTTAATGCCTTGCAGTCTGGCAGTAACAAATCCTGTGTAGCCCACTGGCCTGATGTTAGATCTACCCTGGCAAAGTCATTGCCTTTGTGAAGCCCCTGAGCTGAAGGAGCATTTGCAGAGAACACGGACAGAAATCTAGTCAGGAGATCAAGGCCTTAAAATGACAATAAGACACAAGATCATCGTCAGTTAAAAAAAAAAAAGGCAAAGGAAGCAAGGCAGGGCATCGCTCAGGGAATTCTATCTGCTTGCATGCAAACACTCATTTGTAACATACTCATATCTTCCTATAACTTCCCCATAAGACTTAGTTAGGTTCACTTCCAGCAGGAACTGAAATCTTCATATTGTAGCTAACTAAAATAATTTCGGACTTCTTCCCTGTTAACAGTTTCCCCGTATTTAAGTTCCATAGAAATAAGTTCCACAGCGCATAAAAACATCATTTTTTTCCTAATGAGTACAGTTTTTTATAATTATGTTGCAACTGAGTAAGAAGAAAACACTCTTTAAGAGGAAGATAAAAGCTACTGCATAAATGATTAATCAGCACAAATGTTCATCATCTGGAATATCATCTGCTTTTCCTTTTTCTTTTTTTTAACTTTCAGTGCAAACAGATGTCTAAGGAATCCCCTTTTTTCATAATTTTCAGCAACATGTTATAGATATTCTGTGTAGTCTATAGAAGAAAAGCAAAATTGACTTTTGGCAGGTTCAGTCTATCAAGTTCATAAACTTTACTGCGTCTGTCTTGTCCAAGATTAGAGACAACCTGCTCCAAGTCAGTTTCCCATTTGCACTTAATTAGGGAGTTCATTTTAGAGGTCAATGAAAAATAGCAGAGTACGTTTTCATAATAACTCTCCTCACAATAAAATTATTTTTCAGGCACTCATCCAGTTTTCTCTGGAACAAGGGCAAGAAAAGAGGGGACACAAAATAAAGTTATTGGATACCTTATCTGGAACTACCCAACATGTTGTCCATTATCCAAGGAACACATAGTACATTCTGGACCTGAAGAAAGACGCCAAGCATTGCATCTTTTCAGACAATTTTCCTAACAGTACAGCTTCGTTTTTTTCTAACAACTGAGACAGGGATTCTGAAAATGTTTGGAAGGCTACGAGGCAGCCTACACAAGGATCTCCTCAGTATTGCCCTTATGTACATTTCCATGGCTGCTCATAACAAGGTGGTCTCATGAGAAATGCCAGAGGGATGCTGGAATACAAGAGGAAACAGCAATAAAGAGACAGGTGAATAGCAGAAGGGCTGTGTTTTGTGCTGTATTGGACTGGTGGCATCATTTACAGGAGGAGAAGTACTTCATATGAGATTTGTCAGCCACATCATAAGGTTTCTTCAGAGGGACTTGCAGCATGGATTTCCTGCTATCTAGTTGCCTGAGCAGCTCGCCTGAGTGAGCAGGCAAGTGAGGCCTGAATTTCTCCAAAAGCCTAAAAATGTGTGGATCCTGGGTTTTGAGCTGATGTCATCTCTAACTTATATGTTTCCCTCAAGCTTGACTGAATCAAAACTATTTTGGAGAGTGCAAACTAGCATCTCTGAAGATTTTCCCAGCACTTCTTGGTCAGCCATATTTGTATACACTTCCAGTGACCAGTGCAGAGCAGAGTGCAGGGACTTAACATGAACAACTTTGGATCTGATGTGGGTTTGGGGCAAAGATTTAGATGAGTTTGAGTTTTATTGTAACTGATCATCAACTGGTTACAGGTAATTGCCTGTGCAAGTACGAGTTCAACCAAAATATGGCCAGATGGGTATGATTTTAATTTCTCTACTTGTGTCCACAAAGAAACAACAAACAGACTGAGAAAAGCATACAGCAGGTTGGGCAACAAAAACTCATACAAAATTGGGTTATAATTGCCTGCTTTCACCTATGATTTTTTGTTTCTTAGTTTTGTTTGGCATTTCAAGAGATGTGTTTGACCTCTGTAGAGAAATTTGTACCGTCTCAGAAAACCTCCACACCATCCAGATTGCTTTTACTAAGTCTGGTGCCTCACCTCTTACTGCTGTACCTGATTTCTTGTTTAAAATCTCAGGCACTCAGGAAATTCTAGCTTTACATCATCAAGAGCATCTATAGTGGGCAGATTCTGGGAGCTTAAGTTCAAGCCACTGGGACAGTTCATTGGATAAGGACAAAGATCACACCAAATCAGGTTTTGCTTGATTTTTTTTTTCAGTTTAGAAATCTTGTTTACATTGACTAGGGGAACAGTGCTTGTTTTCCACCTGACATGCCTGATACTGGGTAGTGACTTTTTCTGAAATAGTATAGCATGGTAATGTCAACACTAATGACCAAATTAGAAAGAGCTAGTCAGTACCCATCTCAACACTCTTCAGGAGCCGCTGACCAACAGTTTAAATCTTTTGCTATTTAACCTTTTATGAAGAGTCCCATGAACATATTAGAAATGCATTTTCTTGTAATCTCAGATGTAATCTTACTGTTTTTTTTAAAAGAGTTATCTTCTGTGCCCTCCAGAGTACAGGTTTTACTTTACAGCAGGCTTTATTTTTTATTTCATTGCAAAGACCCCAGTCCCACTTGTCAGGAAGCATACAAAATGTAAAAATAAGTGGAGTTTGGACCACTGTCTTAGGTTACTGCCTGACAATGTTTTGCTCTAGGACAGAGACACAAATATATCACTGATATATATCAATGTGCAAAGGCCTTTTAGATCTATCACTTGAGAGCAAAAACTATCTAATGAACCGTGTAAATTGTGGCCAAAGGAACTTGGTTGTTCCTTTTTATCATCATCATTATTATGATTACTATTTGATTTGTTGCTAAATGAAAAACAACATAGCTATTTTATTTAGGACACTGACCCAAGTGTGTAACCGTTGTAGGTGCTTTCCTAAATCAGGTTTCTTTCTTTTTTTTGGCTCCCCATCGTCCTTCTGAAGAGAGGAAGAAAGGTGCAGCAGTGGTTCAAATCATCTTGCAACACTGTATCACATTTCAGATCATTTACACTCGCAGCCATGTCAAGAAAACAGACATTTCAAATTGATCAATGCAGTAATTGAAACAGCAAGAAGAACTGGGGGTTATTTTGTCAGCAATAGCTTTCTTTATGAGACTGAACAGTGATGCCTTAAAATGGGATGTATCCAGGGAAAGCAAGCTTCCTGAAAATGTTGTAGCCATTACTTTAAAATAATATTATTTAGCCTTCATGGTCTATCCCTTGTGGGTTTTCAATTCCCCAGCAAACTTTCTTTCCAGCACATCTTTGATCCTGGTCTCAAAAAACTGACATTTTCATTTTGCAGAAACTGGATATACAATGGACTAGTCAAGAATAAGGGCCAGATGCCCTAAATTGGTACTGCTCCATTGCCCTCCAAACTGATTTACAGAAGACAAGGATTTGGCTGAAACTCCTCCAAAGCTTGACTGCTTTGCTTTGCTGTTTCATGTAAGCACTTATTTCACGTTTAGTCGGACTTCCTAAGGAAATGGAGCTTATGCAATCATGTTCTTTGTGCACGCACATGCGTGTGTGAGTCTTCGAGTGAATATTTGTTTGTTCTTTCCCTCAGTGGCTTTTGAACCTGGTAGTCAGCCTGCTAGTTAAGCTCAACCAGACAGGACGCTTTAAAGAGACTACGCTCCTGCAATGTGTACGATAATAGCAGTCAGACACTTTGCTGGTGTTCCCACTGAGGAAAGGATTAGTGAGCTGAGTCCTTGCAGCCTTCAGAGGAGGATTTCTTAGACACGACTCCTTCAGTTCTGGCCCTGTTTTATCCACTTACTTTCCCAGGTGGCTTTCCTCCATCAAAACTTAAGCATCTGAAGCTCAGATTAACCTAGTTTAATTGGACTGGCATTTCTAAAGAGATGGTTAGTGCTCTTTTGGTGTTTTGCTTCAGAGTTTACTCTAACTATCTAATCAACACTTAATCCTCAGCTGGTTAATTAATAAGCTTAGAACCAACGGTGAAGCTGCTCCCTTTCCTTCATCTGCTGAGCAAAACAAAATCAGGCACAGAATTTCCCATGGCTTTGTAATTCTGTTGCAGTCATTTTGTTTTGCTCTTGCCAAGGGTCTTAGACAGAGAGATCAGAGGTCAAAGGGAAAGTTGTTGATGCTAATTCACAAACAACCTCATAAAACTGTCCTTATTAGTCCTGTAAAAAAGCAACAAAATACAATTATACTTGCTTTGAGCTTAGTCTTTGTGACTAATGAAGTGATCATTGTTTAGGGGTGCATAGAGGTAACAGGATTCATTGCTTAATGGAGTGACATGAGAATTCCAAGAAAATTATGTGAAAAAAGCCTTATCATTTGCCAAAGCAAATAAATAACTAAATCAGCTTTGTGGTTGGCAAAACAAACAAACAAAAAATCTAAAAAAATGCACCCTTGTAAACAGAACAAAACCAAACCACCAAAGCCGCTAAAATATAACAAACCCAAACCAAAATATACAAACAGACAAAAGCAATGAAAAAATGAGCTGTTTGTTAAGCTTTGTCCAGTAAACACGGGGCAGGGAAGTTATGACAGAAGACAAAAGTTCAGTGGGAGTCTAAGATATACTTGAATGTGAACTGGAAATGAATGGTAACCTGATATGCAAATGATGCACCTAGGAGATTCAAAAAGCTGAGGGGCACAAAGTGATTATTTTCTATTGAAAGCAGAAAGGCAACAATCTCATTTTGTTTACTTCATGAGGTAGCTTATGCCAGGAAAAGAAAGCACCAGGAGCGTGTTTTGCACCCTGACATGCAATAGTGCAGAAGGATATCCTGTGTGCGAGGAAGGGTCTCTCTGTATGGAACAGCAGGTAATGACAAATGAAACCAAGGATACTTCACATCCTGAAGTGCTTTGCTGAACTGGGAATCGGCGCCTTATGGGAACAACCTCTGGATCACGTGTATTTTTTTAACCTATGGACACCATTAAGTTAAGACTGAAGCACAAATTTGTCCACTTCTGGTGACTGCCTGATAAGGAGAAAGATGGACAGCAGCCAGATAGCCCCAGTGTGATCGTGCACTTCCCACTCTATTGATTTAAGCAAAATGTGAACAGATCTTTCTCTCACAGTGCGAGGATTGCTGAATGCTCTTGGTGACCTCATCCATGAGCAGTCATTTTGGCAGACAGTAAAAACTTTTTAAAGAGCCAATAAGAATAGTTTTATGAGGCTGTTTGTGAATTAGTATCATTCTTTTGCCCTTTGCCCTTCAGTCTCTTTCTCAGTTTGGGCCCCTTGTCAACTGTTGGACAAAAGGATCTCAAGTCAGCCTAAAACCCTGGGAAGTGCTATGAGTGTTTTTGCTCCTTGCTCCAGCCATAAGTCTTCTGCTGGTTAATTGATATAGCTCTGTGGGTGGAGATATAGCCCTTCAAAGTACGATGCTAGTTTATGAATGCTAATTGCTCTGTATCTTTTGGCATGAATGCTGACACACAGAAAAAGAATGCAATCCATACCAAGAAGTGTCATGTAAAAAATTGACTGAGCTGCTATTTTCTGTCCATAGGCACCCAATACTTTTATAGATGTTTCAGAATTCTCACTGTATTGAAAGGGAAACTGAGATAAAGGGAGCTGAATGACTTGTTCAGCCTGATCTGTGTGAGTGCAATTCCTATTTCAGGAAGAACAAAGAAGTTTCAAAATAAAACTTAATGCAAACAAACGGAAAACTATTTTCCTATATAAAGAAGTCTGGGAGAGAAGTGTAATTCTTCAACCTCAGAGCTTCCTTGATGTCTGGACATATCTATGACCTGCACAAGGAAGCTGATTGCAAGGGTTTGCCTCACCTGAGCTGGGTGCTGAGAGATTCCCACTCACTTCCTTATTTTGTTCCGCATTTTCTGAGGAATGCACCAAATTACTCAAGGATGTGCATTCACACTCCTGAACCTCAGCTCCCTTTGTGCCCAGCAGAGAAAATTACATTGCTGTATCTCACAAGCACGTCGTAGATTTAAGAATTAAATTAGATTTGAGACCTAAAAGGAATCTTGAATTTACAGAAAATTTGCAGAAGTGGAGGCACAAGCTCTCACATGTGGCCAGTGATGGCTGAGTATCTAGTCCTCTTTCATTATTAATAACATGAAACTAAGAGCATGCTAACAATTAAGTGATTAAAACCTTTAGGAAAAAAAAAAAAGAATTGTGCTCCAGATTGTCCAAATTGCTTGGACCAGCAAAATGGAACTATGATTTGTACAACTGATGAACAAGCTTTCTTGCAAGATGCACAGCTCTTTCCGGAAAAGGAATAAAACTGACTTTCTCTTATTGTTGCACTCCTTGAAAAGCAAAGCAAATAGCAGAGTGAAATGAATAGCTTACATAGCAAAACATGTTTGTATAGCAAAAAAGACTCGATTCTGCCACAAAACTCCTAGGTTTGCTGAAATCTCTATCTAGCCAAGAAAAGACAGGACTTGAGTGAGTTAAAATACACTGAAGAATGCAATTAGTACAAGTTATTCATTTTGATATTAAACGAGATTTATTTGACAGTAACACCATATGCTTAGTGGCGCCATCCACATGATGAAAATTCCGTTTTCAACAACTGTTGAAGTTCAAAAATTGTTTTCATTCAGCTTTGGAATAAAAACAAAAAAGCCTTTCAGTTCTTCATGGAATAGAATTGGACTGAAGTGGCTGATTCCTGATAAAGAGTACAGCTTTTGCTTTTGTGAGGCCTTCTTGCTTATAATGTGTTTGCTAGTCACCCAAGGGGCAAAGGTCTAGGAGAAGGCAAGAGAAGGCACAGGTAATCTGTAATTCAGAGGTCCTGGGACTATTTAATAGTGTTGCTACTATTACTACCACCACTATTACTACTACAACCACTACTACTACTGTTACTCAACTCTTGATATTACTGAGACTTTTTGTATTGAGAATGCACAATTGAGGTATGCAGGCCTTGTCAAGGATGAGAATGGAGACTTCTGATGGACAAGAGAAAAGCTGAAGCTTTTGGCAACAGGAAAACAACTTTGGAAGCAGTTGAAAGTGACAAGAGTGGACAAGGCCCTTGCCTTGTGTGCTCCTTACAACATCAGTATTCTAAAACATCATTTCTTAAATTCAGTAGTTTAGAGGATGCAGCCTTTCAGAGTGACTGTAGGCAAAGAAATTTAGGCACAAAAAATTAGGCACAAAATAATGTAGAGGAAAATGTTTTCTTTCTTATACATGTCTGGATGGGGAAAAATAGAGCAAGAGAGGAAAGCTTCGATTAGGAAATGCTGCTATGACACCTGCTGGGGATTAGTGGCCTCAGGTATGCATTCATGTGAGTGGTGGTTTGAGCACATTTCTGGCTGATGGACACGGGCTGCTGTGCACTCCCCACACCCTGCACAGTGCTGATCTCTCTAGCAGCCGTTGTGGCGCATCACAGCTGCCCTCATTGCAAAGGATATTGGGATACTGAACTCTGGGAGCTGGTGCTTGGCTAGGGAGATGGTATCCTTCCCAAGAAGGAGGCAGCCAATTACTATTCCCACGGAGTACCACTACAGCATTTCTGAATTGAATTGTTGTTGGTTTTAGCCAAAATATTTTGGTTTTGAGGATTTTCAGTTCTTCAAGGAAAAGTTAAAGTATTTGGCAGAAAGCACACCAAAGAAAGTTAAAATACATTATCCTATTACCAAAAAAAAGATAGAAACATATTTTTTAATCAACAGAAGAGCTATCCCTAGAGCACTGCAAATCATTAGGCATCAGCAGGGAGGGAATTTGCTAATTTCTGTAGAAGCCACAGGTCACATGTACAAGGCCTCAGCCCCATGGACTCTTAGTTCTGTTCACTGGTGTGGGACCCTGCTCTGCCTGACTCTGTGCCCTGCTGCCCTCGCACATGTGCAGACAGAGAGCCCTGTGCACACACAAGCACACACGCTGACACAGTTATGGTCAGGCCAGTTTGACACTCCTGGCCCTGGCAGTCTCAAAACCAGGCGCATGTGGTTCGTAGGAGGCAGCACTATTGGAAGAGCTGCATTTGCTTTGAAGTGGCAGGTGAGGGGAACAGAAGTATTTGGCAAGAAAGACCCTTCTGGTGGCCGTGTGTGTGTTGCTACTGTTTTGAATTTCTCAGCAAAGCACACAGGCAGAGGAAGGGGACTGCATGGCCTCTGTCTTGTGCTCCTTCCCAACAGGGATGCCTGCCCTCGGGGCACTTGGCCCCAGCTCTTGCAGGTGCTGTGCTGGTGGAGATGTGTGTGCATGTGTCCTTGCACTGCCAAATAAACGTGTCATCCAATTAAGAAGAATAACGATTCATTAAGAAAACAGGCACTAAAAAAATACTCATTTAAGACAATCACTGCTACTTCCTCAGCTTTTCACTTCATTGCTGCTTATGTGAGTAAAAACAACAAACTAAATGGAGACCTTATGGGCACCAGGGACCAATTAATGACACGTGACTTCCTCCCAGGCTTCCATGAAAATAACTGTATTATAATGGTCTGTGATATTAATATCGTCTTTGGGAAAGTCAGGCAGCAGCTCCATAGGGAAGGATGTAGCATGAGCAAGCGCTCTGGAATGTGCAGTATTTGACAGAAGAGAAGTGGTGTCTCTCTATAAGTTACATCTCTTCTTGCTGTTGAAATAGAAAAGTAAGCTGGGAAAATACAAACAACTGCAACAGTCTCAGAAGTATTTTTACAGCATATGAATTGAATAAATTACAGAGCCTGTTCTAAGACAATGATCTTCAGTTTACAGGTTAAATCTAAGAATTAAACTCTGAGGTGAGCTAAGGAACCTAGATTCATACATCCTCAGGTTCTGTTTTTCAGGCTGTACTTTTTCGAAGCTTAGATCATTTCTAGGATCTGTGTTTAATCTAATGGCTGTATGGACTCTCACCAGGTTTCTGCTCAGGGTGGTGAAGATGCAGCACACTGACAGATGTAACTGTGCTGCCTGCAGTCCCCTGCCCAGAGAGGTTGTGGATGCCCCATCCCTGGAGGTGTTCAAGGCCAGGTTGGATGAGGCTCTGGGCAGCCTGGTCTAGTATTAAATGGGGAGGTTGGTGGCCCTGCATGTGGCAGGGGGATTGGAGATTCATGATCCTTGAGGTCCCTTCCAACCCGAGCCATTTTGTGATTCTGTGATTCTGTGACAAAGCTGTATGGGAACGGTTTGACAAGTAGAACCTATTTTGCATCTTAGACTGTCCTGGCTAGTCTGAAACACAGGATCATAGAATCATTGAAGTCGGAAAAGACCACTGAGTTCATCTAGTTCTATCAACATATCCTAATTCTGCTACTTGAAACTGAGCTCCGCTGAGACAAGCAAGAGTTGGAATTTATTGCTCTCCTTGTGCTAATGACATACAGATAATACAGAAAAGGAAAGACCTATGGGTGCCAGAAGAGCCATGTAGAAGTGAGATGGGAAATCAATGAAGAAAATGACAGCCATACACCTCCCTGCTGTAAAGGAAATCTAAAATGATGATTGTGCACATCCTACCTGCTTTGGCATACAAGACACATCTCCTGGCCCACAGCCTGTTCCCATGCTGACCCTTCCTAAGGGCTTGCATGCCAAAGTGCCAAGTGGAAAGAGTACAATAAAGATCTCATTGCAGCCTTCCAGTTCTTGAAGGGAGGTTATGAACAGGAAGGGTCTGACTTTTTACACTGTCTGATAGTGATAGGGCAAAGGGGAATGGCTTTAAACTAAAAGAGGGGAGATCTAGATTAGATGTGAGGGGGAAATTCCTTACTCAGAGGGCAGTGAGGCCCTGGCACAGCTGCCCAGAGAAGCTGTGGTGCCTTATTCCTGGAGGCACTCCAGGCCAGGTTGGATGGGGCCCTGGGCAGCCTGAGCTGGGTGGGGGTGGGTTGGCTTTGAGGACAGGATGAAGGCAGTCTGATAACTGAGTCTGAAGTGGGTTAACCGAAAAAATGGATCGAAATAGCATCACGTTTGGAGGAGTGATCTGGGTTAGAGGTTCAGTTCAGCTGAGCACTAAAAAGTTCAGATGCTGGTTAAACTTTGGATAAACTTTTGACCCCTTTTCCTTGTAGGAATCAGACTAAAATCACACAAACACAGACTCTCTCATGAGCTTTCTGATACTGCTTGGTTTTGACAGAGCCAGTAATAGAAGAACAGATTTCCTCACAATACTCCTCTATTTCTGCTTCCAAACTCACCCAGTTTTTCTTTCCTTTTCTTTTCCAAACCTGCAGAGTTTTTCATTCTACCCCGTATAAAGGTTGGATGATAGCTGAGGGCAGGTCCCGCTTTATCCTGATAGATTTTTGCATCTCTGGGGATGACTGTCATCCTTGCTGGCCTTTTTCCCATCCAGCATTAAATATTTTCATTAATGACTGGAGAGTTAGTCAGTCCAAAAACAGAGAGACTGTATTTTCCAAACATAACTGCTGCTGTCCTCCCAACTGTGGATGCCTGGACTTGGGCAGCTCTGCAAGAACTGTCCCTCTCATCTTTTATTCTCCCTCCCTGACCGTGTCCATGGGATAACAGCCAGCTTTGCTCACTCTTCATGCCCCCTGCTTCGTTCTCTGTGCCCCTGAGCCCTCTCTCCTCATGACTCAAAACAGCAGTTCCCATCAGTTCTGTGTGCTTCCCGCCCCATTGCTAACTATAAAGAAGAGAGAAATATCTTCTGAAAATATCAGCACTTTTCTCCAGCCCACTCAGATTGTCTGTTTGCTGATTCCTCTCCATGCAGCCCGTGACCTCAGCGTGCAGGAGTTTTAGTTCTGTTTTCTTCATTGGGCTGATTATGTTGTCAGCACTTTAAATAAATAGGAATTAATAACAGTAAAATTAATCAACACTTAAGAGCGTAATCACCCTTAGGATTGATGGAAGCAACTTGTAGGTGATAATTAGAACCAGTCTGGAACTTTTTTTCAAAAGCTAAATGTAAATTTCCTCCATGTTAAAAACCACATATTAAAACACCCTCCCACAGTATGCAACTTTCCTTGTTCTTTTTTATATCCTCACAGCTTGGCAGGTCCTGTATTGGCCACAAAAACAAACAACAGCATCCAACCCTCACCAAATATTGCTTTCACATATTTCTGGCTCATCCAAACTTAGAAAGCACCAGAAATACTATTGCGCCAGAGCTTAGGAAATTCTCAAGCCTATTTTTCAGGCCCAAGAGGTGGAGGAAACATATTTGAGCTCTAGGATTCTTTTTCCAAATGGAAACCAGCGTGGTTTCCCTGCCAGCGAGTGCTGTGCGGCGGGGTCTGCATGCTGATGTGAGCATCCCTGCACTGCTGTGCCCACCTCTACATGGAGTGCAGGATCAGTGCTCAGGTGGGGGAAAAAAGTCTAGCACTATGCAGGGAACCCATCCCTGCTATAATAGTTGTTTAATAATTTTCATAGAATCACAGGATTGTTTGGACTGGAAGGGAACTCAAAGGCCCCCCAGCCCCAGCTGTAGGCAGGGATGCACCCCCCACACCCCCAGCTCAGGCTGCCCAGGGCCCCATCCAACCTGGCCTGGAGCACCTCCAGGGCTGGGGTGCCACAGCTTCTCTGGGCAGCTGTGCCAGGACCTCACCACCCTCTGACTGCATCAAGGCAGTGTTTACCTTCAGAGCTATTCAGGTGCAGAAAGATTTATCTAAGGAGGTTCGCTCTATGGAGATCTGCCCTGGTAGCTTTGATTTTTATGCTTCTAAGTCATTCTCCCTCCCTTTGTCTTGATCTCCTTCCTGTTTTTATATTGCAAAGGGCGAGGAGAGAGCTAAGAAGTCCTGCAGGCAGGAGCGAGATGTGCGTGTCCCAGCTCAGGAAACAAGTGTAGCAACTTTGCGGTTGTGCAGGGAACAGCGTCTTCAGAATGACTTGGTGTTGTGGCTTTGATGATTTCTTCAGACACTGCAACTAGACTGACAAATTGACTTTCAAGTGAAAGGTCATTGAAAAGAATTGTGGATAAAAGCATCTGGATTTACAATTAAAAAGCTACAGAAGTTCAGTTTACAGCTCTACTGGGTTCTGCGCGTAGGAGTTTCTATCATGTAATTTGGCAGCTTCTTCTGCCTTCTGATTGGGACCATAGAAAATAAAAATTCCTTGTGGTTTCTTTTTTTTTTTTTTTTTTTTTCCTTCTTCTTCTTCTTTTTTAAACACAGTGGAGAGTTGTGGTGTTTTGGCAAGTCTGATACAAAGAAATATTGTGCTGGCATTGTCTCATATTGTAGGTGACCTCAGGCCTGAACTATACGGGGGGAAAAAAATAGGTCTCTGTTGAATAGAGCACACATGTGCTTGAATGAGATTATGGAGAGAGTGTGAAAAGCAGAGCGCACACACACCATACATACAGTGCTGATGCCGTGGGCTTGAAGGCAGTGCCTGATTCTCATCTCATCCCACCGGTGTAAATCAAGGGCTGCCTTGAGGCACTGGGGCTGGCGCCGCTGCGGTGCCTGAGGATCCTTTTGGCATCCTCACCTCACCTTTAGCCCACCACCACATGGAAGGGTGGCTGAGGCTCCTCTCCTTGTCTCTGGTGGGTGCTGCCTTTCCAAGTGTTTGTGAGAGGATGTTTCTGAACTGCATTCTTTTTCTTCTTCTTCCCCTTCCAGGAGCCAGGATGGGAAGTTCAGTCATGGAAACCCTTCTCCTGAAGGCAGGAGTTGCATGCAGAAAGGTTCCCTCTCTCCGTGCCTCCCTGGCACTCCCTCCTCCCTTCCCCTTTTTGTGGGACATAAAACTAAGCTAAACAGAGATTTGTCCCTATCAATATTGACTTGACTGATTTCCCTTTTCCTGACTTCTCTAATCCTGTGGTAGATTTTCTGTGACATTTGTTTCCGGTAGCAGATTCATATGAATGTTCGCTCCAGAAACAGTACATTTCCAAATGTCTATTAAAAAGCAAAACAATGTGGTCAAAGAAAATAAAGGGGGATGTTTTTCTCTACAGTTTAATTTCAGCAGCATCCGGTATTTTCTTTCTGCTTGAAAAAGTAGTGGTGTTCCAGTACGTAGGGGCTTCCTTTTGTAAGAAAATAGACTCGGTAGGTCTATTCTGTCAAATGGCACATGAAGCCTCCTTGCTCTGCCTTCTTTGCAAGATTGGCCACCAGACATTGCTGGAGAGAAGTTATGCACAGCTACTCTAGATACCAGACTGTGGTTACCCAGACTAGCCAGAGCTGGCTGGTACTGATGGTGCAGCTGAGGCAACTGCACTGATCTCCCTTTCTCCATCAAGATATTGCCTTATCTCAAGGAAGGAGGTCTTGGATCAGCCTGGACTTTGCTCCCAGCTGCCTTTCCTGGTCCTCCTGTAATGGGGACAGATTATGGGGGCAGAACTCATGTTACAGGGCCATAGAACTGTACTGGTTGGAAAAGACCCTTCAGATCATCAAGTGCAACCATTCCATGTATCAAGATGAGAGCTGACCTGAGTATACTGGAAGCTTATGCTGTTGCCAAAGCAGAACAAAGTGAGAGGAATCGCCTTTCTACTGATAGCAGAGGAAATCTGGGTGAGAAACCACTAGAACTGGGGTGGAAAGAGTCTGTCTGCCTCAGCTTCCCATCTGAAAAACGGGTACAATGCCCTCCTCCATTCTATCTCCCTTTGATACGTTCATATTGCACAACATGAATTATGTCTGCGCTACACTCAGATTGAGGGAGTAGGAAGAACTGATGACAAATTTTGAAATGTCAGTAAAGAACTAAGAATTAAGTGCTGTGTATTTTGATGTGTACAACAGTAAGTCCTTTTTTTTTTTTTTTTTGTTATTAAAAATGTAAATATATCAAGATTTCTCCTTATTTCAGGGAGCCTGAGCTCCTGCACGCAGGCCTGTGCTGATAAAGGTAAAGAGGGCTGCACTCAGTGGGACCTCTTCAGGTGAGTACGGCTCCTCTGTGAAGAAGAGGTCACTGGGGTGATGGCACTTGGCTGAAAGCTATGTGTGTCCACTTTGCCTACATCTTGCAGCAGATACCACTGTGCTCCCTTGGCCAGTGAGAAGGAGACCTCAAGTCGGTTGTGTGCTGGGATGGTGGAGGAATTTTCTCTCTGCTCCCATATAGAAAGGATCCAAGCATGGGGATGTGGTACCACTGTACCACACACCCAGTGAATAACTGAGAATATAGACCCAAGACAGGGAAAGCAAGTGAACTTGGTGGTTATTGAGGGCTGACAGCTTTGCTCCATGTCTTCCTCTCTGCCACCTTATCATACAAAAACACTGGGCTGAGCCCAGCTTTCCATGGGAGCCATTAGCCAAACATTATCTTTTTGCTCTAAACTGACACTGCTGGAAAAAGGATGCTGTCAGTCATAGCACATGCAAGCCCCTGTATGTTTAAATTTAAATAATTGTTGCTGTGTAGTGATACACTGAGGGCATGGTGATGCTTTGGCAGAAGACTTGAAATATACACAAAAATTGCAGATTTCTCTCCCTCCCCCTTTTACTACTTTTCCTTCAACTCTGCTTTCCAGTGTCACTGAGTTATTATTATCCAGATCCAAAACTCACAGTTTCTCTGAAGGAGAACGTGTATTAAAATACCAGATTTACCAGAAAACATCTGCAAGTTGCAAGCCTATTGTATTTCTATTATATGAGCAAGCCATTGTAAATTCTTTTAAGTCTGTAACTTATTTCACGTTAACACACTGTGTGTTTTACAGCACCGTTTCAAAGTTTATGGCCCTTTTTCTTTAGCCGCTTGTTCCAATTGCATCTTATATTTCATCAAATATGGTAAAGAAACCATGAGAATAAATTGATGCTCCATATGATTTCCTCCCTCCCTCCCTCCCTCCCCCTCGATAACTGGATGTTGCCAAATTGCTGTAAAATGGTTTTCCTTTTTAGCCCTCCAAAATTGTTAGTGGGTTTCTGAGGCCAAATTCTACAGGGAAACGTTATGACCATTTAAGGCCTCCAAACTATATGCTTCAGTACCAAAGGCCTAAGGGCGAGGATTTAGAATGGATGAAGTGGAGAAATTTGCACTTCCTTAAGAAAACGCAGGGCATTTCCTTCCGCGTGTCAGAAATGGAAACAGAAAATACAAACGAATTTGTCGTGTTTCCTTCTTTAGCTGCCTCTCCCACCCTTCCCCCCAGCCCCCACCTGCCCTATTGCCCCTGGTCCCACCCCAGCACCAGTGATGGCCGCTGCTCTGCTCTCTGTGTCCCACCCAAGGGCAACGCTGTGATGCTCACAGCCCCCTCCCGCCTTCAGTCATCCAGGAGATAAGCACTGCACAAGGGCTGCTGGCTCAGTGGGGGATGACGGCTCCTCGTTTGTCTCTAATTGGACGCCGGTGTAAAATGAAAAAAACACTTGTCATATTTATGAGTTACTGTGAGTTAATAATACGCTGGGATCCATTTGTTAAAGCACATTTGCTCCAAACATGTGGCCTCGTCCTTTTGCTTTTTTTATTATTATTATTCAAGCAACATTTTTGCAGATGAAATGCTGTTGCCGTTTTTCTCCCAGGCACTCAGTAAGCCTCAGGGAGTTATAGCAGCAATTATTTTCCTTCTTGCGCCATGTGGAATAAAAAAGAAACAAAAAAAAAAAGGAGTATCCTAGCCAGAGAAGTTGGGATTATTATTCAAAATAATAACGATAGAAAAGAAAAACATCCAAAAATAAAAAGCTGCAGCCAGCTGAATAAATGTAGTCAGAATTAAATACACAAAAGTTGCGGAAGATTCTCTTGCAAATAAGACTGGCTCTGCTCTCCCTGTATTTTTAGCTATCTCCTGCCCTGCCTGAGCCAACTCCTTTTCTGTTCAAGTCTGTCTGCTTCAGTTAGTTTGCTTTGACCCTGCTTTGAATGATAAATTCATTAGTGCCTTGCAGGTAGATTTGCCTGCAATTATCTTAGAGACTCCAGAAAGCATAAAAAAGCCACAGAAAAGGACAAGCAGAACCAGAGCATTGACAGAAAGTTGCTTTCAGACTCTTGTTTCTGAAACAGTGCTTTGTTTATGTGCAGTAAAAATCAAGATGATCATCTTTCTTCCTCTCCCCCACTGCAGTATTTTTTGGGTGCTGAGAATCTACCCTTCCCCACACCCCGGTGCCACCTTTTTTTTCCCCTTCTTTTTCTTCACAGCTGCATGGCCTCTGGCCAGCTCACATACCTTTGTACTTTGCTGCACCTTCAATTCGAGAAGGCTTTCTTATGTCGATAACGGACTGGGCAGGCTGAGACTTCAAACACCAGCTATGTTCACAAGCACTCCGGCACTTTGCACCTCACTACTTTATCCTCACATCGTCACAGCCAACTTTATAAAAAGCCACTTGTGCTGATTACCTGAGACTTAATTTACACTGCTGGCCTTAGAAGGACAGGGCGAGCTCCACCTGCTCATTGCATCGGGACGTGCTTTGCCCACCATCCCTAGGAAATGGCTAGAGAACATTTTCCATACTGCTGCTGCTCCATTGGTAATAAGTTGCCCTTTATTTTCTAAGCTTGTCTTAAACAAAAAAGCTCCTCCGTTGCTGACTCAGCCTCCTAAGCCGCACTTTATATATGTCAAACAACATATATAAATTTATAAGGTGAACAATGGTTGTATTTAAGTACTGATTTAGTAATCATGAACTTCGCTGGCAGTATCCTTTGGAAACTAAATCCATAAATTTTATTAGTATTAAATGTTTCTAATGGGAGTTGACAAATACTTGAACTGGGTTGCTTTTTCTCTGCACTTGGCAAAAGGAAAGGGGAAAAAATTCCTATTACACAATGAGAAATGCATTAATGCTAAAACCCATTCATCTCAATTTTGTACAAATATAATTTAAGACCTTTTACAACCATTGGTGAAATTACAATGTGCTGTGGGGAAGTTGCAAAAATTTTATGAGAGTAATAAAATTGTCATTGTAATACCATTATAGGGTGCAGGGACAATATAGATATTTGAATTACCTATTGTCCTTATGCCAGGTTGAAAAGGCTACATGCAGGAATTATGGAATGTAATGGAGACAACTGCTGAAACAAACCAGAGAAATGAAATCCAGGTCCACTTCAGCCGGCCTAAGACAAATCCTCATTAGAAACCCGGACCCTGAATACCCTTCCCACTTGTGTCAACAACAATGAAATTTAAACAGGCAGGCTGTTTTATATTTGTGTCAGCGGTAGCACAGAGACCAACTAATTAAGCAGAGGTTATGCGTAACAAAACATTGTTGCATCTGAAAAACTGATGTTTTTAGCTTCTGTGGCACATTTTCTGGGGTTTGCACTCAAGCCTGACTTGAAGTAATCACGGTGGTCTCTCTTGCTCATAGCCAAAAAGCTCTCTCAGGTAGCTCATGGTAAACCCATGAAATCTTACCTGGGATTAAAATGGTGTTAACTTTTCAGAGGTGAAAATTCCTTTCTCTGAAGGATACTGTTGCTGGGCAATTTCCAGGGAAAAAGCATTGCCTTCTCCTTGCCTGACCAGGAGATGAACAAAAGGGAAAAAAGAGAAAGGAGAAACAAGAGAGGCAATTGCAGCCCTGTACACTAGCAGCTTTTCACTGGCTGTGTTCTAGAGAGTAATAAAAGCGCTGAAATAGTTCAAGCATCTGCCCTTGGCTGAGCGACTCGTAATTGTACACGATGGACTCCACTCCCTTGGAACAACTGTCTTTGATTCCTATCTCTTCTTTTATTACAGCTGAAATGCAAAACTCCTGATGAAACCATTACATTTCCATGTGAAATTCACAACTATAAGGGGAAACCTCTGCAAAGTTGCCAGACTTTTGAAGGGGGACAGAAACATATGGGCAGAGGTTGTAAAGTTCCCTTCCAAGTTTTGAAGGTCCAACCACTTGGGGCAGCCTGCTCTGGAGCTTGGGGTTCATTCTCCTCCCTTCAGTAAATACTTTGGAATGAGAGTAAGAAAGTTAATTTTATTTCCTGTTTATTAAGAGTTACCATATTGTGACCTCCTGCAGTTGGGCCAATCTCTCTCCTTCAAATCACTGTCTTCAGTCCCACCGGGATTATGAGAGCCCTAGTGAAACCTCCCAGGAAATATTTCTGGATATGCAGAGTCAGTAAGCCCTACTATAGTTTTTATACTCCTCAAGGTTTCCACTCCAACTTTGGAGGGCACTCTCCAACCGGGGGAAAAATGCAAGAGCCTTGCTTGGATCCTCAAAGTGATAACTGGAACTTATTTTATCTGCCCAAGTCTTCTCCACAGGAGAATGGAAGAGGCAGAGGTTGGGTAGTGCTCAGCCCCTCTTTATCAGCAGACATCCACATGCAGACATCTTTGAAATACCCAGCAGGGTGTACACCAATCCTGGAAATCAGGGCCTGGTAAATACACGTGCCATTTTGGATCCTTTTGGTGGGACAACTGGGAAGATTTCACTTGTAACTCCTAAAAATGCATCACGAAATTGTGCCCTGCCTCTTCTGAACTCCACCACTTAGCTGGGTGTAGGAAAAATGCACAAGGAGTCCCCCCATCCATACGCACACACTTGGTCTTTCACTGAAAGCAAATTTAGAGATGTCTTTCCATGCACAGACAGCCTAAGCCTTTCTCCACCACTGAGGAGGCCGCCCAGCAGCCCGAGCTCCTGTCACGCTTATTCCCATGTTTCACACGTTGCCCAGAGGCAAGAAGGTATTTCCCTACACTGCAACCTTTTATTTTCTGTTCTTTTTACTCTGCCTAATATGTCTTCTTGGTAACCACAGTATAATAAATTTCATAGAGCATGACCGGCATACTTAGTTCATATTATTCATTTGCAGTCATTTATTTTCCCGGCTCTCCTTCCCCTCCCGGTGCCCTCTCCCCAGTGCTTGCTCTGCAGAATGATAATAATACATGCAGAGCGCCAGCCAGCTGAGACGAGCTGAAAAACAAGTAAGGGGATCTTTGCTCACACCTGTTTTAAGATTCGTTATCCTCAAAAAGGAAAACTGCAGGGATTCACTCTCTTTCTTCCTCGTAGACCCCAGTGGAATATACCATTAAACCACAGGGAGGAGAGAAATCCTTCAGTGCACTTAAATATACTTATGTCAAATCCATCTCATTCTTCCTGCCTTCTTTCCTCAATCTAGCCACCGTTCCCAAGGGTTGGAGAACATTACAACGCATTCACTTTATATGAATGGGCACAGACAGACTTTTTCACCATTTCGATATGTCTACATTTGCAGGCACATCCTGTAGGCCAACTGAAACAGCCTTAATTTCAATTTACTGTCTCCCTGAGGAACATGCCATTCTCCTGAAAATGGAAAAACCCCTCAATGGCCATTCCCTGCCCACCCCCTCCTCAAGTTCAGATCTGAACGAGAGGGAAAATTTCTCCCAAGATTAATGGACTGCAGGTTTGATGCTTATAACAGGGCACATGATCTTTATTAAACAAGTAATGAACAAGTTTCACCAAAGCACTGCTTTTGGAAGGTGTTCAGCATCACTGTACGCGACTCATCTAAATCCTTTTCCAAGTCTCTGTAGAATGCTGTTATATTAAGGAAGAAAAACCACACCATACCTTAGTGGTCATTTAACTCTGCCTTGATTTTCAGCAGTGCTATCAGTAATGACAAAAACAATGCTAAAAAGAATATATATGTATAGCAAAGATCTTGACTTACTAATTTCAGATGCACACTAGAATCAGTTCTGTAAGGCATAAAAATAGGATGCTTCCACCTTCCTGAAACAGCCACTAGGATTAGCTATTAAGGCATCAGATCTTCAACAAAACAGTTAACCACTGCAGATACAGCAAAGAGTGGCCTATGGGAAAAAAACAGCACAACTTGCCAGGCCTCTGTGGTTACAACACTGAGTTATAGCAAACCCAGAACGCAGAAATCTGGATTTAGGAGGGGAATATGTATTTCTTTGCAGAAACACTGATGCCATGCTGCCATCTGGGCTCTCTGGTACATGGTACTGCAATATTTCACTGGAACTTCAGTAATTGTCCAGAAAAAGAAGCCAACATGTAGAGCACAGCTCTGCGAGTCTATAGTTAATGGTTTATCATCTAATATCCACAGCACAAACCTAGTAAGACCTTCAAGTGCAGTGCTGTAAATACCATGGTATTCCAACAGGCTTTGTAGGAAAGCATAAGGCATGGAAATGTATGGCCAAGCAGTGATTCATGCTATTACTGAAAGTTTTAGCTTTGCTGATGTATTGCTGAACACTTTGTGTTTTCTGTGTGGTCTCTTCTGGGAGGATGATAGTTCATGGATTGATGGTTCTGGTCTAAGTCATTCAAGGGGCCTGATGCTGTAAATTTGGACACAGAAGTATTGCACTGGAGGCAGCTCTTTCTGGTGCGCTTGCCAGGCATGGGTGGGCAGAAAAAAAAGGATATTCTGGTTAAAAGAGGCCAAAGAGGCTTTGGGCTGGGCTAGAAATGTCATCCGAGCTTTCCACAGACCAGCAAATTATAGTGACCATAGCCACCTCAGTTTTGGAGTTTGAAGCTGTTCTCTTCCCTACTGTAGGCAAGCGTTTTATTTATTTTAGCTGCACTGCAATTAAAAATAGCAGCAAACTGAGAAGTGGTTTGTGTGAACATGCAGGAGAATCGGCCTCCATGGAGAAGCGAGCTCTGCTTCACACAGCTACAAATGGCCTCCACTCAGCACACCAGATCTTTTCAGACTGCAAATGTCTCCAGACAAAAACAACACCCAAGCTGCAACTGGAAGGGCAGAGCTATCTGCTTTACATGGTCATGGCTATGCAAGGGAGACAGCATTCTCTTTAGTTTGAAAAATGCTTGCCTTTTGATCTGCTTTTTGGATTGTCCTGTTATCAAGGATTGGGAATAGTAAATCTTTCTTGGAAATATACAGAGGAATTCTAAGATGCAGTCAGATTCAGGATATGGCACAAGGCCATTTCTTAACCAAATTAATAAATACTTTGCAGCAAGCTACAAAGAGTTTTTGAAGCTATTATTCTAGAGAGTTGTTCTGGTCATTGCTTCTTTGTTAGCATTACATTATCCCTCACGATCACAGACACTTGCACAAAAGAAACATTATACTGGGACTACTGGGACTAATCTTTTTTATACATATAAAATCTTCTTATTAGTAGCAAACAATGGGGAGAATATATGTCTCTGATTTTCTGCTGATTGTACTAGTGTCCAAGCTGCAGGAGGTTGGAACTTGATAATCTGTGAGGTTTCTTCCAACTTAAGACATCTTAAGACAGTTTATGATTCAAAGGTTCTAAATCATGTTTGCTTTTTTTTTTTTTTTTTTTTTTTTTTTTTTTTTTTTTTAAGAGAAATAACAGTTAAAGGCAAGCTAAAGCTTGACCTGCAGCCCAACAGAGTCAACTTTCAACAGTGAATTTGCTCAGCTTGTGTTTACGGATGGCTGGAAGCACTCAGAGGTTACTCCTGAGCCCTGCACGAGGAGCTGCACTCAATTCTGGGGCCATTTTTGGGGATCTGGGTCAGAGCTGCCCTTTGCAGCCCTTTGCTGAGGAGCAAGGCAGCTTCCACATAAGCATGAGCATGGCTGGTTAATTTGCATGATGACTTTTCAATGGGGTTCTAATCATTTGCTACTATTAGTTGACCCAGATGTTAGGCTAATTGGCTTGATGCTTAGCTGAGAGAAGCCTATTTCTCAAACAAACAAGAGGATACAACCTATTAAACCTCAATGAGGATACAGACAGTGGAGGTGTAAATGAGCCTGGAGTAAATACTGGGCAGTGGCTGACAGGCAAGTTCCTGCATTTCCAGCCAGAGCAGGTGATTTAGAAACCCAATCTCTCAGTAGCTGTGAGGTCACCAGGACAGTTGCTCTTCAGAGACTGCCCAGGATAGCCTCTCCCCTGCTGACAGCTCCCTCACATGAAAAACCTCACATCAAGGGGGCTGGTGAAGCAGTTTTTTTGTACCTGAGGATGACAACGACAGAACTCAACCACAGTGACACTGCTGCCCAGAACAGGTGGGCCAGGGCCTTGTTAGAGAAGCACATGTGTTTTTTCCTATTATCTCCATTTCACATGCCAATAAATGAAGCTTCGGTAAAGGATGGACTTGCTGAAGTTCACCTGGCAAAGCACAAGGTAGAGAGCATGTCTTGTGTACTGCTTGGTCTCCACAGCCAAACCAAACATTTTCATGTATACCTAAAGACAAAGGGTCCTGTGAGCATTGCTGGAGCTAAAGACTTTTTTTAAGCACCCACTCAAAGAAGAAATAATTTTTGGAAAGGAAAGCATGCACCTGGAAAACATACTCAGTTTTAATGGATATTAATGCCTTATAGAAACTGAAACCTAGTAATTTGCCTAAAAGTAAAGACCATTTTGTTTTTAGTGTTAAACCAGAATGATATTATTCAGCACATTTGATATACTTGAGATGAAGCATTTTGGACGTGATGGACAGGCAATAAATTAGGCAAAGTAAGACAGTGCAGCTGATCAATGGAGCGAGGAGACTGGAGGTAAAGGTGAGCATGCAAAATATCATCAGCACTGCTTTCAAATATAAGATGAAAGACCTGAATATCAGAAGGCAGATGGGAAAGTAGGAATGCAGTTCCATCTGTGGATACTGTTTTGTGTCATGGTTTCTCTGTCTGACCTTGTTTTCCCATCAGTTCCTTGGTGATGAGACGAAGGTGAATTACTCTGGATGAGTGAGTTTTGGCAGAGCAAACTTAGCTGCTGGTGGGGAGCATTGCTTTGAGAAACAGAGTGAAGGAAGCAGGAAGTGAAGGCTTTTCTAAGCCAGCCCCGTTAAAGGTACTTCTTTCTCAAAGACTTTGCTTCTGTCCCATGGCAATCAACGATAATTTCCCTCTTGATTTCAGTAGGAGGATAGAGCTTCTGGAGGGCAATGGCTCTGACCCAGTTTCTCCTGCTATTATGTTAGGCACTAAGCCTGGACAGCTTCTCTTCTGCAGCCTTAAATACAGTTGATTTGTATTCCCTTCAGAATAATCTTCCCAGCCCTTATTTGTCTTTCCCATAAGAAGATTCAGACAAAGAAGCACTTTGCGTTACACAGTGCCATTGCCAAGGTGAAAGGAATATGCTCTGTTCGGAGAGCTGGCTTGGGTCCGGGCCTGAACTCAACCCTTTGTGGAGGTAGAAGACTTTTCTAGGAAACTGGCACTGCACTGTTTTGCCTTTTATAAGAAGAAGGGTGCTGTTCTGCTATACACATAGCTAGATAGGGTAGACTTTGGCTTTTCTCAAATCTCTCCTGTTTGTTCCAGCAGTTGAGTTATATGCATATTTTGCTGTGCACATAATACACAGCTTGGCGAGCAAAAGATAGGAAGGGTAAATGATGATATGTTTACCTTAGCTCATGGAGATGTCTTAGCGGTTTAACCTTCAAATGTGGTGTGCCTAACTTTTCTCTAACCACAGGTCCAAGTCCCAGCGGGGCTGACTCAGCCTTTATCTTCCTCAAGATAAATTCAGTCCCATTCACTTCACAGTGGGTGGGTGCTTCACATGAAGCCTTAAAAATGAGAGTTTTGTCTGGTCTGGCTGGACCCTAATGATCCCTTAGCACTTTTCATGAAAAAAAACATTGGTTGTGGGCCAGACTTTCTTCACTGCAGCAGTGAACTGTGAGTATGAAGAAAAACCTCTGCGATGCTGATATACTTAGATCACAAAATCACTAACACCATGATGTTGAAGCAAACGTGGTGATACTGTGAGCCAAATTTACTGAACCCCACGGTCCTACTGGGCACACTGTGTATGCTGAGTATGCCCTTAAATAATTGTCACTCAAGGCCTCAGCCTGGCTAAAGGCCTTTTACAACCCAACGATGTGGCATTATGTAACAAGTGCTTTTCCTGATCTAGGAAATCTCATTCCAATAGGACGTGAGGTAATGGCCTTAAGTTATGCCAGGGGTGGTTCAAGTTGGATATTAGGAAAAATTCCTTCTCAGAAAGAGTGGTGAGGCACAGGAACAGGCTGTCCAGGGAGGTGGTGGAGGCACCGTCCCTGGAGATGTGGAAGTGTCACTGAGGGGGATGGTGGTGACGGACTGATGGTTGGACTAGAATGATCATAGTGGTCTTTTCCAACCTGAAGGATTCTATGATTCTATCCACTGTGGAACAAAAAGGAAAAGCTTTCAAACACTTGCAGAAGAATCAGAAGATGAGGAGGTCAGTTGCACAGCTCTTGCACAGTTACATGATAGTCTGACATACCAAAGCATGATCTGAGCATACAGGAAATGCAAGGATGTCTGTCACTTTGTGAGGAACTCCTGATAAAAATTACTTCCTGGTTCTAAAATACCTTTCCAATGGCATCCCTGTCAAGACCAGTGTATGCCTGTGAGAATCTTCTTTAGGCAAATCACCATGTTTGACCTCTCCGTTTCTGAGAGCACAGCCACAGAAATGCTGCAATTCATACAGCATCAATTTACTTCCACCACTTATGCAGGTACCACCCCTCACACATTTGCCACAGACTCAGACAAAAATTGGTTAAATAAATCAAATTATTCTTCTCAGTTTTGTCAGAGCTCAGTTTCTGAAGTCAGTTAAAAAGAAAACAAGTCTTCAGTTGCATTTTTCCCTCAATGCTTGCATGCCTCTTTTCATCCAGGACTAGAAACACCATGATAGCACAACAGAGATGAATCGCTTTGTATTCCTGGCCAAAGCAGAAGGAACGGAAAGATCGTGAAAGATGTTTGAGATCTCTATTCATTTCACAGACACAGGTGGTTTGGTTTAGCATCTGAAATGTTGGATCCTGAAGCAAACCAAACTCCACTTTCATCCCTAGGGAGGAGCCCATAATTATTACAAAGAGTGGACAGTGTTGGCAGGTCATGTGGGTCTTATGGAGCTGTATTTCCAGAAGGCATGTGCTAGCATAGTCAGAACATTTTTGATAAGGCAAGCATATTTCAAATGTTTAGGCTTAAATAAACACACTGATTAATGTGCTGTAGGTGGAACATAATTTTCCACTGTACTGAATCTCTTAAGTGCTTTCTATTCTGGCAGGCAGATCTGTTCAAAGTGCTATAAAATAAAGCACTATGTAAATGTTGGAGATAGTTTGGAAGTATCACAATAAAAGCTTAAAATTAATAGTGTTGTCCAGCGAGCAACAATTTTCTCCTCTGTTACCTCACTGACTGCATGGCCTGTTTTGTGGGTGACTAAAATAAGGTTTCTTTCTGATCTCCCTGGTATGGTGAGGAACTGGAAAGTATAACTTGCATGTGAAGTGATTTGAGAGTGTGCACAAAAGTGCTACAGAAGTGCTAACTAGTATTATCAGCTGTGAATAGATATTCTTATTATCAGCCGATACACTTCAACAGTCTTACTCTAGTGTGCATCTGCAGCCAACAGTGATCTCATTTTCTATAGCAGTAGCCAAAGAAATAGGTTGGGTTGCTTAATATTAAAATGCATTAGGGATTAATATGCAACTGCATAAGCTTTTTTTTTTTTTAACTTGAAAGGGCTGTGGCTCAGAATGAGGTTGAGTAAATTTATGAGCATGCAGCATTACTAGGTCCTGTTGTCCAAGTCCATTTTATATTCTAAAGAGCTTAACAATGCAACTTTTTAATTTAGGAAAGATTTCTTCAGATTAAAAGTGAGAAATAAACTTTCTCTTGGTTTAACCTGGGAGTCCAGTTGAGTCCTTGATGTGCCCATCTGCACAGTAACAGCTGGCAGGAACCTGCTATAACTTTGTAATGACTGTACCCATATCTGGTGGAACAGTTCTAAGACTGACGTATTCCAGACAGGAGAATTGCAAATAAAAGGTTATTTATCCAAACATGAAAAGCATGGGGCCTGGAAAACTTGACTTCAACCAAAAGAACAGAGTGGTAGGAAAAGGAGGTGCTGGCAGCAGTGTGTATCTCGGCTTCATGATAAGAATATCCTTTTGTGCTGTGCAGACTACAGGCTGGTAAGAGCTGTCAGAGCATCTCACTCAGCCAACCTGAAACTCTGTGTACAGAGTGACATCAGTTTTCATTCCTTGGAGGCTTCGGTGTTTCTGTAAAAGCCTACAGCACCAGAAAATAAAGACTCTAAGCACTGTTAGAAGCTGTGAATAGAAACAATATGAGTGAAAACCTGGAACTGAAAACCCATCAGGCTTCAGGGTATTTGAAATTCAAAATCCAATGTAGTTTGGACCCTTCTCTTGTTTTGGACTCTGCAGCAACATCTTGCTATGCAAGGAGTGGAAAAAGGAACCTCTAATTGGGTGAAGTCACAGCAAACTTAGTCAACACCTGAAACAGTCAACAAGAAGACTGAAATTAAGTTTAAAGTGATTTCTTAAGAGGTTCCTCTCAAACAGGAACTAAATGGCGAGTGCAGCTCCTCTGGTGATATCTCTCTAACTGCATATGACTTAAGCCAGGAATACTGCAGAAAATGATGCAGAAAGTTTCAACTCCAAGTAATGCCTCGTTATTTTACTTTCTTTCTTGTTCCCCAGAAAAGCCAGGCTTTAAAACAAAGCAAGTGCAAGAGGAAAGCAGGTGTTATAAGTGGAAAGGTGGTATTTGCACTTTGAGTATGTGAACAAAATGAATTACATTCAGGATTCCAAGCCACAAATGAATAGAATGTGACATACTTTCCTGGGAGCACTAGCTGGGAATGGTGGCTTCCAATCCAACAGAAGGCTACCTGAAACCAACACATTTTTCTTGGAGCAATCCCGAAACTTGTAATATGCTTTATGCCTTCATCACACAGTACAAGAGACTGGAGATTTGCTCTCATTTACTCTGGGATCTACAATGAATACACGTAAGTTAATAGATATGTATGTCTTTACAATACAGGAGGCTGTGGTCTACTAACAACAGGACAGGTAAAGTGAAAATCCAGTCTAAATGGAAGCACTGTAGTTGATGTAATCAGAAAAAAGCAGTTCCATTGCTTGCCACAATTACAATACTTGTATTGAACAATGTTTTGAAGTTCTTTGGCAGCATCCCTCTAATGCACAGTTTCCAACTAGCCAAAGCTCTTTTGCACAGTCACTGTTTCTCAGTCAGATGAGACTTCTGTCTTAGCCATGGGTAGTTGAACTAAGGTATGAACTGGTGGGGTGGGAGGTTTAGAATCCCCTTGATGGTTGATGTCTGGGTCTTTCTAATATTAAGTAATATTAACAAAAAGGAAACCAACAACAAGCCTGGCTCAAATGAAGAGCTACTGATTTGGTCCCAGAGTATATTTAAATATCCTATTGCACAAGGGGGGCATCTAGAACTTTCTTTTCCTCCATCTCATAAAGGTCCTGTTTTACAAGGATACTTGCTGCCTCTTGGAAGGGCAGAATCCTGTTTCCTCTTTATTTACTTTTGCTTGTTTGGAAGAGGGGTGCTCCAGGGAGGAGAATCAATTATTCAAGAACAGGAGAGAGCAGCTTTCCTTTCCCCAGGAGTTGAGACTGCAGACTTTGCTGGTCTCTCCCCTTTTGGCATGGCTGTGTTTGGGGCATTTGTCTGGCTGAGGGCAGGCTCTGCCCCTGGGTGTCCTTCTGTCACCTTCCAAGGAGGGGGCTGGTTAGAAATAAGCGTTTAAAAATTCTGTACTGAGACTCATCCCTCCTAGACATTTTTACTTAAGCCTAGATGTTCCATCTAACATAAGGACAGGAAGAAACTGCCATTTTATATATCCTAATGGCAATTTTTTAGGCTTTTGGAACCTGAGAGTTCCAAAAGCAGAGGACAAAATATGGATTAGATTCCCCTTCCACAACCCCCCTTCCTCCAAACAAACAAAAAACAACGTGAAAAAAAAAATATTTTTAGTCCAAGAAGCATATTTAATGATTTCCTTGCAAAAGCAACTCAGAGCTTGAAATGGATGGGCTCTATGAATAGAGCTTACAAAGGGAGTGATAAACTCTAGCTGGCTTGTCTAAGACGGTGAACTTTGAAAGCACTCCCCCTAGCTTCTGGATAAGAGGCCTCCTTTTGAAGGCAGTGACAAACATCAACCAGGCAAACTGTAGCTTTCTGCCTCGTAACATATCACTTATAATGACAAGCAGCAGATGGAAATTCTTCGAGTAGGCATCGTTGCTAAACACACTATGTGCCTCATGACCTGCAGGGAATGCAGTCTGCACACTAGTCATTAAAAAAATAAAGTAAAACAAAGAAAATAAAAGAGGGCAATTAAAGGATCTTAAAAACCCACAAACCATGGGTTTCCTTATGATTTACCTGACTTGTAAAAGTAGAGTTTCCTTGGCTCGTAGCAAAAGTTCTTAAACTTGTTAGGAGTGCCATCAAGCAGGAGCAGGAAGATAACCTATATTTAAGTATCCTCACCAAAAAAGCTCTCTCAGCAGCCACCAGCAAATCATGCTTGATGAGGATTCAAATAATAATCTATGCCCAGCACTTCAGAGGGCAAGGATATTTTTCTCTTAATCTCTAATTCTTCCCTCCTGCTTGAAAAACACAGCAAGATCTGTATCATACAAAGAGGAGTAGCTTTCTTCTGCATTACCTCGTTGCATGTTTCTGGCATGCAGTTGGATCTTGAGCTCATACTTGCATACATTTCAAGCTAACTTGATCAATCCTAGGTCTCTGTGCACATTATGGTATCCCCTTATTTTCTGACGTACAGAATTACGGAATAATTAAGACTGGAAAAGACCCTGAAATCATCTAGTCCAAATGCTAACTTATCACCACCATGCCCACGCATATATCCTGCTTGGGAAGTAACGTGTAGAAAGACAGAAATAGTGTAGATATGGTTGAGCTCTCCACAGGCAGAAGGAGGACTAGATGATTTCCTAGTGCCCCTCACACCTCTTATGCACTCCAATGTTTGTCAGAAAGTTCTTACAAACAAAAAGGACATTTTGGTTGTCTATTCCATTGTAAATAACTAACTACCGTGGAGTGAAGAGCAGAATGGCCTCCCACTGATGGCACTGAGTCACAGCAAGATCTGTATCGAACGTTAGCAATGGAACTACTTTGGGGTGAATATGAATCAGTGTGAACCTTCACCCATCCCTGCCACTGGATGCCTTTAACCACAGCCAGGAGAAATTCAGTGATTCTGGGAGAACTGAAAGACACTGATGTCCTGTGGAGGCAAGACCTGCGCAGCACGCTGGAACAGCGAATGACACAAAGCAAAACAAGACTGCTTCCCACTTAAACAGACAAGAAAAATGACAGGATTTGGAAATGCCTGGACATTCCCAATGGACTTTACTCAGAAGTATATCAGAGTTGGTTTTGGAGTAACAACTACATGTCATTGAAAAATTACTTTCTCCCCTCAGATAATTTATTGAGTATCCAGAAGTGACCTGTCGTCATGATCTCTGCCTTGAAAGCAAAACAAAAGCAAACAATAAAGAGTTTTGTGTGGATTTATGCTGCGTTCCAGCCCTTAATTAAGCTGTCCAGGGGCTGCTGAGTATCCAGGCTGTTCTCAGGGCCAATGGCACAAATCCAGAGCAAGTCTGCTGAAGTGAAAAGTGCAAGTCCAAATTGGGATGGGAGAATATTATTTCTTGAGCTAAGAGGAGACTCCCAGTGTCAAAACCCGTTGGAATCCAGAGCACCTTGCTCATGCAGGAGGGCAAACACTTGGCTGAATATAGCTGAGGCATTTGTTTGCAGTGTTAGTTTTTTGCCTTCAGAAAAGTTTCAAGCTGCCTATACGAGGCTGGCTCCCATTTCTATTTAACTTGTACAACACAGTCTAAGCTATCTTCTGGCTTTAAGGTGTTAGAAGGCTATAGGATTCACAAAGATCTGAATGACCATGCTTTTAATCAATTATGTTTGAATTTGATCCCGCCAATGATGGCACATGTGGGGACCAGACTCCTACCCTAGTTTGAAGACCCACTGACCTAGAGGTGCTCCACATGAATGCAAGAGCCCTGCTGTGTTCTGCCAGTGGTAGATCCTAGTGATTGTCAAAAAGAAAGTCTTTTTGGCAAAGAAATCAACCAGCTCTACATTTCTAGAGCTCTGGTAAGATAGGCTGCATCCCAGACACTGTGTCTGTGTCTAGTTTCATCACATCAGCAAAATAGTTAACACTGGTTTCCCTGGTGCCCGGACAGTGATTGACAATGCTCTGTCTGTCTGTCTGGGGCACCTGCAGATAACCACCTGAGATAGATCAGCACAGGAAACCGTTTCCACGCAGCACAAATGTGCAGGTGGCAGGCAATGTTAGGAGCATGATTATTATCCCTTTTCTAGCTAACTGTTCTGGGCCCCCTGCATGACGTCTGCATAGTTGAGATGTCATCACTCAGCCAGATGTTGAAGTCACATCTATCTAAATCCAGTTGGATATATGAAAAATATTGTCTATTTTGAAGGGCATAAATCAGGGGGCATTTCTATGAATAAAGGATTATTACTAAATCGTGCACTTTCTATTAATAGATCCCTATTAATGCTGCAGGTGTTAGTAGTAACTGCTCTTTGAAGCATTACTTAATCACCCCCTTTGCAAATCCCTGTAATCCAGCTCTCATAAAAATACATGGATTATTGATTGAGAGCACCTCTGGGATCTCTAAAATGAGGTTCAGCTCAGATGCCTGCACAGTGCAGGAGACGCACTGCAGATCGCTCCCTGGAATGTCTGCCAGGTGTTTGCAGTTTCATGCATAGCGTGCCTTGGAAATAATAAAAAAAAGTGGGGGCGGAGGGGAGGTCATTCCCATCTGGGAAGATCAGACTCAAGTAGAGGAAGGAGAATGAGAACAAGGACCATAAGTAATAGCTGGAAAGTTGGCGGTGCAGAGGTTGTAGGGTGGGCTACTTCTTCCTCTCTGGGAAAGCTGTGAGAGCAAGCGGATCTAATGCGTGTTATGCTCTCTAAACTAATGCACTGCATGCAGTAGGGGCTGTGGTGTCAGAAGAAGCCTTTAGAGCATATTGGGTGTGGGATAGCTATGAAGGTAAATTAATAGTCAGGAAACACACAAAGATCTTTATTTAAAGATGATCCCCCACAACCCAGTGTAAATATTTTGGGATACAACTGCAAAGTGTAATACTAGTGAGTACTGAGCAGGTGAAGCTGAACACAGCCATTCTGCAGGCTTAGCAGATCTCCGTGACTTGGATCTATGGAAGGACTTCAGGGCCATTGGGCTTGGGTTTGCTTGAAGGTATGCTCAAACCACACTGTGCAGGACGGACACCCTGAGATACTTCAGGTGCCAGGAGGAAAGCGGTGCTACTGGCAGAATAGCAACAAGAAATAGGGTCCCACAAAGCCCTGCGTGCTCGGGGCTACCCTGCTTCCCCCAGTGGGAGTCTGTGCATCTCCCAGCAGGAGCAGGCAGCTCTGCAGCTCCCCAGTAATGGGGAGCAGAAAGTCCCTATTTCGCCTTCCAGGGAGGGCTGAGAAATGCAGCCACTGCCCCATAGAAGGCACATAAATGGGCCCTTCATTCGTCAAACCGCACTCTTCAAAAAGTGCTGAGAGGTGAAGAAAGTTTCTCAAGAAGAAGTAAGGATAAGAACAGAAATCAACTCCTGACGGAACAACTTGATAAAGCACCATTTTCCAGGGTGCCACCATCTGGTCTGTGTTACGGAGAATAACCTTGATGTTATTACATTACAGGATTATTATTATACAGTAGTGTGTTAAATCTCAACCAAATGTAACAAGCGCAAGAGAGACATATAATATCGCTGATTGCTGGAACAACAAACACACTTCAGGAAAGAGCTTATGGAAGAGTGGAGGACTTGGGAAGGTGCTCAAAGGTGAGCACATTCCCAGCGGCTCTGCTGAATGGGCTCATTTTCTTAAGCTATGGCTCCAAAGTCAAATTTCCCCACCCGAATTCTCCAGCCTTTCACAGGAAAGCGGTATTAGGGCTTCAACTCTCATGCGTTGCCCAACCTCAGCTGAGTGGTACTCTACAGACCGCGTATGGCACTTCATGGCTTTTTATTTCAAAAGGACCAGCCTGGATAAACAAGTGCTTTCCAAGAAGCATAGCTGCTCTGCACATGTGTAAGCTGTCTGAACTCGAGGGGAATGGGAAAAGTGTGGAAGACGCAGTGCAATTCTTCGCAGAGTTCTTAGCTGGAGCCTTTAGAGCCCAGAGAAAAATAAACAACCAATGGAGAATATGTGTGACTGGCATCCTAATGTTGCTGCTCTTCATTTTCATCCCTGATGTGGGGTATTTTCCCTGTTCCCTTTCCACATTTGCCTTGAACCTTGGAAGATGAACAGCTAGGCCTTCTCAGCTCACTTACTCAAGTCGCCTTGGAGCACTTGGAGGTTTTTCTCCTCACATCCTAATTAAGGGTATATCAGCGTCCCATTGGGACTGAAGCAGTTAACGAACACCATCCGGCAGATCACTTATAAACTGTTTGCCCTGAGATTGAGGGCAAACTCTGGTGAATTCCCAAGGAAAGAATCAAATGAACCTGTTAATGAGCAGAGCATTAGGAGGAAGAAAAAAAAATGAGGCAGGATCTGAAGTCTTAAGGAAATGTAGGAAATAAAGGTTTGTTTATCTAGTGATTTTACTGGTGTCAATGCACAGGACTCCCCTTTCATTTTAAAGCATTTGCAAACAAAAGATTCAGTTGCAGATAAGCTTTGGGAGTTTGCTTTTACATTAGACACTTGTAAACATTCCCCAAAGATGGAGAGAAAGAGGGACATGGAGCATATTCAATTCAAATAAAATCTTGCAGCAAGGTTTTTGTGTATGATCGTCAATATCTGGAGCAATATCTGGGGCACCTAGATGCATCTTGCTTAAACCTTCTATATAGTAAATCATATATTCTGTCCCTAGTAAGTTTATTCTGAAGCAGTTTTCCAAAAGTGCTACCATAACCTGAAGAGAAGCTCTTGGGGTGCTGCCAGCTTAGTAGAAATCTTGTAGGAGCCTGGTTTGGGGAAATTTAGGTAGATGCTTTAGGTAGGAGATCTGAGGTGTGAGTGGCTGTCAATGGAATAACTCATGAATAAGAAAACAAACGTGCACACAGAAGTAATTAATGTGCTATCTAAGAACAAACAGATTTTTTTGTGCCTGTCTACGAGTCAGCTTAGACTTCATTCTGAGCTGACCTCAGATGGGGCTAGGTCTTTGCATTTACGATTCCATAGATTTTCTTTATTTGCATTAAGGACTGACATACAGAACAACTAAAAACTGTACTGAAATAACACAAAATGTTTTCAAAACTAGAAAATATTTGACTGGAATACAGCTGCATGATTGATGGTCTTTCAGATGAAAATGGCAAAAAAAAAAAAGCTTTTAAGGAAAAATATGTTTTAAAAAAATCTCATCAGAATGCGTGGTGCAGGTAAAAGAAAATATCCTGCATTATCTTAATGTGCCTTTCTTTCTGTCTGCAGAAAACATGCAACAGAACATCCACTTTCACTCTGTGTCTCTGTTTTTGTAAGAAAATGACCAAAAGCAATGCTTTTCAAGCCTGAAACAGCAGTGCAGATGGTTGGACAGACCTTGGTGTGAGGGCAAGCCTTTGCAGTGAGGTAGAAAGAAAGAATGTCAGTGAGGTTCTCTCCTTCATCTAAGTCCTTCTGACTTGGAATGAGGGAAAATTTCTTTGATCTTTCACAATTGTCTTGTGACACTGGTGCTAGAAAACACATCTTGACTTTCTAAAGCAATAGCATGACCCGTAAAAAATCATTTATTATTATTGCCAAAACCTGAAAGACCCCAAAGAAGAGATAACACATAAAGGCACAGAGGTCTCTGGAATGTTTTTTTATGATTTTAAAGGAGTATCAGTACTGCACAACTATTGCTTCTGATGACACTGGACTGACAGCATCTTCAAGCCCTTCGGGCCACCACCACAAGCAGGTGGCTTTTAGGCTCCTATGTTTGTTAAAATTTACTTGCCATATCCTGCTTTGCAAAAGAGTTTCCTACTTCCTTTAAAGGGATTGAAAGATTGACAGCCACTGAAGATGTATCATCACCTTCCAGACACCCCAAGGGAGCTGCAGTGACAAAGAGGGAAATACAAAGTAAGGAAAGGCATATTTGCTATTAACTGTCAGGCAGTGAGGAACAGGGGCACTTGGTATGGATCATGCAGAATGCGTATGGTCTATATGCAGTAAAGAAGGGTCTCTGTAGTCTATCTGCAGGAAGAAATGAAAGAGAAGGATGACTTACATCTGCTCCTGGAGTTTTGCCCTGTGCTATGGGGAGTAGAATGCTAGGTAGTATCCCTCCTTAATTATCCTTGCTCCCAAGTTATGGCTCTGTTCATTGATATCAGTGGGGTGTTTCCCACTCGCTTCTCCAAACCTATGGCTTTTCAAAGCAGAGTAGAGCTACTTTGGTGTGGGGCACTTCAACAGAAGCATTAAGAGTTCGAAGTGTGAGGACACCCAGTCAACAACCAAGAGAAGGGAAATTTTGACTAAAGACAGGAAAATCATAATTTAACGAGAAGCACAGTCATTACTTAAAATACAGACAGCACTGAGGTTCATGTACTGACTTTGGAAAAGGTTAGTGATCCTCAGTCAATCCTCCCATTCTGTAGCCAAAGGATCCAGAATATCTAAATAGTTTTGGTCCCTTATCTCCCCAGCTAACCCCTGACTTGTTTCTGAGCCATAATACCATATTCAGTTCAACCATAAGTCAACCATCCTGACAGAGAAGTCAGTAGAGCTTTCTAGCCATTAACCCCAATGGAATTGTTCCATATCTCCTTACAACACTTGCAAGACTGTGTGAGTTGCAACATCAAAATACAAGAATTAGCCCACTGACCTTAGCCAAGGAAAAGACCAGTCTGACTGCTTTGTCTCACGGTGACCAGAATCAGCTGCTTCTGAGGAAAACTGGTTCTTACCAAAGGCATTCTACCTGCCATGACTAAGTGGCCCTACAGTTTGATACACAACAGTGGATGTTCAAGAGGATTATCAGTTCTTTCCACTGTTCTACTCCTATTTCTCTATTTTACAAACAATTCAAGGCATAAAGGAAACTTTCAAAGCAACTTTCTCTATTTCACAACGTCTCGGTAAATCAAACATACGTAGACAGAAAATCTAATAAAACAACTATGAGGAGTTTTAATCAGAAGAGTATATTGAAATGCAGATAGTAAAACCTCCATAACTAAGTACAGATGCTGAAGAAACTATAAAGCTGCAGTCAGAAAGGTTTGCCATGTTACTGTGTGAGAGCTGAGACTGCCGATAGTTTTACTGTTTGACTTAATAAACTGGCATATTTTTTATTATTATATAATGCATCAAGCTCCTGTAGTTTTACTATAGTGAATACAGTTCAACTGTAATTTAAAGAGAGATGCTGCTTTCATTTGCTTTTTCAATACACACAGTGAAAGAAGCTGAGAGAAGTATTTTTAGTAATACTTCTTTTGTGCCCTTCCCTTAACTTCCACATCACATATTGGTGCTTGATACATGAGTTCTGCCTAAGATCATTCTTCATTTGTATTTTTCCTTAGAAATGGAAATCACCTTCAGTGAGTTTTGTAGCACAAAGATTTGATATTTGAGACAGGTACAAGTAACAACAACTGGAGTCAAGTTTTAACCAGATACAGAACTGTCTGAATATGCTTTCATAGAGAAACCCATGAAATACAAGCTGCTTTACACAAATTTCATTCTGAAGTTTCCATGAGTAGAACTAGTGGTCATCGGGTCCATGTGGAAATCACCACAGCAAAGAATGGAAAGATGGGCTGCAAGAAAAAGAGTGCTTCTATTTTCCTAAGCTGTTATATTGGTACACACATCTTAGCTCTTTCAATGTTTATTTCCTCTCCCTTTATATTCAGTGGCAGTGTCATGTTATCTGGGAACTACGTACTGGTGCCAGGCTGACAGCCATAGAAACCACAGAAGCAGAAAAATGTGTAGATGTTCCTTTCCTTCTTCAACAGGCTGCGATGACAAAACCCCAGTGTGGATGGGGAAAAAGTGAGTTAAAAACGAGAAAGAAAGACCAAACTTCATTAGTCATCAAACTAACACCGACTGACAGTGATTTTCTCTGTGTGCCACTGTCAATTGTGTTCTTAATGCTTTACGTATAAGCATACATCTCATTAGTCAGATCCTGCAGCCAAGGAATATTACAGGAAAACCCAGGCCTGCGGTACTCATTCAGGTTGGTGCACTAAGAGAAGCATTTAATTTATTGTAGGCATGCATGCACAGGCACCTGTACTGAAGCTTTAGGCTTTAGCATTGTGCAAACCTATTGGTTCTCCCCATTCAGCGGTGATCCAGCGCTGCTGCGTGTGGTCCAGGAGCACCACAGGCACAACGTTCCCTTCAGCATGGGGGATGGTGTTTTGGGGTTTCCTGCTCACACAAAACTTCGCTTGTCAAGGAAATCCTGGCACAAATGGCCAGAAATCCAAGCATGCCCTTAATTTAGACCTTATGCACTGCTTCAAAGGCATTCAGAGACAAACGGAGAGTTGACTTGGCAGTTTTCTTCGCTTCCATATTTTCCCACTGGCAAAAAAGGTAAACGCCTGGACTTCTTCCTTTTGGGGAGCAATTTTTTTTTTAAGAATGAACAAAAAGAGCTAGGCCTTTTTAAATTGTACATGGTAAGTATGATTCATTGCCTAAGAATTTATTGTTCAAAGCAGACTTGAAGCAGACAGTCAACTTGAATGGTCAGTGCCATTGTGAGAAAGCCCTGGTCCAAACCTGAATTCTTCCACTGAATTCAGGTATAACCAGTGTCCAAGTAGGGGCCAAAAAGCCAAAATACTTTTCAGTTTTGGATACAGGCTCCTGCTGTAAATCAAGCTAAAGCACTGCAACAACCAGACCTCTCCTCTTTTGGCTGAAATGCCTGGGGGAAAATAATCTTTCCAATATCTTTCCAATATCTTCCAATAATCTGCCACCAAGCCCTACTGAGCAATACAGAAAAAAAGGTGTAGCGGAGCCTCTAAATATTTAGCCATATTCAGTCCATTTTCATCTTTTTTGCTTCCCTCTTCAGCTATACTTCCCTGACAGCCAGGAAAATACGGGCAGCTATTTTAGGTGTTCTACCGTTATCACTGAGATGCAATAGCTTTGCTAAACGACCCCATTTCCAATGCACTGCCATGTAAACCCTGGGCTGACCTTTGACTCTGTCATCTGAAATATGACCATAAAAATAATGAGTCTGTAAACTGCTTTTGGCAATTATGCCGCTGCTGGAATGAAAGGACGTTGTCATTAGCATGGAGCTTATGAACCCCAGCTTGCTGGGGCTGGCACACAGCCAGCCCGGGAAACTGAGCCGGCCTTAAAGCTGACACAGGTTCAATGGGATAATTAGGCAGCTTTTTTGTTCCAGTTTGTTGATATAAATGTGGTAGAGATTAGCCTTTTCCCCGCAGCTCTGGGTAATGGTCAGGGCTAACAGGTGTCAGGCTAATGGTGGGGTGGGAAATTAATACGTGGTTTCCTGGTACCGTCCTTTGTTGGTTTTCCTGCAGAGGAATGCTTCCAAAGCTTCCAGCACTCTGCATGCCTTCTCTCCCTCCCTCCTTCCCTCTTCTTGCTTAGTTTTACCCAAAACATTTTATCAAAAAGCAAGTTTTGTTGAGTCACATAGAAAAAAGCCAGGAAGGGCTGACTGGAAAACAAATTACAATCAATCAAATCAGTTAATCAGCCCTCCATTTATTAGGCTAGGGAATCAAACTTAAATTTCAAAATAGCAATGGGCCAGATCGTTTTTTGAAGTTGGTGGGAAATCACCAGGGAAACAAGCCAAAGCAGAATAAAGGACACCCGGAGTGCAGCACAGCTCGGCGCAGGCTGCAGCACCACTTAGACAAGTGTCTAGGTCACTTAAACATCTGGTTATCTTAAGCAACTTGGGACAGGGTTCTTGGCACTCAGAAGGAATTGAAAATGCCGGATCAGCTCACAGTTCTCTATCAGTCCTCAAAGCAGAGGCTATCTGTGCTTAATGTCAAAGCAAGTGGGACAGCAAGAGAAATCACAAGCCTGCCTTTACACACACTGTAGCTCACTGATAGCCCTTGCAGAAAGCAAGTGCTCATGCTCATTTACTCGTGTGTGCTGCCTTTTGTCTTGAGGATTGCCACGGTACTGTAAAGGGAAAGCAGGCCCCCTTCCCTAATCACCCACCCCCCATGCTTCTGGAGAGAGTCCTGGCTGAGAGTGCACTGAGTGCACCCAGTGGCACGCTTGGAAGGAAGAACTCCCAGCCTCCTTGCTCTACAGCAGTTCCCTTCTCTCCTGGCCCACCTTGTGCCTTGTCACTGTTATGTCTCCAAGAGCAACCAATGCTCTACTCCATCCCAGGACTAGGAGGTCCTATTTCTTTTCTTGGCCACAAAGATGAGGCCAGGGCAAAGCTACTCAAAGACATCCTCTCCATCCATCCCTTGTGTTCACACCTACAAAACATACCAGAGATGCTACAGAGATGCTCTCCTTCTCTGACATTTCATCTAGCAGGGGAACTCACTTTCCCAATGCCGCTGCTTCCTCAGGTTTACCACAGCTGCCAAGGTGTGCCTGTGTGCTGGGAAGGAAGGGGATGCTGCAATTCTGCTCTAGTCCTTCTTGCCCACGGCAGGGAGGGAAAGAATCTCTACAAAGCCCTCTAGCAATACGATGAAGGTTTAGAGAAGAGTTACCAGAATTACATTTCATCTCCCCTGTAGTAAAGGCACTGTAGTAAAGGCATTGTTTACAAACTCACTAATGACAGCCATAACATAACAAAACAGCCATGGGGCTCAGCCCAGACCACACATTTCTGTGCAGGCCCATGTCCAGTGTCTTCTGGGCTGTGTACTTCCCAGGTTGGCTTGAATGTGTTCACCTGCAGTATGGTGCAGCAGCCTAGTCCTCTGAAACCTCTATCATGAATATGTAAAAGAAGTCAGTAGAAAGAGCACAGGAAAGAAAGAGCTAAGAGGTAACTGGCTGCCTTGCCCTCAAACACATCTGTGAGGAGAAGAAAGTGAACACTAGAATCCTTCCTTTGGAGATCCAGTGGATAAAATTTGCAAGTCTGCAGTTTTTTTGTTGGAAAACAAGCTGTATGCTTTTAAGAGTGTGAGTAAGTCACTTGGAGCAGGTTACTGTGGGCTGTGGTACCCTCTGTTTGTTGTGGTCTCCAGCTGAAGAGCAAATGCATTTCTGAAGAGACATGCCCCACTCTGAAAACAGTCTGTTGGGCTGAAGGCCAGAATCACTGGACAAAATCTGTGGCTTTTGCAATAAAAAGGGTCAGACCAGAGAATCACAAGGATTTATTGCATTCTTAAAATCCGTTAATCTATCTGTTCTAAAAAACAGCAATGAAAACATATTGTGTCTACAAAACCCTGCTGTGTTCGAGTCACCAAGAGGTATCACAGAATCACAGAGTTGTAGGGGGTGGAAAGGACCTCCAGAGATCATCGAGTCCAACCCCCTTGCCAAAGCAGGTTCCCTGCTTTGGTACATCTGAGTTTGTATGCCGAAGTAATATTTGAGCCACCTCAGCTTTGCGTAGGTGTTGCTCACCCACCTGAATATGAGAGATTAAAAAAATAAGAGCAGTAATTAGCTTCCTTTTGGGAGACTGCCAAATTCTGCAAAATAGAGGCAGCAGCCATTTCACAGAGATTACGACACACCCTTTCCTCAGCTTTTCTTGCTATCAATGGCCTGATAATTACTTTGCCATGAATGTCCAACGGACAGTAGTGCCGCTCCATGCCCTAGAGAAGACTAACACCAAAAGGAGATGAGACAGCCTGCCCTTCAAGAGTAAAACCACAAAGACAGGCACAGCAACAAGCAATTTTCATTCCATCAGCAACTTTCACCAAACTCAAAGCCCATCAAAGAGATTTTTTTCTGCTTGTGGGACAATTTTTGAGGCACAAACTTGAGTTACTGGGTAAGGAAGAAGATGCCGTGACTTCTGTATGATAAACACATCCTTCAGATAGCTGCCTATGGTCAGTGGATACAGGATCCAGAGCGGCTGCTTTGATGCCTGGATAGGTGCAGACTTTCCTGGTGTTTTGGAGAGGAGCGGGCAGAGTGCTGGCAGCTGGGGTTTGGCCTGTTTTCCCCGGTAATGGTGACAGGACAAGAGGTAAAGTCCTCAAGTTGTGTCATCAGAGGTTTGGTTTGGATATTAGGAGACATTTCCTCTCAAAAAGAGTGATAACACACAGTGGGAATCGGCACAGGGTGCCCAGGGATGTGGTGGAGTCATTGTCCCAGGTGATGCTCAGGAACTGTATGAATATGGCTCTGAGGGACATGGGTCACTGGGCATGGTGGGGTTGGGTTGGTGGTTGGACTAGGAGATCTTAGTTTTCCTTTCCAACCTTAACGATTCTGTGATTCTATGGTTCCATTCAGGCAGATGAACCCAGCCTGGCAGTAACACACAGACACTGTTTAACACCACACTGCAGCGCTGAGGGTGCTGACAACCTGCCATCACCACAGGTGTGGGCTCAGGGCTTGCACTGTGCAATTAACCCACATGTAATAGTGAGTCACAAAGTCTTCCCATAAGAGAAATATCTCCCACTACAAGTCATGGTATATTCTTGGCATGTCGCATACAAATCCTTCACTTAAGACAATTTTCTGATCCAAAGAAGTCTGGTCTTGAATTATTGCCTTCTATAAGGTCCCTAGGTACTTATATTTCATGTATTTAACTTTAAATGCCCATGACAACAGAAGAAGAGAAATACACAGAGCAGTCACTTGCAGAAACAGATCATCTAAGGTCTGCATAAAACAAAGAGGAGAGATGAGGGAGAATAGCTAGAAGCCTGAAATGACAATTCAAACTTTCATTGCCACTGACTGAAGCTGGAAACAAATGCTGAGTCTGCTTTGAAAAGTGGATTCCAGGAGGAAACAAGAAAAACTTTCAGACCCCAAATTCAAAACACCACTAAAATGTGGAAGCTGGAGACAGGAGAGGTCAAAGAGGATCCGTGCCTTGCCCTGGGAAGGTTTGTTGTCACAAAGCAAGAAAAAAAAATGCTGCTTCTCCCAAAACAGCCTCTTCAGGAGATCTCTCAGAAGCAGGGAGCGTGGAAGTGTGGGGTAGGGTTTCACAGCTTTTGGCAGCTGTCTTTTGCCTTCTTTCTCCACACACAAAGGGACAGCAGATTTCTCTCTCTGAAAGCATTGGCTAATTCCTGAGGGAACAAGGATGCCTTGAGAGGAAAACATTTCTGCTGAATTCCCTTTTGCATCAGTTCTGCACTGATGTGCATTCAGTTGGCTGCACTGGCATCATACCCTATTTGTACTGATGTTAACAGAAAAAACATTGCAAAATCCTTTTTGTCTTCCCTGGACGGATCTACTGGCATTGAGACTTTTCCCTGTATGCAAGAAGATGCATTCACTTGAGTGAGGATCTAAGGCATCTTCCCAGCAGGCCCTTACATCCCATAAAAACTCTCAACCACTCTGGGTTTTCCTTCTTGCACTGCACCAGAAATGTGCTTTTCCTTCTTTCAGCAGAAATCTCTTTAGAGCGGTAACAAGTGAATAGTCCGTCCTAGAGGAAGGATTTAAAATATTTCCAGATGAGCTCCCATCTGGGCAGCAGTTGAGAACAATCCATTACAGGATTCTGAATACAGGATGCAGAGTATCAGTAAATATCCATTCCACAAAGGATTCAGTGTTATTGCAAGACAGTGCGCAATTCAATTAGGAAAACACAAAGGCTCAAGAAAAGAAGCAATAATTGCTGCTGAGATTGAGGTGGAGCTAATGATGACTCATGCACTTGTTATGGAACATTCTTCACTTAATTCCCTTGGAGAGGCTGAGGATCTCCTTATCTAATCTTACACCCACATCCCTGACCTAGCTTTCAAAAAGTATGCTAGGTACTTTCTATGCACAGAGGAAGCCAAAGTGTGTATGGTGCTCTGCAAGAAACACATTCAAGTTATTTCTGCTGGAGGATGGCAGAAATTCTGAAAGGTGAGAGGGAAACTATTGCACAACCATGTCCAGAAGTTTGAAACAGGGCAAGTTTGGAACAGGAGCTCATCTCGTTGTCACATCAGCACAGGCAGAGTTGCTTTTCCCCTTACAGGAGAGAAGGAACAGATTTTCAACTATACCAGGAATAAGGACTAAAAATATTTTCCCTGGAGTTTTCTAAGAATGGTTTACAGTGTGGTCAAAAAAAGAGAGAGAAAGAGAGAAAGAAAAAGAATGTGTATCATAATTCTTTGCAAGGAAAGTACTGTTCATGCAGAATATTCTCTAAAGGGATGTTGGAAATCTTTACAGTTCATTCGATAATATATTGCGTAATAATGGCTTCCTCTTCCCTCTTGCTCCTTTCAGTTGCAGTGATTCATGGTGAATTCATACTACATGATGAAGTCATCTAACGATCTCTGAATAACAATTAACAGCAAAAGAGAAGTTAGTGCTGTTTATTGTTCTGGCTCAACTGCAAGAAGGGGTAATAAGATAAACCATAAATACGCTCATATTTCTCAAGTGCTACGCTCTGCAGCAAAGTATATATACAGGTGAAATATGAAGTTGTTGCAGAAACCTCAAGGCTGTAAATAATAAAACTTAGTAGATAAAATCTTTATGTTATGGAGAGATTGCCATTTATTTCAGCTGCACGTAGTAACATTTAAAAGATAGCAGAGCTAACTTGAGGCATTTAATCTTTATCTTACATAAGATTTTAGTTAAACAAGACCAGGAACTTACTGTGTGGTGTTACTGACATATGACAGATTTGAGCAGCCTGAACAGATTTAATACATGTCATGTAATTGGTGACAAATTATTGCCAATTCCTAAATTATGGATCACGTGTGGATATTTGAAACTGGATGGGTACTAAACCACACCTGCACACTACCCAGAAGCCTGAAGAGTTATTAGCTCTGATTTTGTTTATTCCTGATGTGTGATTTTTCCCATAGGGAGGATTTTGGGTAGCTGGAAAACAGCTACTCCATACACTTGCCCTTGTGGAAGTCCATCTGTAACAGGTTTGGGCTCCTCAGTTCTGATTTAGATTCCCATCTCAAATAAATGAGGAACTGCCTTGATGTTGGCAGGTGCTGAGCACTAGGAAGCCTCAAGTACTAGCAGGTCTCATTTGGGCAGACTTCAGCCGTTCTGCTGGGAGATTTCAGCTCCCCATGCAGAGACCCAGAGGAATAACCATGTTTTCTTCCCTCTCTCCTCTAGCAGTATATTCACTCAAGCCTATCTCAAGTGTTAAGGATATCTGTGTATGTGACAAACAGGTGCCAAAACAGTCCCAGAGCAGCAAGGATAAGAAGTATACATGCAGGAAAAGCACAGAATTGAAACAACGAGCTACACAAAAATAAAAACAAAAGGAATCCAAGTTCCAACTCAAACTGTTCTATGAATCTATGAAGACAAATTCTACTTTCTCTTTTTCACAGTGTGAAATACAGAGAAATCCATCCCTCACTTCCCTTCATTAAGATCAGTTGCAATCTGTACTTAAAGTCCCTCAGTATTTAATGCAGAAATGAGATACTCAATAAGTGTTTGTTCTTTAAAGCTCTCGCTCTGTAAAGGGAATTCAATCTGTTTCTCTTTAGATCTTCACGTTAAAGGGCCTTATGGTGAGTTTCTCATAAGCAACCTCTAACCATTCCGGCTTGCTGAAAGTATAATGTGGAAAGAAAGGGCATTTATTTGAAAAACAAATCTTGAAAGTTTAGCCATTAGCCTCAGTGCCTATAAAATCTTCTGGTTCAGCCTGGAGTCTCTCGGGGGTAAAGGCACAGGTGCTAAGTGGTGAGCAGCTGCAGCAAGTGATGAATTTAGGGAATGGTATGAAGTTTAAAAACCGAGATGGCCAAATGAGATACATTTTACAATCAAAGCCCAAGCCTATGTTAAAAATTAGAATGCCTTTATAGATGCTTTTGTTTTTCCCTTGAGCCTTCTAAAATCAGTATGGCAGCGAACACACAGCTAACGATGAAAGTACTGAGTACTTCTTGCAAGTTCTGGCTCAGCGGAGAGCTGGAGCAAGAACTGCTCATGGGTTATTATTGTTTTTGATGTGTGTGGTAGTATGAAAGGCAAAAGATCAATGCCCTTACTCTATTCATTGTGCTCAGTCATAGTTTGCTTGCATTTCTTAGTGCTTTTGCCTTGCCGGAGTGTGTAAAGGAGCATTAATGTAATCTGCTTTCTTATCTTCTCAATAAGTAGTCACTGGATCCAATTAAATGTGTCTATACTGTTGCAGCTTTAGCCATGAGGTGATGTAGAAATGGTCCTGTTGGCTGATAATTTGTGGCCATAAATGTTACGTTAGCACAACCTACAGCCTAGCCAACACATCGGCTTCTCTATCCCTGCATATGAGAGACCTCTAGGTGAGCTCCACGGGTGACCACATGGGCACCTGCTCAGCTCTGCATAAGGGGGTTCCTCTGCCCATCTTGCACAGCTGGAAATGAGGAAAGGCTCCCCTGGAGCCCTCAGTTGGACAGGTTTGTGAGCTGGAGCCGTGGGGCAGGCTCCTGGCGTCCTGCAGGGCGGTGAAGTATGTGTGGGAGGGCAGGGAGCCCTGCCAAGGCCTGAGGGGGGAAGAAGAGACAGCCCTGTACAGCAAGACATGGCGTTTGGTTGTAAAATAAAGCCAAGAACAATCTGACACATCCCTGGAGTGGACACAAGAAACTTATATTTGAGTATTTGTTCCCTTGAGTAACGTCCTTCACACCATCCTCACGGTAGCACAAATAAGACCCCTTCCACCTTTTTCTCTATTTAAACACCTGCCTCTGTTCCCTACACATCACTCTGGAGTTTTCCCTGAACTGTGTGTGGCTCCTGGCAACACCATGACCCGGCGCTGCTGACAGTCCCTACAGCCTTCCAGAGAACAGGAACCAGGCCAGCCTTGAAGTAAAAACCATGCATTAAAAACATCAGTCTTCCTCTAAAAGTGATCAATCTAAGTGCACGTATTGGATCAACCATTAACAATATGCTCTGCTTTTATTTTTCTTACAAGAAAAATTAAACAGCTCATTTAATGAATCAGTGAATTTCTCTTCCATCATTAAGTCATTTCTAGAAAGAAAAAAACATCCAAGTCCAACTATATATTTATCATGTTTAGTACAAAATAAATCCCATACCAGTTCTTCAATCCTAGGCTTCCCAAAATCTTGTACATGCTTTATAAACACTATTAATCATGCAGAACCTGTCAGCGGCGTTAGCAGAGCACATAATGTATTTGGAACATTTGCAGCAGAACAGCTTTGTATGTTAAGGTCACCATCTCCACATTAACTCCATCAAAATAATTGGGTAATTTTCCTTTAAAAACACACAAAACAGTTTCTCTCAAAGGTCCCATGTGGCAGCTGAGCCTGACATCTGTGAAAGAAAGCATGGACCTGCATGTATAGTATCACAAAGCTGCATGGGAGATCAAAAGAACATATTTGCTTATGCTAGCTTGCAAACAGGGGAATGTCAAAACCAGGAACTACACCAATGCATCCAAGTCAAGCCCAAGCAAGCCAAGCATTTTTTGAAGGAATGATACAGCCTTCGTCCATTGGCAGGTGGGATCCAGCTGCTCTGCAGAGGAGCAAAGCCCTCTTTCTTCCTCCTCTTCCTACTGCTGGCTGCAACCTCATGTTTCCTCTGCTGGACACAGGATCATAGAATCATTAATGTTAGAAAAAACCTCTAAGACCACCTAGTCCAGCTGTCCACTTACCACCAATATTGCTCTCTAACCATGTCCCTCAGTGCCAAATCTCCATAGTCCAAACACCTCTGGGAACAGTGACTCCACCACCTCCCTGAGCAGCCTGTGCCACTGCATCACCACTCTTTCTAAAGAGAAATTTCTCCTGATATCAGCCTGTTGGAATAGGGACCGGACTCCTCTGAGGGCACACTGGTACTTATCAACTGGTGGAGAAGCTATCAGCATTTCTTCCTCACTGTTCCCACAGGTGCAGCTCTGCCTGGTCCTATAACCCAGGTGCTGTGCCTCCTTCTGCTTCATGCTACAAGAACTTTACAGGCAGCCATGGCTGCTTTTGAAAACTGGGACAAGTAACAAGGAGAAGGGATATGCTGTCACCTATTCACCCTTACTAGAAAGAAATAGGCAGTGTGCATCTACAGACACGTGCAGAATGTCACTCTGATGATGAGGGCAGGGGCTTGCTATCTAATTGTAGTGAGTGATTCATTCATCTGTACATCACACCTTTGCATACATTTGAACATATGGGAATTTGGGGCTGGGTCTCATCCCAGATATTCTATTCAAGTAAAAGGTCCTTGAGACTTAAAGAAGCAGATCTAAATCATTAACAAGCTGTGGATTTCCTTAGTTTCAGCAGCAGTGCTTGTCCTAGCACAGTTGTAATCAAACCTGGGTTGGCTGCATATCTTCTGAATCAAATCCCAGTGTGTTTTTTGGAACAGGCTGCCCAGGGAAGCGATGGAATCACAGTCCCTGGAGGTGCTCAAGAACCACGGAGATGTGGCACTGAGGGACACAGTTATAGGGCCATATTGCTGGTAAGTGAACAGTTGGACTTGGTGATCTTAGAGGTCTTTTCCAACATTAATAATTCTATAATTCTATGATAGACCCAAATGGCAGCAAGAGGAAGCAAGCAATGAAAATTCTAAACAGCCAATGTCTTTTCTGAATATTTAGTGAGACCATTATGCACACACTGACAGCCTCCCCTTAACACAGCAATTTTTATCAAGTGAGAAGTGCTTTGAGTAAAAATAAAATTAAGTAAACTTATGTCATTTCAGTGACTGGAATCCATCCCAATTTCTGCAAATTCAAAGTAAAGAAATGTTGCATGGCTTCATTATGAATGCTTACATGAAATGTTGCTTGACAGCATATCACACCATGACACAGCCATAGCCCATAGTTTCATAGGATGAAAACTGGAAACTCTTTGAATACTCAAGATTTAGCTCTCTTAGTTCAAGATTCTTTAATATAAGTAATATAAAATGGAGTTATCACATCAGTTATCCTTCATTTCATTTCTAAACCACTGCAGGAAACAAGCAGAAAACACAATGTGGAGACTACTGGACCTTATATCTAATGCCAAGAGGCAGAAGTGCTTTCCTTCCAATTAAGATTTAATCTGAATCAATAAAATATTAGCATAATATAAAAGATCCTCAAGAAAGAAAAAACATCAAAGAAGCCATAACAAACTAGAAGCTGACTACTGCTGCTCTTTCACGTATAATCGTGTTTCAAAAAAGGATTTGCAGATTGAAAGCCATAAAAGACCAGACAGAATGAGTGATACCGTGAAGAAACATGCTTGCATTTATATCCACCAGCTAAGACCATTGCTACAGTCCCTCATACTCCTCTATATAATGTGAAATGGGAACCAATAGCAAGCCTTTCTGTACCTGAGAGAAGATTGCTTTATGACTGCTTATATCCTTGTAAGCTACATTACTGTGTCTCATCAATAGTAAATGTAATAAATGGATCCCATCCAGCATGTCAATTTTGAACTCTCCCAGATTTTTTAACCCAGTGTCTGGGGGAAATCTTGCCATTTGTGGCCTCCTGTAGGGAAGAGTTTTCTTGTCCTGGGTGCTTCAAGCAGTAGAGTGAACTTTTGGGAACTCTCCGCAATCAGAGAGCCACGTTCCTGTAGTCTTAAAATAATCCCTTTCATGAGAACTCTAAAGGGCACAAACCAACGTGCAGTCTGCTCCCCTTGGAGCCAAGTCTGAGTATGTGTCACCATGGGCTGGAGACATGGAGAAATATATCTTCCACTATTTGTGTTCTCAATTGAGAGTTTTACTGCACAAGAGAACATAAACCTGTCTGAAAAAACTGATGTTAAAGGGGAGATTCAAAACATCCAGCCCATCAGGACAACCAGAGCTACTGATAGAATCTTCATGGAATTATAAGTAATAAAATCCCTTAAATCTCTCCAAATGGTGGGCTGGAAAACTCATTAATTTGTACCCAAGGAAATAACTAGAAATAGGTTCTTTCATCAACACTGAATTCTCATCCAAAGGCAAGCTGACGTTTCTGCATTTCCTAGTGTTCCTACCCCTAGAAAAGGTCACCATGTCCTCCTTGGCACTGCAAATCTTTCCCTTCCTTGTGATGGCCTAGACCAAGCTTCTCTCACACTAGCCTTACATGGTGCAGTGGGAGAAAAATGACTTGAGTTCACAGCCTTTTGATTAATTGCTGTGACTTTTAATGAGTGCCAAAAGCTCAAATTTTGCAAGAGAAATAGCTGCCTAATATAACTGGCCTTAGGCCACCAACTTGTTTTCAAACAGCACTGCCTAGCCCTGGTCATTATCCAAATCCAAATCCCAGACAGAGGGAGGGGGGAGACTCTACATTTTTATATTCAGCCCTCATACCATCCAAGCACTGCTTCTGAGCCACAAAAGCATACCTACAAAGGGAACTAGACAGGGAAACAAGCTCATTAACCAAGACTTTGGGAAGGACAAAGCAAGAGTGGCCAATCCAAATTTCTTTCAAAAGGGCAAATGGAAGCTGCTCTCAGGCTATCAAAGTCACAGTAAAACACTGCTATTCAACCTCCCTGTAGGCTTTACTGAGCTGAAGTGGAGAGCCAAGACACTGAGCACAGAGTCCTGGCCCCACAAAAGGGAAAGGCAACCTTAGTGGTCATGGTGGCAATGGGTTGATGCTTGGACTAGATCACCTTAGTGGTCTTTTCCAACCCTAATGATTCTATGATTTTATGGTTTCTCCTCTAACTTCTAACGTCAGGGCCAAGAGTCCAGCTGGATCTCTTGCTTTGTGCTCTGCCATAAGCTCAGCAACTTACACCACATCCATGGTGTCCCATCACCTCCTCCGCTTGCACAGGAGGAACAAGTTTCCAGCCCTCTGTGAGCTGCTTGGCCCAAAAGCCTTACAGAGAGCTCGAGGTTGCTGTCATGCTCCTCTCACACAAAGCAGAAAGCAGGAGGATGCTGAAGCCAGGACTGCAGGACGGGATAGCGCTCTTGATAAATACAATAAAAGCCACCCGGCAATCAGTAAACAGTGATATAATTAGCAAATGTTTTTCTATTTACTTCCTTTAATATGCAATAGGGGGAAATGAAATAAAATGTCAAGGACTTCATCAAACAGATGGTTCTGCACTTATTATTTTTCTCTGCCGCATTGTTTGCGTCAACTAAAGAAGAAACTCTTTTACGAAGTGTGACTCATGGATTCCTGGGAAGCTTCATTCTCAGCAGGGAGAGGACAGCAGGGGAGGAGAGGAAAGGGGAGGGAAGAGGACTCAGCTCATGAGCTTTTATTAGGAGCATTATTATGTCTCATTAATTAATCTGACCGCTGCTTTAGTGACGTCTCGGTCTCATTTCACAGGAAAAAATTACTCTGGATTGCCAAGTTAAATAGACAATTACAGGAAGATCAAATTATGCCTACATTGCATTCCCTCAGGGCACCAGGCCAAGTTCATGTCAAATCCATAATAACTAGACTACCCTCACTAAAAACAGCTCCTGTGGACATACGTCATGAACCATTTGTAATCTACACAGAGGATGTATTGATCTTCCTTGTGCTTCCTTTCTCATAAACTCATAATAGCAAAGACGGGATTTTTTAAGTATCTAACTCTCAGCTGCACATATGCAGAGCATAAGCTGCGTTAACTCCAATAAAGCGTAATTAAAGCATAACCATTAGCTGTTTAATTTCCTTTTCCTATCCCAACGGACAAGTGCCTAGAGAGCAGGAGGAGAAGCTTAGTACATTTCAGAGAAGGAATTAAAAAAAAGAAAAAACCAACACGTTACAAATGAAAATTTTCCCTGAAGAAACACAAATAGGTAAAATTGAGAGAGGTTTCTCTTGATCTGGTGTAAATAAAAACAGCTTTCAAGATCTGCTTTGTATACAGTTGGAAATCCATAAGAAAAGAAGGGCTGTGGACATACTGGTCTACAAGAAGTGCAATGCCCTTTAAAAACCGGTTGACTAGATGACACCAGCAAGACCTATGCCTTTCAATCCCACCATCATGTTTCATTCTGCCACCTGCAGCCCTGAGCTCTTGATCTATTCTTTCTCTATTCTCTTCACGTGCAGGTCTGTTTTTTTCTCCTTGTCCTTGTTCAAGGGCTCCCAGCCAGATGGGTCCCATTGTCCCCAGCCGCAGTGCATCCCTCCACCAGTCCTGGTGCCTCAGAGCTGTCTTTCAAACACAGGTTTCCTTATTCAACCAACAAGTCCTGTTGCCTCATGAGAAACTGGAGTCCATTCAGCTGGCACACCAGGAGCCTGGCATGTCCACTGTGGCACAAATGTGCACAGAACAGTGAGAACAACTTGACTGCACGGACAACATTCATATCGAGCCCCCAAGGAGCAGCCAGCTGAGTTCCAATGTCCCTGTTGGCCCAGGGTAAATTTTAGCATGAATTTGCACATCTGTCTAGTTGTTCTTGGCTGCTGGGGACAACGTCCTCGCTACACGGTCCGCACAGGTCAAGGCAACTGCAGCAGAAAACACAACCAGTGTTTCAGAGCTGCTTTTCGAGCTAATGTGGGGATTCTGGAAGACGCTTTGTTGTCTCTTTCTTACCTTAATGCTGTGCAAGCAATGAGTGTTATTAAATCTCTGTTCCTTTCCCAGGCTGTAATGCTCTCTTGTTCTCTCTACTGCTCCAGCTGAGGATTTTTCCTGATCCCAGCCAGCTTATTCAAGTGACAAAGCAGATCACTTTGCAAAGTGGCCATCAGCCAAAACAGTGACCTTTTTAACAGTGAGGTGAAATGGCAGTATTTTGATTATCACGGGGCTTTTGTTTTGGAAAGTTAGTTTTCCTTCTTTAACCACCAAGCAGCTTTTTACCTTAAGAGCTGTTGCAAGAAGAAAAGTAGGAATATGATAAAAACTGTCTAAAGCTGGTGATGAGATACTCCATGTTTTTTCTCTGGCATTTAAAAAATGTTGCCAAACTTCTGTGACTCCTTTTAATCCTTCCTTTTGAAAACTACTGCTGGATCTTCAAATAGTAACAGTGAGTGGTGTGAGAATGCCTAAGACACCTTATACATTATTGTGAGATGCATAAAACATTATTCCCTCTTCAATTTTAGAGAAAGAAAATTCATTAAAAGGGAAAATTACAATAAAAAAAAAGAAAACCCCAAATACAATCTTTGGGATGGAAGATCATCAGCAAAGGACTGTGCGCTGATAAAGTTTTTCCTGTTCTGAAATAGCAGTAGGAAGAGGTGGAACCATCAGCTTCTTGTTTGTTTCTCAGCCATAGCTCTCAGTGTGGGCAACCAGAGCCTTGTTGCACTCCTTTCACTTTTGTCAGCTTTTGATAATTCCACATTGCTGAATTTTGCTCAGACTTCACCCATTTGGTGTTCACCTCCCTACAAAATAACTGATGGACCCTCAGTGCAAAGGAGATTTTCTGACAGCAGGAGGAATTGAGCTGAGAAGGGAGACTGTATGTATCATGGGACCCTGCCTTCTGTCTGCTAATGAAATATTATTTTATGATCATGATTTGAGAACCTCCCTTCTCTTGATACTAATATTCCCAAAAGAATAGAAGTTCACGTGATACAAGGCTCTCAAAGGGTAATCTTACAGTTGTGAAATCAGTAAAGTCTTCCTTTTCTACCAAAAATAAATCCACAGAAATGCAAATACATTATCTGCTAATGAGGGTAAGGAGAAGTGCAAGAAGCCTTCACTCTCTAGGCAGCAAAACTTGTCCTGCACAATGTCATGTGTCATAGCAGCACTCCTTTTCTGCAGCCAATAAATATCTCATCTTCTATCCCTCATTATTTACAATCCACTGCCCAGTGGAAAAGGTGTTTATAGAGAGGTTAGCTGCCAAGCTTCACAAGTCCACGGCATAATCTTCTGGTGCATGTTTTCTCCAAAGAACCTACCCTCTCTTTACGATCCCCTGGCAATCAGATGTGCTAGGAAGAAACTGTTTACTGGCAGAGGTGCAGCAGCCCCTCACCACCTCTGGCACTGTTTCACCCCTGTAAAAGTCACCATGTCACGTCTCATTTCCCAGAGCAGGAGATGTCATGCAGCATGATGAAGATGCTGGCTGGTGCATACTCCTCCAGCAGACCAGGAATAACAGCTGTCACCCATGTTTTTACTGTACTTCTGTCTGCACCTGCTTGTTCTTTCTGCAAGTTCCTGTGTTTTTTTGCTTCCATATACTCAGACATCCTGCAATGGCTTTGTTATCTCACACAGACTGATGTGGCCAAAGCGTTTGCCCAATGGGCACGAGGAAAAGCAAAGAAGTAATGCCAACTAACAACATGCTTTCCAAAAGAGACGACATGCTTCTTTTGTGGCTCGCAACATATTCTACATACAGTATGTTTCATTGTTTTCTCTACTACAGGGGTGTAGCAGAAAGAACTACTCAGCTTCTGGCCCATTGGAAAGACTCATGGTGGCATGCTTCAAGGGTGGTAGGGTGGAATGTAACACATTTATTCTAAACGCTGTCAAATTAATCTTAGTGCTTAGGATAGGGGAGAATCATACTTCTAATAAGCCAAAAACAGGGCATCTACAAGACACATCAGGGACTGAGGATGAGATATAAGATTGGGCTTGTGTCACTACTGCATAGAGGACTTGTCTTTTTATCTCTATTTATTTATTTATTTTCAGATTTCAGTAGAGATCCAGATTTGAATGAAAGTCTCTCCTCAGAGAGGAGGAATTGCTAAGAAGTTAGAGGAGGAAAAAGTACCTTCTTTGTTTACTCAGTCTTTAAATATTTTATCACAATGGTAGTTTACGCACAGCCCAGTTAATGCATTCTCATTCACATCCCTTATCATGGACTAAGGGCACGTATTGTGCATGAGTCATAATTAGATTGTTAGTATAATACTAAAAGGAAAACAAACAGCCCATATCTCCCTGTCACACTAACAATAAGCTGACACATACTTAATCAAAATAGAGGATGCTGAATTAAATCAAAGAAGCTGATTTTCAAGAAGGACAATTGGAAATTCCTCTCCGAGCAGTTAGTCACTCAGGAGGAGTTCAGCCAAACATAAGATGAAATTTGTCACATTCATTCCAGAATTAGTCATTTCTCAGAACTTATTTCAGTTTTCTTTAACGTATTTCCAGACTTCACAGTGAAGCAGATGACGAATGAAAGATTGATGCAACTAAGTACTAAGAGGCTCAGACACAAGAAAAAGATTCTGTGGGGAAATTTCTTTGCTCACACTTCTGACATCAAGCCAGGAGAACCTTCTCGTGCCCTGGCAAAGCTTGCACCAGTGGAAAAGTTTAGGAAAATGAGAGACCCAGTTAACCAGTTGCTGAGAAACAAAATGACGAATAGTACTATTTGTCAAAGATCCTCATTTCTGCAGCTGGCCCTTTGTTATAGAACTATAGCAGTTACTGGAGCAGGAAAATGAAGCAATTGCTGGCCCTTCAGCAGCTCAGCATGGGACTGGCAGTTCTGCCCTGCTCTAGGTACTCCTGTGCCATCCACTGGAGGAATACCAGATGTTAGGGTGGACTCTACTGGCAACACTATCAGGTATGGGAACAGAGCCAGAAGCCTTGCCAAAGCTCAACAAAAAGCCAACCCAGCTCAACAAAAGCCAGCCTTATTTACCTCTATCAGCGAAATAAAGAAGAAAGATATTCCACTTACAAGGCAGGAAGAAAAGAAACACGGTGTGCTAGGTACCTGTGTTAGTCCATCATGACTACTTTTGTGCACTTAAAAAAAATACACCTTTCTCCTCTAGCTGTAATTTTTGGGTACCCACTGGATGGAGAAAAAGAAGCAGCTAAGACACAAAGACATTATCTAGACAATATACAGGCATCTTATATTTAAATGTTTAAGTTCAGCATCAAATACAGCAAGGAGTAAACATTCCTTTGCTTTATGTTCAATAATGCCCCTTGTTTCCAGGCTTACACCTGTTACTTACTTCCTTGCCCAGCAAGTAGTACTTCTGTTATACAGCATCATCTGTTATACAGAAAAATAAATTCCTAAAGAAATATATAGGAAAAGGATAAATACTTGGAACTCTGATGGATATACTTTTGATTTATTATATTAATAATACTGGAGTTTTCTCCTACAGGTAACAGGAAAAAAAATAGATTTGTTTGACTAGAATCACATTTCTCCTGATTTACGTGAGTAATAAAACTGTTATGAAATTCTTTTGGAAGAAATCATCACTGCACATGCTTAATGTTTGTCCCAAGTTTTTCTTCCTCTCAGACAGTCTGGCTTTTTCCTGCCAATTTGCTCATCAGAGCTCTGTTTATGTTTACACAGCCACAGCTAAAAACCTGCATGGAGCGAGTCAGAAATGATCATCTCGTCCATATAATATTCCTGTGCACAGATCTGACAAATCTTTGAAAAAAAAAAAAAGTTCAAGATGATTAGTCATGTTAGTTTCATGTTCCTGAGCAGCAAATTACTCATTTTGTATCAGTAGAAGTAGAGGAAATAAAAACAAACAAACAAACAAACAAACAAAAACCCTGCAAATCATGTCTTAGATCTGACACTTCTGGAGTAGACAAAGAGAAGTTACTCAATTGGAGAATCAAGCGATATCTATCCAAGATTGAATGCCAACATATTTCTGAAGACATTAAGACATTAAATGTGATGAGTAAGCAGTTTTATTCAGCACTGCTTGAAAAGACATTTTTACATAGCAGTTAGAGATCATAAACATTTGTTGCTTGACTTCTTCATCCTACAAGGAAGGCTTCCTAGGGATGGCAGAAGGAGGCTATGTGAGCAGCTTTGTGAGAATTAATTTGTCAACAAAATGACATGCTGACTTTTGGCTGGTAGTCTGGAGAATGATAGTGACTCTTTAATGCAGTTAATTATGACCAGAGAAGAAAGCTCTAAGATTTGATGAGCACTGGCTCATCTGTCTCTATGGCCATCTGCTGACAAAAGCAGGTGAGTCATGGTGTCCAGCAGCTACCTGGAAAAGCAGGATGTCCTCCTGTTACTTATCGTTCTTCACTGTAGAAATTCAGTTTTTTATGAAAGTAACCTTTTATTCTCTCAAATGTTAAACCAAGAATAATGTTTAAAAAAAAAAAAAAACCAACACAAAACTAATTAGAATGAAAGCCTTAAGATAAATCTGTTTTATGAAAGTCTGCTACTAATAAAAGAAAAGTGAATTCAAGCAAGTTTTAGCATGTAACCATTACCACCAAATGTGACATAGCTGATGCTTTCCAACACTGATAGATGGAATCTCCTGGTCCTTTGTTACATGAGGAATAGAGTCCAACTTTCATACGTGGCAGAGAAATGAGAGCGACAGCTGCTGCACCCCAGCTATTCCATTCACAGCTTCTTCCCTGTACACTGTGCCCTCACTGCCTGGCTTGTCACTGTCTGCCACCAATGTCACTTGGGTCTGAGGATGGGCTGGCAGCATGGGATTCATTCCCTGCCTGCATGGCTGGTGCTTGCCTGCATTTGAGCAGCCTTCTCACAAGTGAGATGAAGTGCCCTGCAGCCTCAAGAAGATGCACTAGGCACATGTGGATGTCTGCACAGAGCAGCAAGTGGCCTACATGTCCTCAGTTAAACCTACCCTTGGTTTTGTGTGCTTAGGGTGGCCATTTTGTGCTTCAGGTGGCTATGAGAAGGGCAGTCATGCTGGTGAAGGGTCTGGAGCACAAGTCCTATGAGGAACATCTGAGGAACTGGAATTTTCCATTCTGGATAAGAGGAATTTCGGGACAGACATTATCACTCTCTACAACTGCCAGAAAGCAGGCTTTGGTGAGGTGGGGGTCATCCTCCCAGGTAACAGTGACAGGACAAGAGGTAATGGCCTCAAGTTGCACCACAAATGTTCAAGTTGGATATTAGGAAAAATTTCTTTTTAGAAAGAGTGGTCAGGCATTGCAATAGGCTGCCCAGGGAGGTGGTGGAGCCACTGTATCTCCCTGCTCTTTGCTACCAAGCCAGTGGGAAGCAGAGCAAACCATATGCACAGCCCTAGCCCAGTGCCAAAATTGCTTAGCACAGTACACTTGCAGCAGTGGATGTCATCAATTACTCAGCAGCTCGGGAAGGTCATCCTCTCAGCACAGATGTTTATACGAGAAGCCTATGGCAAATGTCTCCAATCTTGACACTTCTCTGTATTTACATCCTTAAATAAAACCCCTCAATAACTCCCAAAAATGAGCCATAACAAACACGCTGCTGGACTCTCAGTTAATGTCACGTGTAATCCTTCTTCTCTGAAGCAAATTCTCAACATGCATTAAAACCACTTAAACCATCCATTAAGACCAGTCTTCAAAGCCTGCCCTGAAACATCCTGGCCCTTTAGCTAATCATTCCTCTCGTGGTCCTCCCTCCTTCTGACCAGCAGAAACTACTTGCAAGGCATGCTTTAAAGCCTGGCATATAATTCTGGCAATTTTCTGCCACTACCATTACTCTTCTGTACACCCCAACAGCTTCACCTGGGCTCCTAGCAGATATCCCTTCTCTTTACCCACAGTCTTCTCTGATTAGAGACATTTCAGCAATGACTCTGAGAAGGAAGAAGGGGAGAGGAGGTGGGAGAATATTCAGCAGGATGATGTAACGGGTTATGAAGTTAGATAAGCAAGCTGCAAAGGTACTGAATGCCTCTTTCAGCAACGGCAGCTTTAGAGCTTGCAGTGAAATGTAATATTTGGTGATTGAGCTGCAGTCATTTACTACCTCCAACATTTTCCATTTGCTGTTTGTACAATAAAGCAATAGTAAAGGGAGAAATAGAGAGAATACAAGGAGATGACATGAGGAAAAAAAAACAAAAAAAAAAAAAACAAGACTGAGTGCAAAAAGCCATACAGAGGCTGACAGAGTTGTTCCCCAGGCTGGGCTCTGTTAACCAATCTGAGACTGCAGGCAAATACATCAGGCATCAGCAGATATTTTGCACATCTTCAGGCATCCTCACAGTCACAGAGGTAATGCCCCTGCCACAAGCATGAAAGGGCATAGCAAAAGACTTGGAAGCAACCAGAGGAAAACATAGTATCACCAGAATCAGTGCATCTCCCAAATGTGAGCTCTTGATCCAAAGAAGTTATTCCCATGACCCTTCACATAGGTCAGATTAATCTCTGCTCTTGGCTACCAAACGGTGAAGTCCCCTGATCATGAGAAATAAGGAGGAAGAGGGGATTTGCTGTTGCTGTATATTGTTGTACAAAGGCAATCTTGAAGTATGTAAGTGACATGGTAAGCATTCACTTATGACTTGTCCTTGTCTCTTTCCAACTACTTTTCATCAAAGTGGATGACACATTTGGAGTCTGTTGTTTTCATATGGATTACTCAAGAAAAGAAAGGATGGTAAACAGGCTAAAAGAAAAAAAAAGAAAGACAAAAAGAATAATATAAGTGGGTCCAGTTATTTACCAAAAAAAAAAAAAAAAAAAAGACTTTATTTTTGAAAAAAGGCAGGTGACTGAAAACTTTTTTTGCATAAGCACATGAGTTTCAAATACAAATTTGGCAGCAGTCTTCCCATTTCTAGGATAAAAAATGAGTCAAAGAAAGAGAACTGAGGTTCAGCGTATGAGCCAGAGTCAGAATTGTCCCTGTTTAAACCTACGGTGCTCCCCACCTCACTGAGAAACTTATTGGTGAAGAACCTAAGCAGTTTATCAGGGGCATTTCCAACAGTGGGGGGAGAAGGGCAGGGGGAATGCCAGGCCTGAATCCTTAGAAGTGGTAGCTGTACTCACCACTCTGTTGGCAGACCTTAGGAAAGATAGGTGGAGAAAACAGGATGTCCAGGTGTTTTTTTTCTCTCTTTTTTTTCCTCTTTTACCCTTATTTTTCTCTTAACTAGGCTCTTTGAAAAGTTACACCTTTGGTGGAAAAGGAGCACATTTTGAAATCTCAAAACTTCACAGGACAGGAAAGCTGCTCTCTGCTCAGCTCAAAGGAAAAACCATGTCACCTACAAGATCTGCACATGCATACTCAGGAAATACAACTCTACCTAAAGCTTATTAGTGCAACTATAAATGAATTGTTCAGTTCCCTGCAGAATTTATGTACCTTGCTTGGCTTGCTGACTTTGGCAGTCTCCTCTATATTCCAAGCAATAGGAATTGTCTCTTGCATTTCTTTCTCTGCACGCATAGCTTAATGCAACTGAAATATTTTCCTATGTTCATTCTTTGTCATAGATACCTCTCAGACTTCAAAGAAGTAGCCAGAGTACTACGTTTTCAATTTTTCCTTTCATTTCCTCTGTCCAGTTCCAGCAATTGGCATTTTCCAGTCTCAATCTTTTTTCCTATTCTTTACAGAGAGTTTTAGAAAGTTTCTATATTATTATTTTAATTCTTCTTACCTAAAAAAAGAAAACCCACAATAAAACTCTTCACCTCTCCCTTCCTAAGAGAAATAGTCTAAAAGAGGGATATATTTTCTTTATATAGGACCATGGATTAAGGATATATTTGGAATCAGATATTTGGTTGGTAGAATTTGATTCCTGCAGCTGTTTTCTTAGCTGTGAAGGAAAGAAAAGTTACTATGTGTGGCACTGAGAAGACTGAGAACCCGAGGGTAGAGCCATTCTGAGTCTAAATGAAATTGTGAAACCTTCATTTTCTTGTACATAGGGTCAGTTCTAGCTTTGAAGTAGAACATGTACTCTCCAGCTGATAATGTCTGTCACTTGAGTGACTTTGATGGCTAATAAAATCTGCTAGGGATGCTGTCTTTCCCCATCTCTTCAACCCATTCTTTTGATCAGCACATTAGAGGACAGTGAATAGCTTTTTCCCCTGCCCGCATCAAAAACAGGCACTGAGTATCTGGATAGAAACCTCTTTATGGCTGCTAGACACCTGCATGTGTTAGGACTTTTCAGTACTAGTTTATGAAATATATTCACAGAAAGATACGTAGCTGCAACTAACGCAATGACAACCAGCATCTATCTGCTTAGTACAATTCATGCATGAACACTATGTACCTAAGCTCCGTACTGAGCACGAATCTAGTCAGCTTCCCCACTACACCAGCAGAAAATTATTCAAACCAATCAGCCAATTAAGGGACATGCAACTTGAGCTTTAAATGCCATACCGAGAGCCAACTTGCAGTTCTGTAGCTGGATATGGTCTACTTTGCTTGGCAGAAGAGGTCTTCTCATGTGCCCCCTGTGCAAAGAACTACCACTATCTCCAAGGCTTCTCTAGCAACAGATCACGCTTGATCTGCTTCATTAGTGGCAGTCAGGGGAAATCTAATTTCTAATTAAAATGTTCAGCAGAACTATTCTTACCAGAAGCTTTTATCTCACAGAAGTCTCGTTGCAGAGTTGCAAAGAGAAAGAAGAAAGAAGAAAGAAAGAAGAAAGAAGAAAGAAAGCAGTACAGGTACAGTTTTCATGGTTGTCTTTGGCAAAAAAAAAAAAAAAAGAGAGAGAGAGAAATTGAGAATCTGTTCCCTAGCAGGGCTGCTTTACATTCCAGCTTCACAGATGACATTTCTGTGAAAGTCAGCCTTTGGGTTGAATTGGTGCCAGTCAAGTCGGTAACCAACACTTTGCTAAAAACAGAGGGATACACAGAATTATGTATGGTATCTTTGCAGAAAGCTCGAGAAGGAAACGCTTGTTGAAAACAAAAGCAAGAAAACAAAATAAATTTTAAAAGAATGAATAAGAAACTAGCTCTCTACAGTGAAAATGGCATATATATGGTGATGGCAGCACGAAACTTCCAAGGACCTAATTTTGAGCCAATCTAAGTGATCCTGCTCCAGCAGGGGATTGGACCAGATCAATTTTCAAGGTCCCTTCTAATCCCTGACATTCTGTGATTCTGTGACAGACGTGGTAGAAGAGGAGATTGGCCTTAGTTAACAGTGTCACTAGACAAAAATACTTTCTCATCAGGAAAGGTGATTACGAGTAAGAGCAATATTGACTGGCAGGTTAATGTGACGTACACCCAAGTCAAATCATATCATTTTCTCAACAGCTCAAGTGAGGAGATACAATCTGTATCAGGTCAAAAATCAAGAGAGGCATGTTTTTCATTGCCACCTCTGTTTCTTTGTTAGGACTGGAAGGTACTGATATCCAGGCTGATATAACATACTGCAGACTCTCCCTTCCAGAATGGAGAAAGGAGCAGGCTTAATCCAATTATACAGATTCTCTTCTGCTCTGACACAAATCCTGTGGGCTCCCATTGTTTTTACTGCTTTTGCTTTGTCCTTTTTAAGGTTTTGAAGGTGGGGCATAAGACACACATGTAATCCACGTGGGGAGTTACGTGGTCCAGCCCGCAGCTTGACTTGCAAAGCTGCACCCATGGAAGCCCAATGGGAGACCCAACAATCTGGGAGAGTGTGACAAGCATGGGGCAGCACTACAGTCAAAGAGTGGGGTCATGTTGATGGGACCAAGGAATTACTGTGGGGTCATGACCAAGCCTCACCATCCAGCTCATGCAATGGCCCAGAGGAGTAATGCAGGGTCACAAGCTCTGTAAGTTATGCAGAAAATAATTTCTAAATAATTAAAAGAGCTACCCGTTGACAATTCTTACATGTTATTTAAAGCTCTTATCAAGGAAAGAAAACAGGGACTCAATGTACAGAAATACATCCCCCCACCTGGAAATTATGCTACAAAAAGGAAGTAACTTAAAATAGGAGGTAGGATGCGAAGATATCCAACATCCAGCTTCCCAGTCTCTGGAAAAAGAGCTTGCATTTCAGAAGCAACCCAAGCCCCCAACGAAGACGTGATGGCTTGCCAATCACTGCTCGGCACTGAGCAGCAGAGTGGGAGCAGGATCTACATTTTGGGACCCCCAGACCCATCCAGTTTTGGGGATACAGAGCCCAGAGCACTCACAAGCAGCCAGCTCACAGCCACCCTTAGCATGCTATTTGGTGACTGCCCACATTATGCAGGCAATTCCCATTCCAAACTTCCCTGCACTGCCCAACCCTTTGCTATCTGCAGCAGAGGGATAACTCAACCAGAATGGAGCAGGTGATACCGCAAGCGCTCCATAGGTTATGATGGATTCAGAAGATCAATTGTGGTCAATATGCTTTGTTTTCATTCAAGTACCTTTCATCTCTACTGTCAGGAGAAAATGACAAAGTAGCTATGGTGTCATAAAAGGTTCCCTGTCCTTCTGGGCAGCCACTTGTCTCACTAACACTTTGTAGGGTTTGACGAACAGGCACTTGTTTGTTCAGTGTGTTTCAAGAGGTTTGAGGAGATTAGACTTGAAAAACATAAGGTGACCATAAGGCACAGCCCTGAAGTCATGTCACCCTAGTCTTCCAGGCAGGTTGGTCTCCTCTACAAATTAACAAGGGTCTGGAACAAGGCAGGAGGCTGCTGGAGGCTTGTGGAAGAGGAGGGATAAACACATAGCTGGCTCAGCTCTCTTAAGACATCATATTACATACTTGTGGCTAGTTTTTATGTAAGGAAAAAACTTTATAAAAAAATACATTTTGGAGTGAGTTTTCTATGTAAAAATATCTCATTAATGGAGGATAACCCTGTAAGCCAGCAGGAAATGTCTGCATTTAATCCTCAGCACAAAGGGAATAGATTAAAAACCCAAGGAATAGATTAAAAAATAGATTAAAATAGATATAGTAGTAGTATGGGCACTTGCTTATTGCATGAATATATGGCCAGATCAGTTATTCCACTGCAGTGTTTACTGAGATAACACTTGTGGATCCTGAGATGCCAGCAGCACAAAAGCTAGCTGCACCTCATTGCCAATTAGTTTTGCTAAGACTAAAAAAACCTCATTTTGTTCTTGTTAAAAAAGTTGTGGCTTGGAAAAGAAGAGATGAGTGAAGTTTTACTGAAAAAAAAAAAAAGAGACTGGGTGTTGAATCAAAGGAGCAGACAAAAACACAGACTCTGTGTTTTTAAAAAGAAGTTAATAAAATAATACAGTGCTGAGTTCAATACGGAATCCTTACATTTTCCTTCTATTTTTTATATTAACTTAAAGCTGTCTTCCTCACTGTGCCCTTTCATCTCAGAAGCACAGCAAACAAACCTCAAAATAACGTAATACTCTTCTTCATCTTCTTTCCTCCCTTAACTGCCCCTGGTACTGGAAAAGCACTGTAATATCTGTTTGAGGTGGCCTAGTAATGCTGGAGAGCCAGTCTTTCAGCCAGAAGTCACACAAGAGTTATAATCAGAACCACATGGGACTGTTCTAGCAAAGCACAGGGACTGTTGAGGCAAAGAGTCTTCTTCCTAAGTGAGGTGTCTGTGGAAAGATCAGTGTCTCTCTCCTCTACTCCTCTGAAGTTGGACCACAGGTCTTCGTAGCTAAAAAGCCTGACCACCACTTAACATTAAGGAGAATATATCCTGTTAGGTTATATCCAGTACTGGAGGCACTGTATCCTGATTAAACATAGTAAGAAATAGCAAGCAGCAACTTTGCACAACCTCCAGGTAATAAACCGATTAATTCATGCAATGCTTTTCTCCCTAAACCCCACACGTTGTCAAGATTATTTACAGGACTCCTCCCAGCAGTAGCAGTTAGCAGTATAAATAGCCAGTAAATTTCAATGCAAAGAAGATTCTGGTTTTGCATTTCCAGATACCAGTAGGTATCTGGGAACATTCTGTCTGTGAACTTGGAGCTCTGTGGGACTTTCAAAGCCAAAATAATAAAAGTCACACTATTAAACACGACTTGTTGAGCTGGGAGGTTGCAGCATCGTGTCTGAAATGGTGGGTGGCTTTCCAGCAAACACCCTTTGCTGCTGAGCAGAAGTCAGGCTGCAGGCTGAAACTCACCCCGCACCTTTCTGAAGTCATGGCTTAGGTAAGAGAGGTTTTCAGAGGTGTTGCTGAAAGGTGAGTGCTTAAGTGCCCCTTGGTGCTTCTGAAAACCTCCTCTGCTTTATGAACCAATTCACACGTCCAGCCACTCCAAACTGCTAAGGCAGCATGCAATCAGCAGAGCAGTGTCCTGGTTAAATATTTAAGTCCCAAAGCAGCTGGGAGCTCCAGTTATCTGCAGCCTCCCCTACTCCTGGGCTGATGCCTCTAGCAGGCACAGGCAGCGTCACACCACGTGTGGGCAGCAGAGCAGCAGAGTCACTCTTCTCAGAGTCTATCTTGTGATGAAGCCCTGAATCAGTTTTTTCTCCCTAGGACTTGCTGCGGACTAGTCACGAATACCTATGCTTCATTTCTCCTTTCTCCAGCTCTTAAGTGGGAATGAGTCATATTTATTTGAATACTTGGCCTTACTCATAGCAGAGCTCAATGTGGGAAGTCAGAGCTTCTGACAGCTGCACCGTGTCAAAAGCTGGCTGTGCAAACAGATGGGACACTGCACAGGGACCAGGAGCCCACAGCTTTCACCCAGCCCCCCTCTGTGCTGAGTACGACTTGCAGAAGGTTGCTTTACCTCTGAGATACATGCCAGATATTAGGACTCTGGGTAAGAATAACACTTTCTTACAATTTTGGACAGAATAAATCTCAGTAGAACTCTAATTTTTGGTGAATCCAACCACAACAATATGGAGCCAAATGCAATGTCCCAGTGTGATCACGGCATCGAGAATAGTTCTGCAGAAGACACTGACATACAACTTAATGAAAATCTTGTACAACTCAGCATCTTGCTTCTTCATATTTTCACCAAGTCCTTCCCCCTAACACGTCTATTAAAGATAAGGTTGCTAATTATACAGCCATGCAGCCTGATGCTAAGTTAAAGTATCCCAGCTGTATAAATAGAAGAACACTTAGGCAATTGTTTTTGATTTAGGTAATAGCTTTACTTGCTACTTCAGGACTATTTAAAGAAGCTGCTTTCCCTATTAATGGCTAAAATAAAACAGGCTGATAGATCTGTCATCGTTCCCAATGGGTAGATGTCGGCAGCACAAACCAATCCCACACAGTCAGCTCTCAGCAGTACCATGCTGGCAGTCTCTCTCTGAAGAAATATCTGTCCCCAAATCAAGGAGAAAACAAACTCCCTGCTGACTCCATCATCTTGCCCTATCCCTGAAGGTGCTCAAGGCCAGATTGGATGGGGTCCTGGGCAGCCTGATCTGGTGGGGGACAGCCCTGTCCACAGCTGGGGGTTGAAACTGCATGATCTTTGAGATCCCTTCCAACCTAAGCCATTCTGTGATTGTATGATTCTGTGATCTTCAGAGTCTTTAGTACCTGCAAACAGCAATCAGGTCCATTTTCCAGGATCTAAAAATGGAATGGAAAATTCCAGTGCACAATTTTTATTTTTCTGGATGCTAACTTAGAGCCTTGTTCCTCGAAAATCTGTGGTATTGATTCAAAATGATGCCACAAGCAAAGTTCATAATGGGAATCAGGGAAAGGAAGTACAGTGGTGATAATGAGGCAGTAAGTCAACAAGAAATAAGCAGCCTTTCAGACAATCAGTTATTTAAGTTTTTAGTGTTAGCTTGAGTTCACTTTTCTCCCTAATCTCCCTTCTTCACCTACTTCATGGTAGTGAATATTCAGAATTGATATATGTTGTCATTTGTAAATCCACTAAAGTAAACAGAGGTCGTTTGCTTGAGAGCAGAAACTGCAAAAAAAAAGTGGATGAAGAGGCTGCAGCCCTACCCAAGCCAAGACCAGAAAAAAGTACAACCATATTATGCCCAACAGAGGGAAGTGAGCAGAGTGAGGCCTGCAGAGATTATATGTAACCCTTTCTTGGGGTGGATGAAAAGAGCACTATCTAGTATTTATCATAGAATAACAGAATAGCTAAAGTTGGAAGAGACCACTCAGATCATTTAGTCTAAGCATCGATCCATCATCACCATGCCCACTAGCCCTTGTCAGTGCTAGCTTTTTCTCTTTCAGGTCACTCATTTTCTAGCTTTCGCATTGAACTGCTGGGTAAAAAAAAATAGCAATTTTCTAAAAGAACAGAAAGCAAAAGCAACTTTGCCTTAAAATAGCTTTGTTTACCACCCTTTGAAATTAAGAGAGTATAGAGTAGATAAATGCAAGAACTAAAATTCAGATACACCTTCCTATCAGGTGGTGCTCAGATTGCAGTTAAAATAAGAGCATAAAATATATACACCCATCAAAACTTTTGAAGCAGAATGCCTCTGTGAGATTATAGTAACACAAAGATTCTGGGAGTAGTTCATAGCCAAGCTGCTCACATGCAGATGATAGAGAAGCTTTTCAAAAACATGAATATGGCTGATGAGAGTGACACAGATTTGCTCCACCACATTTGTAGGCAGCTGAGAAAAATACACTTTGGTCATCAGAAATTCTTCACATCCAGTCCTCAAATAAGTGTTATAGGTACTTGCCCTCTTTCAAAAACAGGCCAGATTTGAAGAGGCCAAATACTTTATTATATTGATTAGGTAGATTGGCCCTACCTTTGAAACACATATCTGGATTTAGCCAGGAATCCAGAGGCCTTTGCCTTGAGTTTTCAAATATATTTTTCATTCTGAGCAGCGTCCATAAGCAGAACTCAACACTGAATGGAGGTCTTGCAAGATTCTGCTTTATAAATATGGAAATGTAGCAATTCCAAAATGAGATTGTGCCTATCAGTATCCTAGAGCTGTGCTGGAGGGAGATGGGATCTGGACTGAAGATGGAATGCCATCGGTGATGCATTTTTGCCATTTGCTACAAGGTCAACACAACTCCACAGTGACAAGTGATTGGTAGTACTATAATTAATTTGGTCACCCATTGCAACACCTGTTGCAATGGAACTTCTGGTAGGATGAATTATAACTTAGCACCTACTGTGTCCTGAATACTTTTCCTTTGGTTATTTAATATTTAACAAGAGTGAGCATCACAGTTTAGGGCCAGAAGTAGATCAATCTAGTCTAAGCACCTTCACTGTTTTGTCAGGAAGAGGATAGATCACATTTGTCTGACTTCTCCCAGCTCCGTTCTGCAAAACCCAGTCTCTGCACAGTCATGCTCAACCACTAGAGAAGCTCTTTTTCCACTCAACAGCAGGATAGGCAGTACTGAAAAAAATGGATGATGGCATTCTACTTGCCTTAAAAATAACAAAATAAAAATAGTTAACTAGCAACAAGAGCCTATTCAGATTTTTAAAACCCCATAGCATAAGGCCCCTTTAAGCAGAAGAGACTTAAAACCGCTGGGAATCTCCAGGCTGAGTCTCCCAGGCTCCCACAGCAGAAGGGTCTATGTCACTTGCTGCTTTCTCCTTTCTCTTCTATGTGCAGCCTCACACTTGCCCCAGGTGGCTGAGCTCCAAGGCACCATCGCTAGCCAACTGCCTGCAATGTATTCTCCTGGGTGACATAAAGATCCCTTTAAAAATAATTATTTTGGTTAAGAGGGATGAGGAGTGGTGTTCTAGACCCAAGCACAAGGCTAGAGAAAATCTGGTCTGCTCTGTTTGTTTGCCTCTTTGGAGGGCTGCTTTAGGGTCTGGCTCCGAGTTCAGGATTTTCCACACTGAACCTGATTTGAACCTGAATCAGAGCCCAAGTTTCCTTCAAGCATAAATCAGCTTAGGGACAAGACACATACAGAGCAACTCCCACTGAAGTTAAGGACTGACGTGTGCATGCACATGTGTGTGTATAACCACTGGCAGGCCATGACTACATGCCTAGTTTAAGAACTCCGAATACTTCTATTTGAAGTGCTTTTTGCTTTTCATTGCTTCTGTACCCAGCAGTGATCCTTCTTTCTCAGTCTGTGGAAAGAACCAGGCTTCACCAGATGCTAGCTGTTGCGCTCCAAAAACATTGTGTATATAGAGCCTTATTTTATTTCCATGATGGTCAAGCGTTTAAAACAAAGTTCTGCAAATGAGAATCAGGACTATGCCCTTCTTCCCAGCATACACACGCTGCCTTGCTGTGGCTGATTGGAACACATCAAAGCCATCCAAGCTGTCCTGCAGATCCTGTAAGACTAAAAACTTTGAATGAACAAACTTCTGTGCACCTTCTGCACTGCCCCAGGCTGCCTCTGTCCTCTGTGGGACTGCACAATCTCACACATTTACAGCAAGAGGTTAGCTTTAGATAGGTAGAGATTTTTAGTTTGAAAGAAAGCTGATAAAAGCATCCTCCTTCAGCAATCCCTCACCCAAAGATTTTATTACTCCTATTTATACTAAGAAGACTTTTTCCAGGAAGAAAAAAGACCCCTAGGTTTCTTTATCTACATAGTAGGTGGTTGATCTGTGCAGGCCCTTCTTTATAAAGAACTGTTTGCCATCTCTGTAGGGCACTGTTTCCATGGCAGATGTGACTTAGAAAATGATAAAGTTTGCTTTCCAATTATGATAACCTTAAATACTTAACAACTATCTCTGTATACTGCAATCAAAAGACATTAACTTGTTTTTTTCCCTGGAAATCATAACAAAAATCAGTTCAGTAAAAAGTAGAGAGTTGCTTCTATGTACAAAAAACACTAATGGCTCTAAGCATGGCACAGTATGAAGTGGATCTCCATGCCTTCAGGGTCTCAGGGAGAAGGAGGAAAAAAAACACTGGATCAAATTTAGCTTTGGTGTAACTGGGTGCAAATCCCTCTGGGAATTGCACCCACCTATGCCAGGACTGAGTTTGGCTCATGGAACTTGCAGGGTGGTCGGGTAATTAAATTATATGGTGGTTCAGTATACTTCTACATGCCAAATGATGCAATATTTTTGTCAAAAAGGACAGCTGCACATTATTTAGAACGCACTAGCCCACCACCTTCATTACCACTTTGCTCTCAAGATTCAGCAGTATTTCAAACAATCACTGAGGCATCTTAAGCTTTTGTCTTTAGACAGGAATACTGACAGTCTGAATTATATGCTGCTTCCTCCTTATTAGACGCTGCTTATAAAAAAAATACTGCCACTGTGGTCTACAGTTCAATGAAGTCCATTGTAAACTCCCCAGTATAACATAAACCTCCCTAAAACACATAAAATTATTGGCTTCCAAGACCAGTCTCACTGAAAGAAAGCTCTGTATTTAGTCTTTGCTTAAAACACAAGTATTTGGTTTGGAATTCAAACTCCCAACTCAGTTTTAAAAGGTTGGGTCCAAGGAAAGTTGACACGGACCATGTAATTTTAATTAAAGAAAGATTTTGCTCCTTTATGGTCAACAGGGGCATTGTAATGTTGACATATTGATGCTAAATAATTATGAGTCCATAAATAATTCAGTATATAAAAGTGTTGTATGGCCAGTGCCAGGTAGCAAAGGGAAATAGCATTGAAATAGCTGACCTGCCAGGTTACTACTACAATGCCAGTGGATAGACAGGTAACGTGACCTAGCAGCTATTAAAACAGCATAACCTGTGGTGTTCCCTACCCACAGAGAGCACTTGAAAGTGGAAAACCAAAGGTTGTCCAGTTTTGTCACCTCAGTGTTTTAGCACCACTGTTTCAGAGGAGGATATACTTCTCAGGGTGGTACCAAGGAGAAATTGCAGTAGGGCAATCATATGCAGAAAGAGAAACATAGTAGAGAAAATTAGTGACAAATTGGAGAAGTTGTTTGTTTGTTTGTTTTGCAGGATCTGGGCAAGTACCACAAACTTATTTTCACAGATAACCCATTCACCTTCAAAACTGAATTCAGTTCGTACTCTTGACGCTTTGGTGTTCGCGCTCCGTGAACTTTCAGAAGTCAACTGTTCATTGGTACAGATAGTGGGGGCAAAAAAGCTTTAACCTTTAGCATTTGTGCCTAAAAGGACATATGCACATAAAATGTTCTGCCTATATGTGCTGTGAGATCAATACATTTTGTAAGCAACAAATATGTGAATGACAGTGAGTCAGAGACCTTGGGCAGACACAATTAAGCAATCTGACTTCATTTTCACAAATACAGATGTATTGAATCTTTCCTCTCTTAATCAACTATAAGACAGCAAGGTATACGCACGACCAGGTTTCATCGGAATACTTCGCATGTACAAAAGCTTCATGATTTTATAATTTAAAAAAATGCTTTTCCAGTTTGTTTTCCTAAATTCCCCTTTCTCATTCATCTACTACATTTCTGCTCCTTTCCCTTTGGAACAGCTCAGTCACTTCAAATATTCCCTTTGACTATAGCAGTCACACTGAGCTAAAGAAAACAACAGATCACCAATGAGAACATCCAACAGGAAAACCCTTCTATTGGGTTACATCAATAATATTAAAATGATTGCTAACAATTGTGCTAGGAGACATGACCAAGACAGGGCTTACTAGAAGAACAGGTGCTGAAAAGGAATAAAAAGGAAATGCCTTGTGTTTGCCAGAATTAAAAGGCGAACCAGCAAAAAAGCTGGAGAGGGACATTCATTAGATAATGTAGTGAAAGGACAAGGGCTAAAAGTTTTGTACTGAAAGAAGGTAGGTTTAGATTAGATATAAAGAAGAAATTCTTTACTCAGAAGGCATTGAGGCCCTGGCACAGATACCCCCATAGAGCTGTGGTGCCCCAGCCCTGGAGGCACTCAAGGCCAGGTTGGATGGGGCTCCAGGCAGCTGAGCTGGGGGGCAGCCCTGCCCATGGCTGGGTGGCTGGACTAGATCTTTAAGAGCCCTTTCAACCAAAACCATTCTGACTCTGTGACGAAAAGACTACCTGAATCCAGGAAAACACTTTCATCCACTTTCAGCAAACTTTATGATTTTAATAATTAACCCCTGAAGACTTACTTTTCAAGTTATGGGCTTGGGCCATCTAAACATCCACTTTAGATCTTTGCACATGCTCTATCCTGCCCCTGTGAGTATGACTGTATTTGATTTTCTTTAGTGAATTAGAACAGAAAAAACATGGAAATCTTCTACATCAAGGAAATCATCTCTAAATAACAGTTTGTTCTGTTCTGTATCTGCAAGTGCGGTGCTGGACATGGACAATGCCAGGTCCTACAAATACGGCCAGAGGAGCAAGGTGCATGGTGGCTGAAATGTGAGAACTAGGATTTCCCTCAGGTTCACATTGGCCGGGGGACGTGGGGCCTGGCAACTGCAGGGGGTACAAGCAGGAGGAGGCCAAAATAGAGCCCAGGGCCACGTTATGCGTCAATCCAAAGCTGCTGTGAAGATTGTTTTGTTCTGACCCCATGCTAGTCCAGTTACATCTCCGTTGCAGGTGCAGCCTTCTTTCATTCTCTTAATCAAGACATTTCCTTTCCCAGAGCTGGGGAAAAGAATAGGCTCCTCTGACTCCAACCAGAACAGCACCTCCCACCGAGTGATTTCTTCCCTCTTATGCCTTTCCTCCCAAACAATGGCAACTGCTTTATGGTTGCTGCTGCAAGAACCACTGTCACAGACAGCACTGACATCTTGGTAGCACAAGGCTATATTTGTGTCCTGTATTTTATTTTAAAGAAGAGGAATGTATTCAGACTCCAACTCTCACTCCGTAGGCGGAACCCATGTTTCAGTTTTGGAGAAGCATAAGACCTTGCTGTCTGCATGCGGAATTGCTTTGCAGAGCTATGCATCAGCCTGGCCAGAAGGCCACCATCATGAAATATCCCTGAATCTTCATCAGGACTCAGAAGGCTTACAAAGCTCACTTGTTACCACATACATTTAGATGAAGAGCTTTGCAAAAGCCTCAGAATTAGCTGAATTCCACCCCCTTCCAAACAATTAGACCTTGAGAATGTTTTCAAGTTCAAGAGGACCAGCAAATCAAGGCCACAGGGTATGAGTTTGCTGCAAACAAGAGAAAAACCATACACCACAAATTCATATGCACATCAAGCAGTGGAAATCCCCATAAAATTATCACTTTTTTTTTTTTTTTTTTTTTTTTGTTCTGAAAATAATAGAAAACCAAAGCAAAATATTATCAGCTTGACATTTCATAAAATATCTCATAGGTCTAGAGGGATCTAATAACAAGCGATATAAGTGTGCAGGTAGGAGGTAGAACAATTTGTTTGTCACAGTGCATGCCCTAAGGAGAAACAGAAACAAAAGTAAGCTGGGGAATGCAGTCCATAGCCTACGGCTATAAAACCCATTCTCCTGGGCACCTCTGATTTCTGAGTGTCTTTTCCACCAAGTTCTCACTCCATTTATTTGATGGCACATGGGCATCCCTACTTGGGAGCCCCCAGTATGGTGATTGTCACCCAAGAAGAGCAAAACTTGAGACACACATATGTTGGCATATTTGTCAAAAGGCCAGAATAGAGTCAGAGCTCTTATCTCCTCTTATATCACACTCTCAAAGAGGCACTATCAAGAAAAAAAAGAGCATTATTTACATGGCTGACAATGGTATATTCTCAGTTCAAAAGAAAGAACATGTGTCTGTGTGAATGATTTTCTTTCTACAAGGCCTTTGTGTTTTGTCAAATTAACACCTGGAGAATGAGACAATGTGAAGCTTCACCCACAGGCGGAATGGGCCATCCTCCAGGTTACCTCCTGACCTATTTTGCAGAGGCAATTTCCAGAAACGGGAGCGACTTGCCATACAATTACCATGTGTGGCCCAGCTCCTATTCCCAAGGTCTTAGCTGCTTAATCACCACCCATCAGAAGGGTCAGGCGTTGGCTAAGGAATAGTCTGCACTTAGATGTCCCTCATCCTAATGAACACTAATAAAAAGCATTTAGTTGACTAACGCAACATAAAACTCTGCCCTATTTCATTGCATCTGCTTAATGAGAACCTCATTTAATATCAAATTACTGCCTGCTCAGCCAAAGCCTCGTATTTGTGGTAACAGGGCTGCGAGGCGGGAATATCAAGAGCTGCAATATGGAAATTCCTCACTAATATCCTCTGCAGGGCTGTGTGATTACTTAATTCGTTTAGCTGAGCAAGTCCAATCTCTTGGCCAACTGTTTCACAACATCGAATGCAGTGCTAGGCAACTGGCCTCCCCATGGGCTGGCCGTGCCGTATCGCTTTTCCTGGGACCCAGCTATTAACAGTTGCTTTGGGGATTTCAAAGAGGATCACAGATAGTGTTACCAAATGAATGAACTTGTAGTAGTGAACATGAAATCCTTCTTCTTCCCAGTCAAACAGCAGTAAAAGGATGTCCTGCGAGGCATCAGCCGCAAAGAAGCAGTGTGGTTTTAACTCCCATTTGTTCGTACTAAGGAACACCAGCACATGGGCAACTCTCTGCTTTGAAAAATACCCACTCCTGCCATTTTAGAGAAAACTGCCCTAAGACACAGCTTTGCCCCTTCTCTTTCTCCACAGTTGCTCGACTCAGCTGGCTGCTATAGAAAATCGAGCTCTCCACAGTGTACATCAAACTTTCTGGAGTAATTTGTAAAAAATGTAAACAGTGATAATTCCCAGCTCCCGTGAACAATCACTTACCAGAAACAATTTTTACACACATTCTTTACAGCTTTCATCCAACCTCAGACCCTAATGTTTCAGGGAGGAAGACTGAGTCAGTGTATTTGAGGCAGCAGAAAGAACCATATTGAGAAAGAAGGATGAATGTTACAATGCATGTATTTTTCTAAATAAATTAAAAAACATCCTATCGTGATTTTATCTCTGTACACAGCTTTGGTCTGACAAAGTACTGAAATATTGCTGGCTTCCGTTTGTAAAATTTTTCTGTTTGAAAAAATTGGAAAGGCTGTGGAAAAAAAAAAAAACACACACACACAAATGTGATTCAGTGGCTGCTGTAGTTGCCTTGTAATGGAATTCAAAGCCTTTGGTTTCCTTAGTTCAATAAAAAGTGCCTAAATTACAGTACACGATTGTCTTCGCAGGAAGAAAAGAGTCTATAAAATGCATTGAACAGAAGTAGAAAGATTAAAGTCAGACAGACACGGCTAGCCCACCAAGGGCATGGACTGACAAGCAACAAGGTAATTCTATCACTCACAGGTCTCAAAGCAGATACCAAGGAGATACATTCTCATCTAATAAGTTAGTGAGCTCGAGAAGTGGGGGGCAGGCAATGTTCTGCAGCAGACCAGCCTTTAAGAGTGGCATTGGATACAATTTGGCACAAGGGCAGAGGAAAAAGAGTCAAAAAGAAACACCTCAGAGAGATCTGGTTCAGAGGGACCTGCCCACCACCCAGTGAGAAACACAGCAAACACCTGAAGTGCAGAAACCTCCCTCTGCAGTTTGGTGTTGGTGTGGAGAAAAATCCCTTCTCTCTACATATTTTCCTCTAAATAGTCTCTTTTTTCATTATGCTCTGAGTTTCCACAATTATGGGCGTACGGCTCCCTTGCAGGCAATGTGCACGTACTAATGCTGGGACAAAGCAACTGGAAAACAGTGCAGATATTCTAGCATATATTTTCCTCCAAGAGGAAAAACCACATAGAGGGCCAGGAAACTCGCATTGTTTCAAGACTCTCCAGGGCCAGCAGATGTCCTGAGAGTCATGGAGAAAAGAGTTTGTGGGAAAGGTCAGTGCCTGCATTATGCCTGAGGCACAGCTAGCATCCTTGGTGAGGGAAGTGGCTCACGGGCACAGGGAAGAAAGTAGCCCTGAAAAATCAAACGTACATACAATGCCACACTAAATGCCTCCATTCTGTAGGAAACAGCAACTCTATTTCTTCCTACTCCAGAGGATTTCTGCAAATGGTTTCTATCGTGTTGAAGCAGCAGCTTTATGATTGTCTTCTGCTCTTACCACTGTTCTGTCTTGTGCTCCAGGTGTACCACTTGCTTAACTGGAGCAAAATCAGAAGTTAAATATTTTGAGGGAAAATTTTATTTTTATTATTATTTTTATATTAGAAAACCATCTTTTTTTTTTTTTTTTTTTTTTTTTTTTTTTTTTTTTTTTTTTTTCCACCTATCTACTTTCATGCTATGCAACTTAGGTTTTGTCCCCAGCTACATGCAGAGCTTAATATCAGAATGGATATTAGGAAAAATCTCAGAGCAGTGAGGCACTGGCATGAGCTGCCCAGGGAAGTGGTGGAATTACCATCCCTGAAGGTGTTCAAGAACCATGGAGATGTGGCACTGAGGGACGTGGTCAGTATTGGTGGGGTTGGGTGGTGGTTGGACTAGATGATCTTAATAGTCTTTTCCAACCCCAATGATTCTATGAAATTCATAGCAACTGGTGGTCATGTCGTGCTTCATTCTTTGGTTTCTCTGTCCAGGTTTTGCTTTCAGTGACAGGTTCCAATGGGTTTGTGAGCTCACTGTGAAACTCTTGGAAAACCCTTGATAGCTCAGATTTGATTTGAAGTTGCAGGTGTTCTTCATGGGAAGGACAGAGTTTGTGGGAAGAACTCAACCCTTGTTCATCCATGGATTAACAAAACATGACCAAACTTCAGCAAAAAAGAAAGTATCTACCAAAATGGTCTGGTTTATGATTCTATTAAAAAGAAAGAAAAAAAAGAAGGGGGAAAAAAAAAAACCAACACAACACCTGACTATACCATTAGCTTTGTGAGTCTTTAGAGTCTCTAAATCAGAATATTTCTTCACCTCCAAGGAGAACCATTAGACTTAAAGCCATCAGCCGCTGTAGTACTGGGATCTAACATTACTCATACATATACAGAATGGGGACTATGTTCACATCTGAAACTGCTGCTGGTGGTTATCATCATGACACAGACTTCCCCAGTTGCATTCCTACACACCCAGTGCAGAATATCACAATTTGGGCCTGCAGATGAGTGCTTCTTTGAAGGAGTCTGACAAAACAAGTCATCACGTGCAACCTGGAGGAAGTTAACAGGGAAGAGCAATGTTGCTCCAGAACACCTGTAGTGTAAATAACTTAGATGTGCTACATCTCCTTCTGCACGTTAGCAACAGTGATGACTAGCAGTCACAGTCACACACTTAATAGTACATTCAAGAAAACGATCTCCACTTATTTTTTAATTCATTCTGCTCATATACTCAGTAATTCCTTTGAATACCAAATGACATCTTGTTAGCTAATTTCCAAGTAGTTCCCCTATTATGATGCAAAATGCCAAAATGAATCAATGGAGGGGGGGGGAAAGGAAAAAGACTATGTCAGAAATGTTTGTGAACAGGCAGGAAAGTAGATGAAAGCTAGCATGACCATACAGTAAAATAAAATACCTCCCTGGACTTGTGTTAAGACTGACAGGTTCCTGTTTGCCAGCTATCTTTGGCAGAAGGAACAGCAAAATCAGAGACTCAGAAAGAAGAAATCTCACAATTGGTAGAAAAGGCAAAACTTAGAGGACCTCTGAATGAATGTGCATTGAGAATAAGAAAACAGCACTCCACACCTAGAAAGCACTTCTGCCCTGTTCCAGCTAGTCCCAGAAGTTGGCATGGTCTCTTGGTTTTGTGGGACAATGGACAGAGTGTGTGAAGATCTACAAGTACCCCCAGAAGTTCAGCAACTGATGGTGGAGCAGATGGAACCTGCATGACCACCCAGTCCCACCCAAACCCAGACACAGAGGGGAATATCACCTGCTTGCAGCAACTCTACCAGGCAGCAATTAAATAAAGTTGCTTCCCCTGGAGCACCACAGAGGAGTGAGCATATGGCAGGCCACAGTGTCCTCTAGAGGTGAAAAAATATTTTATACTTTGGTGTCAGAGAAGGACAGGAGGATACTTGGAACCAGGTAAGAGCTCACACCACATGTCTCCATCAAAAGACCATCCTACGTACTACATATCTTCCAAAAATAGCCACAATTAATTAAATAAATAAATAAATAAAATGGGAAGAACTTCAATATCCCTGAAACAGGCTCAATAATATTGGCAGAAAAACAGAAAGTGACTACCTGGAGCAACACAGTGGTAAGGGCCTGCTAGACTTAAAGGAGCCTTGATGCCTTCTTATGCTGTGGAATCCAGCAGTCAGACTGAATACAAAACACTGCAGCATCTCCAATCAGAATAAAGAAATTAGATTTAGAATTGCTGTCTCCTTATGAGCAGACACCATTGCATGTATGTAAGTATGAATGCCTAATGCCTGATAAATCAAGAATCAAACAAGTGAGTAAATATCTCAATTTAATCTGAAGATCATGCATTGCTTCTTCCTCCACATCCTCCCCTGCTGCTGCTGCTCCCTCAAGTCATAGTTCACAGAGCATCTGGACATCCCCTTGCCCCATGAGCCCCAGAAGAATCCCTCCTAACCTGCCAGGTTTTGTAGGTTCATCTGAACAGACTCCATTATTGTGAGTATTAGCAAACAAAAAGGCATTCAGTAACTCCCTTTAGCCTGAGCAAGAGGACAGCTGTTCCTCCCACCACCCCTTCAGCTGGGCCTTAGCCCAGTCTAGAACAAGCCACAGAGCAAAGAAGCTGGGGAAATCAACCACAGCACAAAGAATTATTTATAAACTGATAACGGCTGCAGATCTGCAGGTGCCAACCATCTCCACTTTGTAGAGGGAACATGTGCCCAAACCCTGCTTGGTCACCAACCAGCAACTGAGACAATAGATGCCCACAAGAGAAGTGAAAGGCACTGGGGGTTTACGAAGAATTACTTAGCCTTTGCCCCTTGGCCAATCTTGATCAGGAGAGACTGCCTCAACTGCTAATAGGTGTCCCATGGCAAAAGGTCGTGCATCTTCTCCACCCAAGCTGCCAGATCCAGTAGGTCTGGTAGGACAACAACTAGGTATATGATCCAGGTGTAGGATCATCTGCTGTGCCAAGAGTCAAACAATCACATCGTGAACATGTTTTTAAGAAGGAAATACATAGAGAAACAAGTGCTAAACAATTTTTGCGTAAATTGTGCATGGGACTTCTAAGCATGAAAATAAAAACAGATCCACAAACCAAGGTCCCTCTGTATTAATTTTCCAAAAGACACAAGTTCCCAGGAGCTGCAGTGTTGCAGTGTGCCCAGCAGATGGTAATATTTGTTAAAAGTTTAGCCCCCGCCGTCCCTAAGCAGCAGCAATTCGCATCCGAATGTAACAATCAATAATCAATTCCACTATTTGAAAAGAGTGACTTTTTTTCCCCCCTTAAGGATTGGGAAATAATTATTCCAGTTTGGTCAGATTTCTGCTCTCCTTTCAAAGTAATTCAGCTCTGCATACTGAAGCAAACCTCATTGTCATCTCGTGCAGTTCATAGGCATTGAAGTCTGCAAAAGATTAACAAGTTTCTCTTGGAGTAAAGTAGGAGTTCTATAGACAGATTTGTAGCTGTCCTTAGCATTGCCCATTTCCAGAAACAGGTGGTATAGACTCATGGTATTTTTTCCTTGTCTTCCACTAGAGCTTATACTATTGATACTTGTGTTATTGTTCAGTCAAATTATTTATTACTTGATGGCTCAGGTACTTTGGTGTTGGTGAGAAAAACATTACTGAATTCCTTTAAGAGTCGCTGCATTACATAGCAAGCAAGGCCTGTGTGCATACACATGGAAGGTGTCTTTCTGATCCCTAAACTTAACATCAGCAGCAGCACCTGCCACAAGCCACCACCTAAAACATCAAACAACTGGAAAGCAAATCAAATACAAGTGCTTAACCCTTCTCAGATGGTATAAAAGTTCTCCCCGTGCTGAAGATCTCCCATAGAGAGGATCACATTCTGTCCAGGATAGGTTCTCTCTGCAGCTTTTAAAGAAGTGAAGGTCAGACACATCTTAGAATTCACAGTGTACAGAATAACTCAAGGAGCAGATTATGCTTTATTGAGAAAGGCAAACAGGAGTGTATAATTGCTCCAGAATGCCATGTTTGGCACAATCTGTGTTATTTTTAACTCTTTCATTTTTTCTATCAACAACTGAGGATTTTATTGACTGTATTCATGGCAGTCAAATGGTTTCCTCAGAGGTTTCCTCCCTCTGACTTAAGAATCCTTGAAAAAGTCCAAGAGAAGACTAATTCTAGTACGCATTTCCATTTTTAAGTCTTTCTTTAGTAAGTAGAGAGTATGAGTACAAGAACATGAGAAGCATTATCCTGTCTGTTTTGCTCGTATTCTCCCAAATATTACATTTCTTTACTCCCTTTTGTAGGACTTGAAACTAGCACAGCATTTTACTTCTGACCAAGACTATCTAGTGATTTAATAACTGCAAGACTAGATTTCAAGACTAGAGAGAAACGTTACTCTGAGTTGATGTAACCTCCTCTGATCCCCTGCCTAACACAAGAATTTTCCTGTTTAGCTTACCTCAAGTTCTGACCAAGATCCAGTTAGTTTGCCAGCCAGAGAGAATCACAGGGTACTCTACTGGTACATACGTGTCAATTCCACTGTTATCCTTGTTTAAGAGCTCAGTTTAGTAGTGACCATTTGCTCCCTACCACCTACCAGCATTTTTCCAGAATGGAGGTCAGTGTAGTGCTTTCTTTTGGTCTGAAGTAATAGTTTCCCTTTATTGCACTGAAAGAAAAAGGAAGATACACTAACCATCATCTACAAAACAAAGCAGATTGCCTTGTCTGCGTGACAGCATTATGCTCCAACTCCAAGTCCACTAAAAGCAAAACCTGATAAAGAAGACCCTCACTCCAAACTCTATACTCAGAAATGGCCTCTCCGATGAAAGCCAGAAGAGAGTCTCCAGGAATGAAAAAGAAGAAGCAGCAACTAGTCATCTTCATAGAGCATCAAACTTCTTAAGGCATTTTGCTTGGAAGCCGCTGCCCAATATAGTGGTTGGCAGCCCCGTCCATGGCAGGGGTTTGGAACTAAGTGATCTTTGAGGTCCCTTCCAACCCAAACCATTCTATTATTCCACGCTTAAATATCTATCAGGTCAGAAGTCTTGTGGCATGTGGGGATAGAAAAGCTCTGGGATAGACCACGTGAGATGGAAGGAGATCAGGGGTCTCTGAAATGGCTGCTTTCTCAGAGAAGGGTATTTGTGTTCTGCTTTCCAAAGGTGATCTGGCAGGAGAGAGATGCTGACATCAGGATGAACATCCTTCAAGATGAAGCACAGGAACCTTTGGAAAAAAAAACAGCAATGCAGAAAGGGGCAAAGTCCTATTTACAATAAGATGTACATCTTTTGCAGAGGAATGTGATGACAGCAGGGATGAGGGAAGGGGAAAAAAATTCAGGGCAGCACCCTGTGTGGGAAAGGATCTCTCTTCTGCCTGTCCCAGCTAGCTTGTACTCAGAGCCAGCCAAACTGGGAACTGGCTCCAGCCAGCCCACTGTGTGGTGAGGCCTTGCACCCCACGCTGCTGCTTCTCAGCAACTTCCATCCATCTATACCTTCTGCTGACTCTAGGGATTAACAGGCAGCATGGGGAGAGTAGAGGACAGAGAAGAAAGTGATTGCATTGATTTAGGACTTGTGCTGCTGAACCTGCCTGTATCACTGCCTCTGGGACAAGGCTGAGCATTCTCAAAAGCCACAGCAGCAAGATGCTGCTGGACCACCCCGATTCCGAGTAATGACTTCTAAAGAGTGACTGGCCTGTTTTGAATGGTTTCCTCATCTCCAGCGTTAACACCCTTCTATGAAGGTGCTTTCAGGCTTTCTTGCCCATCCCATCACGAGGAAAATTACTCTCCTTTTTGGGAGGAAAAGAGAAACCCAACAGAGGAAGATACTAATTAACAGATATGTCACTGCATATTATTAAGTTTTACCCATTTGGCAATAAACCCATGTCGTGCCTGCTCCCTTAATTAGTTGTCTCTCAGTCAGGAAAATCAGGGTTGTGAAGTGCTGATATGGTGCTAAATAATTACCTGGGAACAACTGCTTAGGGTTGGCCCGGGAACTTTCTCAGTGCTGTTAGCAGCTCCCTGTGAAGTGCCTGCAAGAAGTGGTGCTGGGCAGTGGTGAGCTTATGCCTGAGGACATGGGAAGGGGCTGCCATAACAATGTAATTGCATCATTTGTTGATTTTGCCATGCAGTCTGCCTTTCAGAAGAATCTGGCTTCTTCTATGTTCCCTTCCAGTAAGGATGGAGGCTGCCTTGTACGCATACCATCCTTAAGTTTGAAAATACCTCTAAGATCAAATAGTCCAACCACCAGCCCATCCCCATCAATCTTTCCCACTAACCATGTTCCTCAGTGCCACATCCCCATGACTCTTGAATCCTTCCAGGGACGGTGACTCCACCACTTCCCTAGGCAGCCTGTGCCAGTGTATCGCCACTATTTACCTAACATCTAACACCATCCTGCTGCTGGGTAGCAGTGACTTTCAGGAACACAAGTGCTTGCTTTGTTTCCCTGTCCTCCAGGCCATAATGGGGAAGAAGGCCTCACCCAAACATGACCAATACTAACATAAGATTGCACCTATGATCTGTCCCTGTACATGTATAAGGAGCAAAACATATACTTTCTTGAATTTAAGGGGCAAAGAGTAGAAAGACAACATCATATACATTTATTTCAGAGGTGACAATATGACTCTGCTTTATTTTCTGCAGGGAACATGTAACACAAGATGACATTCACTTTTCAGCTAGGTGAGTGGCTTTTACCTCTGTATGCACAATACACAGAAAAGGTTCTGGCACATACAGGGAGACACAGAGCTGATATAAAGCCTTAGCACAAAATGCACTGGGGCAGATGCACCCCGATAAGCAGACCCTTCTCCAAGAGGTATGAGAAGGCTGTGAATCAGAATGTGATGTATTTCACCATATGAGACAATCCAGGGGTAAATCAGTTGTTGCTGGGTGGACTCAATGGCTTCTGACAACTGAATTGTGTATTCACAGCCTTTATGGGAACTGGCACAACTCAAACTGCCATGGGTTAACCTATTAGTATACCTGTGGCCTCAGCCTTATGCAAACACCCAGTTTTATTTCCACAGCAGTTACATGACACAAATCTGAGATGCTTCTCAGGAGAGAGCCAGCCCAGTTTCTTGGCCCCTAAAGCTCAGAGCAATTTAACTGAGCACAGGAGACTTCAAGTGTGCATACATCTCGGACCTCCACTTCCCACATCTCAGCATCAAATGACAACTCGTATCTTACACCTTTAGAGGACTTGTCCTCTGGGCACTTTTCAGCCAAATACAGAGTATTCCCTGCAGAATGTCTTCATTGGAAGGAAGCTGTGATCTGCAGGCAGGAAGGGAGGTGTGACCTGCTCCCAGAGCTAAAGAGTTTGCTGACCCTACAGCTGTGTGCAGCCAGGCTGTGCCCACTGGACTATGGCAGGCGCAAAGACAAAACTCCTCAGCACTGACATGAGAAGAGGAACAGGCTCTGGGCTGTGTCTGTTCACCAATACCATCACAGAAGACACCATGACACATCCAGTCCAGGAGGCTGATTGAGCCAGGTGATCTGACGTACAGCTCTCCTGGCGATAGACCTCCATCACCACATTGCTCCTGTCTGCTATGGTGTTATCTAGTCCTAAGATTTATTTCTGGGTGTCACTGATTGTCCCGTTAGTTCACTACCACTCAGTAATTTGCTCTTGTGTGTCTGAACACTGCAAATAAACTCTTTAAATTAAAGCCTTCTTATCTTCCAGGCTGATGCTGTTGACACACAGTTTCTCTTCTGATGTGTGCCTGGCAACGAGCTGACAAGTTTTGTAACAGGCAATGACATACAGCACAAGAAAGCCCCCAGCCAGGAAAGGAGATGACCTATTCAGCTGAAAATCACACTGTTCCCTATTTTGATTATATAATCAGTGCATGAATTCTTATCAAATGGAAGAACCAAGATACATAGAGTGAGTTGATTATGAGAACCAGGTCCTATTTGTCAAAGTAAAATAATTAGAAAGAGACGTCATCTCCCTTTTGTATTGAACACCTTGGCTTATCTTGTCTTTCTAGTTACACTGCTCCTGCAAAATTCAAGCCAAGAAGGAATCTCACAACATCCGGGATAAAGATTAAAACTGGAAACCGCAAGAGCCAACAAGTTAACCCCAGCAGAGCCTGGAGGTGTACATTCAGCATATGTAAATTTTAATTCCACTCTTTGACTGATACCATTTGGATGGTCATTCCTTATAGTTCACTTACAATTTCACGAAGGATGGTGCATTCAATTAATGCAACACTTTTCTTTGCAGGAGATAGAAATTGATTCACAGTACTTACCCGGCCATGCAGCCAGCATCAAGAAATGTGTATTAGCATACAATAGAATCACAGAATTTTAGGGGGTGGAAGGGACCTCTGGAGATCATCTGGTCCAACCTCCTGCTACAGCAGCTCTCCATAGGAGGTTGCACAGGTAGGTGTCCAGATGGGTCTTGAGTATCTCCAGAGGAGACTCCACAGTTTCTCTGGGCAGACTGTTCCAGTGTTCTGTCAATCTGACAGTGAAGTTCTTGCTTGTGTTAGTATGCAACTTCCCATGTTTCAGTTTGTGCCTATTGCCCCTTCTTCTGTCACTACTCACCACTGAAAAATGTCTGGCCCCAGCCATTTGACTGTTGCCCATGAGACATTTATAAGCATTGCTAAGATCCCCTCTCAGTCTTCCTTCCCCAGGCTGAACAGCCCCAGGTCTTTCAGCCTTTCCTCATAAGGGAGATGCTTCAGGGCACCCATCACCCCTGTGGCCACCCGCTAGACTCTCTCTAGCTAAGAGATAAAGCTTGTTAGGAACGCCAGTAAGGTCATTCAAGTTTTGTTTGAGCATAATCTGTGTGTGTACACACGTCCCAGATAACACTGCAGACAGGAATGAAGCAAACTCCACTGTCAGAGCATCTCTACTCAGGGCCCACCTCCCCAGGGCCATGGGGTACCGAGGCATTTCTGTGATCACCCGGTTTCAAAAGCAGATAAATCAACAGGCTGTTAATTTACAATGTGACTGCCCATGCTGATCAGGATCTCCATATCACGGTTTTCTTCATTAATGAAAATAAAGATAATTCTGACTCCTTTTGCAGCTGTGTCGACTTAGGGGTTCAGTCAGCTCATGGTGCCCCAGCCCTAGGACCGGCAGCTGGAGCTCACCAACAAAAGCTTTCATGACCCCGCTCTCCTTATAGCTCATGTTTTTCAACTAAGGCAATATGTCCCATGCTGAAAAAACATTGGGAAATGTATTTGTGCACTTAGCAGAAACAGCTGAGTTTGTTTATACAGCTGAGTCTACGTGTGAAGATGAGGAATTGAATTATTCACTGCATGTCTCAGACCTTGATGACTAAATTGGGATTTGCTTCTTTATCTTCCAGGGAGGGTGGAGAAGAGGCGAAGAAGGGAAGTCTAAGAGAAAGAGGCCGCATTGTATCCCTCTGCTCCTCTGCTGGGAGCATTGCAGATGCTATAATTAACTGCCTATAGCAAGCAGAAACCTGGTGGCACCACGGGAATTACAGCCTTGCAAACCCTGTTATTAAATAGTCACGCATGGTGCTACCTGACTTACATCTCTCAGGGCTTCGCTTACCTTTTTATAACAAAAGGGAACAAAACGCCCAAGCAATTTCCATGAGATTTTAACACTGTGTTAAAACATCACCTTGGACCCTATAGATTAAAAAAAAAAAAAAAAAAAAAAAAAAGTCTTCATGCTATTGGCAATACAGTGTGAAGGAGAAGTTTGATTATGGTGTGCTGTGGTGACCTGCGCTCCCCACAGGGACCTTGGGGTCCATTCAAAGACATCTTTCTGGAGCTCGTTTCACAGAAGGAAAAAGATTAGGGAACTTCTTAAAAATAATAATAATTCTATAGAATATCTCAAGCTGAGTTTCAGAAACTGTCAATATCATACTAATGCCCTTTGGATGCTTTAGCATCATAAAATCGTAGAATCGTAGGGGTTAGAAGGGACCTCTGGAGATCATCAAATCTAGCCGTCCTATTAAAAGCAAGTTCCCCACAGTACAGTGAGCAGGAAAGCAACATAAAGGGATGAATCTTTGAGAAGGTCCCACTTGGTACAAGTGAAAATAAGATTTGCAGGTTTTGGTTCCCACTCTACTTTACTTTGCTGTTCACGGTAAAATGGGCAGACTACTGGGAGTATGAGAGGAAAGGGGAATACTCTGCTTTGTTGGTATTTAATTACTATGTGGAGATTTGTACTTTTTCTTAAAGCTTGCTGTACACCCTTCGCTTCTCCATAAGTGATTGATGAAGAGATAGAATGGGTTAACATTTTCTTTGGCATAAAGCAAAGAGCCTGGAGATATATGCACTTAATTGTCTAACTTAGAGGTGGAGCAGTCCTTCAGGATCTGGAAGAGGAATTACCTGAGAGAACAAATAAAAAACAAAGGAAACAAAACTTTTCCAGGACAATAGGGAGCATCACGCAGCAGATATTAATTTTTAACATGTTCTCTCCACTTTGAGTGAGATTCAAAGAAACCATATGAAACAAAGTTAGGGGCAGGAAGGCAAGAGAGACACAGAATACCTCAGGAGACCCAGAGGAGGACTGAGCAGTTGATGCAATGGCTGAGGGCTAACAGCTAGTGGTCTTTTCCAACCTTCCATAGAACCTAGGGTTCTATGATGAAAGTCTTACAAAGATCCTCTCCCCAGAACTTTGCTTCTACTACCTGGCTACTGTTCCCCTTGCATCCCTGAAGTGCCCTGTCACAGTCAGGGCTGGTATCTGGGCTGTCCTCAGGGGCTGCTCTCCTTCAACAGAAGAGAGCAGGTACCCAGGTCCACCCAGGAGCTGCCCCATACCTGTATCCCTAAGGCTATCTCAGAGGCTTCTTTCAAAGGCAATCAAAGGGACTATGCAAAACCTGATGTTTACCAAAAGTTCATTATATGCACTGCACATATAAAAATATGTGTCCCCTAGAGGGGAAATCAGAGAACTACGTGAATAAAGGTGGATATGAATTGAGGAAGATGGAAAGAGAGAAACCAGACTCTGAATTATTTAGGTTTTTCTCACTGAAGTACAATAGTCAGAGAACCATTTGTTTCCTTGCAGCAGTATCAGAGAAAAAAATACAACAAGCTCTCACTATACTGATGCTAATTCTAAAGTGATGAACTGAGGCAAACAGGAGAAGAGCTACGTTAAAGAAGCCTACTTGATTCTGAGTTGCTTCCAGCAAGTCCCTGAAGCATATTGTCAGAAAATCATTACAAAACGTTGCTCTCCATTTTTAGAAATAAAAGTAATTCCCTCCTTGCTCTGGCTCAAATGCTAGCAGTTCCCACCCAAACCCAATTCATTTACCAATAAAATAAATAAAGGTTGACTGTTTTCTTATCCATATAGCACCCAGAAACTAGTCTGGATGCACAAAGCTGGAAGTGCAGCAAGCCTTACAAGCCCACTTTCATCAACTTGCAGTTCTTCTGGCTGCCCAGTTGTGTGACATGTTGCAATTTGGTACCTCTTGAAAGTTTAATGAATGTGAGAAAAGGACAACCACCATGTTTTTTGTTAGGACTTATTTTTGTGTAAACCCTATTCAAGGGGTTACATAGGGGCATATGGGCAGTGCAGCTGGTCTCACAGGAAACATGAGTAACTTCTGTATTTGTCTATGTGTGGTGATACTGCAAGGGTCACTTTGTACCCCATTTCAGACCACAGAAAGGATTTTCAAAGCTCTCGTAACACAAACACATTCCATTCTGCTAGGTGTCTTACTTAGCTACCTAATGAAAATACCTACAATATTGTCAGCACATACATGGTGAATGGTCATGCCTTCATAAGTTGCTTGGCTTTGGTCACACAGTATGCTGGGAGTTTGGCACTTTTCAGATTGGCATCACTATAGAAACGGTAACTGTACAGCAAGCAGGAAAAAAATAAAAAAATAGGAAGACAAAGAGAGACTAAAAGCAAAGATAAAGAACATCAGTCCTCCCCTACTACTTGGACACGCTGGGCAGTAATGTGCCATTGACACCATCCAGAGTGGAGGAGAAAACAAAAGCAAAGTGCTGACAGGAAAAAGAAAATCTACAAATATACTTTTCCACATTGCTAGCCCTTAACAGGGTCACAGCTGGTGGGGATTTTCTAGGAAAATGGCCACAACATTTGCCAGTAGTAATGGGAAAATGCTGCCATATCAAATCACAGCATAGCAAATCAACAGAAAAATTATCCAGCAGAAGCATTATATAAATTTTGCAAAAGCCAGGATGCAAGAACACACAGGGCAGACAAAGGAATATGCAGACAGTGTCTCTGTTGGCCATATTCCTGCATTTCTCAAAGTCTGCCCAGGATACACTGGAACCAAGAGTGATATGGAAGTGGCAGCCATGCTCTGAGATCAGATAGCTTCACTGAAACAATCAGCACAGAACTTGGTGAAAATCCTTTAAGAGGATGCATACAGCCTGAATAGAGGAAAAGCCTTTTGCTCTGTAATGCTGCAAGTAATTCACCGAGCACTAGTCATGTTTGAGATGCCATGCTGTTCCTCAAGCCTCCTCTTAGAAAGATCTTTGGAGGCAAAAAGGCAAATAGGGAGAACAGCATGTACGAGTGCTCAGGATTTCCAAGGGAAACTGATTTTCCAGGAGGCTGCACAGCCTGTGTTCCACATCCCCCATGGACCAAGTTCTCTTCAAGGTGGACAACGACGCATGTCACAGAAGCTTTCTGCAATCAATTAGGAGTGAAAATGTCTCATGAGCTTTTGATACAGTTCATGAATTCAGTGAGCACAGTTTGTGCCTGGCTACCTTCCCTCACCTAAACCAAGGCTGATAGCATGGGCCAAATCTGGAGGTTATGTAAAAGCCATTAAAAAACAATTGTCATGTGAAGGGCACAGGGGGATTTTTTTACTTATTTGTTTATTTAAAAGGCAGCAGTTAATTCACCCTCTCTCACAACAAACCAAATGTCAGAACCTCCTGCACAGATGGTAACTTTTGATACACTTTTCTGCCCTAGAAATGAGATTTGCCCTTCAAAATCTCATCTGCCTTCCCTATTTCTGTGATCTCCACTTCTGCTCCTGACAGCTCCCTTCCAATACAAGCACTCAGTTGCCCCTTGTAGGTACTGCAAACCCTTTTTCTTGTATGTCCTTTTCTTGAAGAGGAGGAGGTGGCATTGCAATGCCCATTTCCACCTTCCTGGACATCTTGGCCCTGAATGATCCAGAGAAAGAAGCTGCTGGCAATTCTGCCAATGCTAATGTCACATCTATTCCAATACTAAGAGAGCTGTGAGCAGCAGCTCCTAGGAAGCAGGGCTGATCCAGCTTCTGACTGCAAAAGACAAGAATTAGTTGTCCTAGCCATGCCCATCAGGGCGTACCCCTTTGCAGGCAATGGCTATAGATAGCAGGGTAAGAGACTGAGAGGCACCAGGGTAGGACTCTGATTTTGGTGGAAGGTTATGCAAATCACTGATGTTTCTCTGCATGTCAGATTGATTGCCCAGAGAAGCTGTGGGTACCCCACTCCTGGAGGCACTCAAGGCTAGGTTGGATGGGGCCCCGTGCAGCCTGAGATGGCAGGTGATGATCCTACCCATGGCTTGGTGTTGGAACTAGGTAATCATTAAGGCTTGTTCCAACATAAGGCATGCTTTGATTCTATGATTTTATCTTGCAAACTTAAGCAAGTCCGGCATGTCTTTATTTTCTTTTGTGCTAGGTGGTGAAACAGGGAGTCTCTTCATATGGACTACATCAGGGCTGGGGCTTCAGCCCAGAGAAGGAGTGGTCAGCCAGACCAGACAAAAAGGATAAGGAAAGGCCTGGGAGAAACATATTGCAGGAATTAGTACCCAAAGAGCTGCATTGATTCTGCATGGTAACCTAAATACAGACTGTGAAATAGATCATTTTGCCCACTGGGTGTTGTTCAAATTAGGCTTCAGTGTATTGTCTCCTGAAGTAACAGAGGTGCTTATCTTCTCTGCTGATACTTTTCTAGCAGATTGCAGAAATGACAGCAGCTGGATGACAACACGGAACAGAACACTTCAGCATTCCTGCTCATCCATGTCTAAGCAGCCTTTCTGTTAGCTGCAGCCTGGCACCAGGTGCCTTCACTGGAGCAGTTGAACACCATGATGTGCTCCCAGTAAGTGAGAAGCTATGATGCTGTTCATCTGCAAACCCTTTTGTTACTTATGCTTGGGCACACGACCTCTCTTTCTACCTCTCTTTCTCAGTCGTGGATGCGAGCTGTGATTTAAACAAAGCAGTAAAAGAGAGGGGGAAAAAAAGACCAAAATGGAAAAGCCTGCAGCATGCCTACAGAGGCAGTAGAGCTTTGACATAAATTTATATGATAGTTTTCTGTAGCAGCAGAGAGACAGCACCTGAAATTTATGCTGTCATTAAACTTTTGCACGTAGTGGCCCAGTGAACCTGCAGCAGCATCATGAAACTCCAGAAGCAGCACTGTTTGTTATCAAATCCACAGTTTTTTCCCAAAAGCTGGTAATGGGACAGGACAAAGGGCTTCATAGTTAAGGACTCTGGCTTTGGTTCTCTTATTTATACTGTGGCAATGGCAAGCAATAATTTCATTGTTCACCAACTGTTACGCTTTATAAAAAATGAAAATAAAACTGATCTAGTGTGAAATGAAAATAAAACTGATCTGACTAACTGAAAATGAAAGTGTTATTCAATCACTCTGAGAGTTCTCTATATCTCTGAATACAAATTCAGTCATTCCTAACCACAGCCAGATAAGGTATATTACCAGCTGAACCAAGACCTGGGACAGTGCGGGATGGAGACCTCACTGCAATGAGGAAATGGAGTTTGCAAGGTAAACTGCAGTCAAAGCCTGGTAAGGTCAAGATTTCTCTAGCCAAAGTGCCTCCCACAATAAGGACTCCTTAATTCAAATGACCTGCCACTCTCACTTTAACAACATTAGAGGTGAAAGCGTTCAGGGACAGAAGCCAGACTTTGCAAGTTCATGAAACCAGTACATAGCTTCTTCTGGAACAGAGACAGGCAAAGATACATGATACGTTTTGGCTACATTCTGGTGTCCCCAGCGTGCCTTTAGAAGTAGAGAGCCAAAGGCAGAAATCCAGCTTGGATGCTCAAAGTAATTTTGACCCCATGGGTGTGAGGCAAGAAGAAACAAGAGAAAGTTGGTGGAAAAGAAGAGCTGAGTGGATAAACGTTGCACAGAAACCTGCAGATTTACAAAGTAGATCTGAGAGAAGGCTTTTGAGGAATTAGGTAAATTCCACAAGACCAGAAATGGAACCCAAGAGGGCTAAGCTGAGTAGTAGTACTCTGTAGTGAAGATGCCATGTGTATTTTTCTTATACCTAGTGAATCTGAACTATTAAATTCATACATCAGGCTTGACAAGCACTCTGTTAATTAAGAGTGATTCATTTGTCAAGATCAGTTGATACATACACAGATGTGACAAAACATCTTTATTAGCAAGCCGGGAGAGACAACAATTGCATCTAACAACTGCATTCACTAGCATCTAAAGTTGCGTCAGCAGAGTATACAGTAAGGAACTCTGGATGGTTGTTGGGAAAAGTCTATGTTGTAATTTAGGAACCTGCATTTATAGCTAGTTTTGTTTAATACATCCTGTGCCTTTGCTTGATGGCCTTACCTGATGATGTGAAGCCAAAAGGTTAAAACTTATAGGCTTATCACCTCATACCCATTGCAGGTTCATCTCTACCTGGGTGTTGCAGTTGTAGTATCATGCCCCCATCAGTGCTCTGTGTGGGGTCTGGGCTGTGTGAGCCAGACGAAGTGATGATATGGCTGGGAAGGCAAGACATGCAGTGTGTAACCTGACTGCTTCCCATCACACATGGGTAGCAGGAACACACATTCTCTCTGATATAGAATGAAGGAAAAGCATTTTGCAATGAGGCTGCTTCTCTGGTTTAGTTTTCAAAGGTTAGAACAGGACAGTGGCAGTAAATAAAGAGATGTGCATTGAACCAGCTACACTGTCACATACTAAAGGGTTGGTTTTGCACAGTTTTGTTTTATTTTAACTAAACGGTCCTCGAACAATCCCAGCAGAAAGTTCAACATTCTACATTCGCCATTTAGTGTATTGGCTATACCTTGTTAACTCGCCATACAAATGCTGATGATTTGTTCATTATATTAGCTTAATTGCTGTAAGCCTAGTGTGTCTGAATAAAAGTTAAAAAAAATAGCAATATGTTTTTATGTAATCACAACTGATGAGAAAGCAAGCTGTGCAGAAGGAGGTTCCACATGATATTCTCAGTTATCTCTACAAAGGAATGATAATTAATTCTGCACTACTTCTTCTGAAGGGGTGGAAAAAGATGGGAAGAGATAATGGTCATTGGTGGTTATATAATCCCTGCCCATTCTGCTTGCTGCAGTATGCTGATAACAAATGATCAGAAGTATAAAGCTACTTTGAACCCTAGCCCAAGAAAACCTTAGCACGCACATCAGGAGAAAAGGCACAACCCCATTTTCTGGCCAGGAGCTAGGTCGTTTTTGTCCTGATTCACAATGACAGCTCAGATCCATTTATGATGGTTGTAGGAGGCTCAGCACTAACAAGCAGATTGCCTTGGAAATCACATATACGCATGTAGTAAAGAGTGTTCACCAAACACAGCATACTAAAGCTGAATGTTTAGCTCACTACATCCAAATCTAGGTTTTCAGTTCAGGCTAGGCACTTCACCAAGTTGCCATTTGCTCCCAGTTCTAGCTAGGGACTGGAGTGTTAAGCTAAGCTAAAGGTACTGATGAAGGACCTCTACCTCACTCACCTTTTCTCTCCCTATGACCCACAGGGATTCTATCATTTCCATCAAAGGGACTGAATTAGCCAAACAGTAAGTGAGCTGTAGAACAAAAGTTCACATTACTCACCAAAATGGCTGCCATTAATTCCAATGGTATCCAATTAGATTCTTAGGCAATTTGTTCATGAATCATGCAGAGAAATTGATCATTTTGAAACGTATGGAAAGAAACCTTGTGAATCTGTGCAGGGTAATATCGCAGTACTTTCACATTTATTATTAGTTACAATCTATTATTGCTGCACATCTTGGACAATGAAATGCATGTATTTTATCTTGTAGTAGGTTCTTTCACTTTAAAATCATTTTAAATAGAGAAATGAAACTATTTTAATTAAGAAAAAAAAAAAATCACATGAATTGCTGGAGTGCTGGCACTACTATTGGCATCACTGAAAGCTCTTGATGAAAATCACTACTATTTCCTGACTGCAGCATGTTCAAAGAAGAAAAACTCCTGTAATTTCAAAGGATCTCAGCAAATTGTTTCCTTGGGACTAATGCCTTTAGTGACCCAGCTACAGCAACCTGACTAGAAAACTTCTGTCTGAAAGCCATCCTGAAAGTTTGCATTATTCTAGCAGAAGAATCAACAGAGATGCAATGAGTAGCCTTGCTGAGGTCAGGAACAACGTGTGTGGCTTTGGCAGCAAAGAGGAGCACATCTCTAAGGGTTCTGCAAAAAGACTTTGATATCTCAGCAATCAATAAAACTAACCAAGACTTGGGATTGGTGTATCATAGCCTGTACTCTTCTGGGTTGAGTTTGGGAAGAAGAGCTTGCTACATCCTCACACCCACTCTTCTAGGTTGGGACTTTAGTGAATTTACTACTCTGGCCATGGGACATGCTGATGACTTTACCCTGTAGTAAAACAGAGAGAGTAAATTGTCTCTCCCAATTTCACAGAGGACTGGCTTACATCATAATTGAAAGAAGAGCAGACACAGTCACAGTGCAAATTCGTTAATGTGGTATGCTCAACTTGTGGCTTATCTGCCATTAATTCATGTTCCCCAGCCCATTTATATTTGCTGGGTTCCACTACTCCCTCCTGCATGAACTACTTATGGTGTGCTGACACAAAACCAAATTGCATACTGCCACCAGAGCATTGTCAGAGTATGAGTAGCAAAGAAGAACTAAGTACAATTATGGAAAATGTTCTAAAGAAAAGCTTGAGTTGTTCTCAATTTCAGTATTAGTACGGCTAGCTAGTACCATAAAAACAGTACTGAAAACGACAATTTTTTCAGCTCAAGAAATTAACTCATTTAATATACTCAATGAAGCATAGAGCTCTAATAGTTTGGGTAGTTTCCCTCCATTGTTTTTTTTTCCCTATACAATCTGTTAATTTAATAATCATAACGATCACATTAGGGAAAGCATTATTTCTGACCAAAGATGTTCAGCTGTTGGATTGCATGGAAAGTACACAATGAGAAGAGGAACAGAGAGCCGTGGCTAGGGAAAATTAGAGGTATTTTTATCTTTTCCTCCCTTTTCCCTTCTCAAAACACTTAATGTGCATGCTTTCCTTCTGGAGCTTTCCAAACTACCACAAACACAGAAAAGCATCTTGTCCTTCAGTAGGTGAGAAGAAAACTATGATGCTTCTGGAAGATGCAACTGTGTTAAGGAATCCAATAGAAAACTTCAACATCTGTCTCAATCAAGTCTCTCGTATCAGCTCTAAGGTATTATAAAATGTATAGTTCTGTGCGTGCAGAACCACAGGGGCCAAAAGAGGCTGCAGTGAAGTCATTTTCAAATGCATTGCTGCAAGTCAGGAGGAAGAAATTGTTTGCAAGCCGCTAGCATCAGTTGGGTTTGACCTTGTTACTAGCACCAGAAATTTTCTTTGCTATTATCTTTAAAAAGAAAAACAACTGTTAAAGTCATGAGGTGCCAAAGCATCTTCAAGACAATAGTAAACTGAGAACAAAAAAAAAACCAAACAGTGATTTAAAAACGATACTATCAGACTCAAAGGGAGTAAAATTGATCTTTCATTTGGCAACTTCCATAGAAAAACATTAATTTGCTCTGGTCTTTGACAGATTTTCAGTGTTTGGGATATAAGATATTGTACAATCAATGAATATACAGATGATATAGTACATTCAAGAGCTTGGCTTGTGATTATTATACTAGAGCAGAAAAAGACACTCGCCCTATCCGGGGCTCACGTGATAAACTCCAGTGGAGTGGATCTCCAGAAAAGATCCTTCCCCACTGGCAGTCATCTCTTAAATGGGTCTAGGAGAGGTGGAGCCAGGCTCCACTCCTTCCTGCAGCACAGGTGAATTGCCTTCACCTGTGCTCCCCTGGCTGACTCATTGCTTGCCTCAGGTGATCAATCAGAGGTTCAGGCCGTGACTCAGCAGCCCTATTTAGATATTAACAGTGATTAACCCCGGGCTGGTAAGGTCCAAGGCAGCTTGTCATAACTCAATACATCACTATTAAGATACAATCCACAGACAACCATTTGAAGACACTTGGCTTTGGAAATTTCCACACCAAGGGGAAATGAAGATATTCATAAAAATATTCTAGAATCACCCAATCTATATGAATTTGTGCCAAAAAAAATCAGACAAATCAAAGCCACTATTCAATAGCCACTGCTCTATATTTATAAAGTTTCTGTTGCTCATTGGCAAACAGAAGGAATAGCATTTGACTTGGATGACAAATCACAAACCGTGGAAAGTGAATTGCAAGTCATAAGCTTGACCGTACTGCAAGCTGAAAATTGTTGGTCCAAACTATTCTGAGAATCGTTATGAATAACAAATGCATTTGAAAAAGACCGTATCGTTTCATGCACGGTTCTACCAAAGAAAAACAGGCTAAATTTATGAGCATCACTCTCAGGGGACAAATTAATCAGCCTTGCGATATGCTGCAGCTATGACCTGAGAAAGTATCTTAGCACTGAGCGTAAGTAACAGCATCTCAAGAAGCATTCCCCAGCTACAAACTGTAACTTTAATGCATTTTTTGTCTCAGGAATGAAGTGGAAGAGCTGAGTTGTCCCAGCTTCTCTGTACGAACATATAATTCCCCTGGTATTGGATGAGCTCTTGAGAGCATTTACTTTACATTCCCCTTTATGAACAAATGGCCAACAGTTGGGAATGTTGGCAGGACATGACACAAAGGGCAGTCCACTCTCAGAGATGAGAATGGCATTGACAAGTGTGATTTATGACAGTGACTTTGGGGTTTCCATATCGCTTTTGGGTTATTCTTGACACAAGTCCACTGACTCAGAGGAGTAAAGAGATTTGAGCTGGAATAGACACCGGATGTTTGGCTTCAGGCTTGGCAATCTTGTTGTGACCTTGGCAATGAGAGCCAAGGGAGAAAAGATGCAGTGGATGAACTGAGTGATGGAAATAGCAGCCCAATCAGAACCCATAGGCTTCTCTTGCTATAGCACCATGCAGAGTTAGCCCAAATCAAAACCTCAAAGCAGTACATGTAGAGAGGAAATACATCACATTGATTCATAACAAAGTGAATAAAAGGCATCATTAAATAATACTAACAAAACCAAGTGTCCTGCAGCCTAGTAGATCTTGCAATTTAGAAGTTATTTTCTTTGCTATCCCATATTGTCCTCGCGCTCACAGTCTCCCAAGCCACCACCTTCTCCTCAGCAACTTCCTGATCTGGACCTTACTGTTCACAATTTATGCAAAAGCTTTGGCTTTTGCCTCACCACTCTCTTTCCTCTTATTTTTAGCATTTTACCTGCTCTACTTTTGTGGCCGATACTCCCATCTTTTATCCTCAAGACCACTTGGGAAGATCTGCTAAATGACCAGCACCGTTCCCCCATCCTGTTGCCACTGTTCCTCACCAGAGTCTGTGCTTGTTGCTCTGTAAAGAGAAAAAAAGGCCCTGCAGGTGCTCTTCTGTCGCACCTGCTTATTCTATCCTCAGTCCTTTTGCCTTGATAATGGAAGATAATACACCTATAAATATTTATTAACGTACATATAAATACAAGCTTTCCCTTCCGCAGCCCTCAGTCACCACTTTTGGAACAATTATCCTGGCTACAACTTTCTGCACCATCCTTTGAGCCTGTTTCCCAAGACCACCTAAGTTACCTCTATAGGAAAGAAGAGTTCAAACACTCCAACAAGGAAAAAAGAATATAAAAATCGTCATTGTCCTCCCTCAGACAAAGCAAATTGTATGACAGAACCCAGCAAAACCACAGTAGCCTTACTAAAGCCATCTGGTTAGTTGGGTAGACAAAGCTGTAAGTTTGTGCTGTTGTCTTTTCAATTGCGTCATGTGAAAAATATTCACCAGTACCCACAGAAAGATGCATAGTCAAATAACCCCAGGAAATAGAAAAAGAGACAGATGGAGAATTTGTCTGGCTAATTTTCTCCCCTGTGGCTACTGTGATGTTTCTGCTAGAAAGGATGCAGAAGGAGTCAGAGTGAATAAACGCAAACTGACTTTTTGAGGCACGTGGATAACTGTAATACTTCTTTAAGTCCACACACACAAAAAAAAGAACACCATGAAAAAAAATAGGATTAGAAAAATCCATTAAAAAGATTTTATAAATGAAACCAGCAAAAAAAAAAAAAAGTGGAATTTCATGTTTACTGTGGTGAAGACCCTTGTTCAATACTGCAAACAAGGATTGCTTTCCATCCTTACATGAAAGCCTTTGAAGAGACCTGTACATTCAAGATGACATATGGAAGTATTTTACCAAAAGGAGAGGACTTGCTTCCCTGATGGCCAGTGAGATGCTTTGTGTCTGTAGTTGCTCAGGGCAGATGGCGTGTGACCCACTGCCCAGTGGATGCAGCATGCCCTGCTTTTCTCTGCCTGACATTCACCGAGGTGATGTGGCAGCTGCTTGCTCCTCTCCCCAAGGCATGTTTTGATCTGTTCTTTTTCCCTGCATTCCCTTTCTCCATTCCCACTCGAGGTTTCTGCCTTCTGTCACCTCTGGTATTTTCCAAGGGGTGGAACTGCCATTCAAATCCTTTGCCTCTCCCCTAGCCAAGGCTGCAGGTTTCCCATGGCTGCTTTGGTCCCTTTGGGCAGCTGCAGAGATGCAACATGGGTCAGACCCAGAGCAACAAGCAGCCTGTGCAGGTTCTATGTGTTTTTTGTTTGCTTTGTCACCTTTCTTTTTCCTCACTCACCACATAGCCCTAAAATCCTGTATTTTTCTTAGCATCTCCAGGCTGCTTAGTCAAATGTCAAAGATACAGCTGCTTCAGAGAACTGGTTTCCTTTTATGTGCAAAAAGCGAAAGGCAGGGAAGGAGAATTCTGTCTATGTTAAGTATTTTCTTTGCTTTTGTTCACAAAGGAATTAGGCAGTTAAAATAATAATAAAACCTGAAACACTTGTTCTGAATGTTGTTTACAGTTGGGGGTTATATTAAGGCTTCTGTTCTCCCTCCTCCCCTTCTGTCTGTAAAGAAACAGAAGTTGCTTAATTTAGTTTTGTTTCTCAGTTGGCCATATTAGTGCATCTCACTCAGAAGAGCCCCCCTGAAAAGAATGGCACATTTTTAATGCCCGCTTAACGTCAGTCTTTGCATTTCTGCTTAGCATTGATTAATAAAGTCACTACGAAGATTAGATTCAGAAGATATTCTCCTGGTCTCCCAAAGAATGTTAAGTATTCCTTAGCTGGAGAATCACCGTACTTGTAGCTTGACCTCCAGCTGTAAACATCTGCTCTATTCACCCCTTCTAAAGGTAGAATAGGAAGATTTTGCTATATACTCTTTTTTTTTTCCTGCATCTCATCAGAAAGTCTCATGTCCCTGAAACTTCATCACATGTATCAGCAAAGCTGTATTAAATAACAGCAAACACTTTGTACAAATGTATGCTTTTGTTTCTGTACATACAATAGCAATTAAAGGACTCAAATGTGACAGCAGTGGGCAACCCCCTAGATCACAGAAATTTCCTTAGAAAAGAGGCAAACTACTGTCAAAAGGAGACAACAGGAGAGGAGATTTCACTTGGAAGAGACACACAGATCCATCAAGTCCAACTACCTGACCACTCTTTTTCTATAGGATCCTAAACATATGCTGTACAGGTACAGAGAACTAGAGAAAGCACACAGGTAACCAGAAGACTTGATTATCTCCAGCAAGCTGCGCATTCAGCATACAGCCACCCTGTTGCACACTTCATCAGTCAGCAATTATAATGCTTCCCAACCATAGCTGTTTCTCACCAACCTCACATCTGCTTTCTCAATCAATGTGACTCTTTTTGAAGCCACACCGTGCTAATGGAAAACTTTGTCTGACAGCTCTTGCAGAAAAACTTCACAGAAAGCAAACAAAGCAGGCAGAACTTTATCTTTCTTCAAACAAATTATTTCAAATCCTTTCCCTCCCACCTCTAGCTGGGTTCTCATGCTGATATGGGCTCTCAGTCATGTGCTGGTGTTGCTGCATGTGGAGAGCTGAGCTGGCAGCAAGAAGCAGACTGGCACATCACTGAGCACATTCTCCACCTAGCTTGCTGTGGGGACAAACTCAGCCCAGACACACGTAGGTGTAGCTTCCATTATAGCTGTTTTGCAAAGATGAGGGACAAAGAAGCTGAAGGAAGAAGTCTCCAGATCTTTCATCCTTCTGTAATATGGTTTTCCTGCTATGTGTTTTATTAGCCTGCAGGCTCATTCCTAATCAAAAGAGGTCATGCTAATTTGCCTCTCACACCCAGTTTACTACAAAATGCACCCAACAAGCAATTTACTCCCCCAGTTGTAATCACAGCTCAAATTATCACTGAGCCTTCACAGCTGTTTCTTCAGCTTTTTGCAGACTCCTTGCCGGGCTGAATTTGGCACAGCCAAAGAAAGACCCTCATGGTGTGACAGAGGGCCACCACAATAATGTGCCACCCTGAACTGCCCCAGCCTCTGCTAACAGAGCAGAGGACTGACAGCAGGAAGGCCACCTGAGATCCAGAGGAAAGCAAAGGGAAGGTGAACAGGCAGCGCTCAGGTCTGCAGTAGGCATGGTGCTGCCTGATGTGCTCCCACAGCCACACATTGGATCTCTGTGACAGCCTGGCTGGAGAAGGCAAGCTTTCCTGAGTGGTCTAGCTAGAATTAAGCCAGTTTACTTTAAATATTTGCAGCAGGCAGATTTGCATATAAATTGCCCGCGGCTGCTGATGTCATGACCTCTTATTCCACTCCCCATAAAGATTGCTGGCAGGTTATTGATACATGTGATGATTTCACAGCGTCAGGTTTCTGTGTCTGCTGCCATCCTCCAGCAGAACTCAATGACTGCCCTGTGCTCAGGTCAGGGGGTCAGGTCAAACTCATTTCTCTCACTTCACCCTACATAAATTTCAGGTCAAGTTATCACAGCTGATCAGCACAGTAACTGGTGGTACAAGTACCTACTGTAAAAGAGAAGAGATTTAGATTAGATGTTAGGAGGAAATTCTTTAGTCAGAGAGCAGTAAGACCCTGGCACAGCTGGCCATAGAAGCTGTGCTGCTCCATCCCTGGGGGTGCTTCAGGTCAGGTTGGATGGGACCCTGGGCAGCCTGAGCTGGGGGGTACAACCCTGGCCATGGTTGGGGCCGGGTGATCTTTGAGATCCCTTCCAACCAAAGCTCTTCTGTGATTCTATAATCCCAAAAAGCCAATGGGTGGCAGGCTGCAAGCAGCCAACTGTAGGGCTTCCCACTGCTAAGTAACTGGTAAACAGAACGGTGACAGTAGTCCCAGTGTTGACAGCACAGTAACTCCCACAGGAAAACTGAATTAAATATCCTTTGCTCCTCCTTAAAAATTGTTTAGGTTATAAACATACCCCAAATGCACATAAAATGAACCAAGCCAAGGCCATGCTGCTAGGCAGGAGGGAAGATGGGAGGAGGGTGGGAAGACTGAAGATGCTTTGAAGCAAACAAAGCCTTTGGGAAGCTAGCCAGCAGGACTGTCAGATAATGCTTCCTATAAACCTCACAGAGGAAAAAAAAGTATTTATGCAAAAGGGTTACAAACTGTGAAACAGCAAATCTGCTTTAAATTTTGGAAAAGGTCTATTTGCTTGCAAATCTCTTGTCAGCTGCAGAAAAGATATCAGAAAAGGATAGGACTGAAAGTCAATTTCCTGGTAAAGCCTACAGATAAAGATGGCACTGCAATACAATTGAAGAAATAACATGCACACCATTTCCCTCATTTTGTCATTTGGAGCTGATGAATTTTTTTCTGGAGCAAATCAGCAACAAGGACAGTAAAAAGCTGGACTATGTTATGTTTATTTAAACGAAGTTTAGATAGCAAATTGTCTACACTTCAGCAAATTCACAGTTCTGTGGGAGTAAAAATAAACTCTATAATTTTACTTCCAAAATAAGAGTGAAAGACAAACTACAACCACAGGAAACAAAAGTAGTTTCTCTTATTGCTCCTTTTGAAACAATGAGCTTTGGCCTAAGTTGTCTTATACTGGTAACTCAGTAATGACCAGGAAGGTAATGCTCTATAATAGACAATTTTCCCCCAATTTTTTTTTCCTATTTTTTCTTCCAGTATGTGTTAATAAAGTCTCACAGAAGAAGGGAAGTATTATCTTGGCTTTGCATATCATATGCCAAGTAGAAAATTCCATGTAAGAAAAGCCTGTATGTGAATTACCTGTTTTTAAAGAATACAGAGGATATGAAAGCAAATTACACAGATGTATTTCCATCTAGCATCCTATTGGAAAAACAGTTCCAAGATTCAGATTAGCAGCACGCACACCTCATCCCTTTGTGCCTCCCATAGGCTTTCCTGCAGCTTTCCTGGCACAGGGGTTTTGCACAGAGATTGCCCTTTTACCATGAGGTTACGGTCCAAGGCAGCAGTGCCTGCATGGTCTGGTGCAATTAAACAACACAGTGTCTGAAAGAAAACCAGTATCAGAGGGAGAAGTAGGAAAAATAGATAGGCTGCAACTCCTAGCAGGAAAGATGAGCAGTTGCCCCACCGTTGGTCTGGGTTTACCCAGCTGCCTGTGCTCTTCAGAAACCATGGGCAGTTTGAGTAGCTTATGCTCTGTTTGGTCCCCTCTTTCCAGCTGCAGGATTATTGCAGAATCCATGCATGGTGTCTGGGGGACATGTCTACCACAGCCAGCAGCAGAGCATGAGGTGAACCCTCCTGACTATTCTCTGCTATTCCCAAACATCTTGCCTGTCCAGTTAAAGGCCTTGCTGGCCCCATGCCTGAATAGAACTTCCTATCCTCAGTGGGGTTGGTCACAGAGCCAGCACAAACCCTACTTCCCAAGTGATTTGTCTCATCCCTGAGTGAATGCATGTGCTGCTGTAATAGTTACCCTACCCAAAAGGCTGGACCTGACTGCACAAAAACCAAGAATTTTCTTCTATAGCCTCCAGGAAATGAGCAGCATGGATGCACTGGATTTCTGAGAATATTTGTTTCCATGCTGCTAAACCAACAAGGCATTCAGCAACAAACAAACAGTGGGGATTGCCATGCAGACTGATAGTGATTTGGTAAGCCATTCTCATTGGTTGTAAAACTGCACTTAGATGAACTTTAGCATTCTTAGCTCAGTGTGAAAAAGTTTGAAGAACGAGCGCAGGATGAAAGCCCAAGAAGGGAAAAGAACAAATCAGCCCTTCTGTGTGAAAGCACACACTCTAATTGCATATTTAAAAAGCATTCTGATTTTCACAGTTATTGTGCCAATCAATGCAGCTTGAAGAGACTGTTGACTGCTTGTATGTTTCTGTTTTCCAGCAGAAGAATAAGAGTGTTACTGATGATAAATACAGCATTTTGCTTACTCTGCTTAAGTTAACATCAATTGAAACTTCATGTTTTTTGCAAGGGACAGATAGGTAGGTTCCAGAATGCTCTTTGCTTTCCCTAGTGGTAGTTTCACTCGGGTACATGGGAAGGATATTATTTTTTCCTCATTGATTGCACACAATTTCTTTTCTCAAGATCTTTTTTCTCATAGTAAAATAGGCTAAGCCAAATTTGCAGGATTTCATGTTCACAGCTGATTAAGAACTATCTGCCCTATTCTGGTAGTCAGCTCAGTGGATATCAGGAGAAACAGCTTTGCATCCTGAAGAAGGGGAATTGACTAGGAGAAAGGAATATATCTATGGCTCAGGCACTGGATTAAGATATAAGAGAACTGAATTTAGTACCTAGCCATAGGCATAGCTCTGCTTTGCAGCAATTCCTTCTCCACTGGTGCACTCCTGCTGCCTATCTACAGGAAGTTGCCCCAAAACATCTTAGTCGCAGAGGCTCTGCAAAAAGAAATACACTGTATCTAAGGAAAAAAAAAAAAAAAAAGCAGAAGCTGTAAAAGTTATTAATTTGGGGGGTTAGTATGCTATACTTAAGTGGACTGAGGGTTGTCTATGAGCTACATAGACAGCAGATTGAAGAAATATTTCTTGTCGCCTCAGAAGTATGCAACAAAGTGTTTAAGCATCTTTCAAATTGCAGGATCCTAAATTGGTGACAAATTCATACAAATGCAGTGTTTGGGATCAAAATTTCCCAAAATGCTGGAGCGTTTGCATCTAAGATTGTATATTATACAGATGTAATCCTAATCTGTTTTGTCACACAGCGTCAATCAGGGAGCAGCACATAGGGCTAAACACAACCAGATCACAAATGAACAAAGTGTCCCCAGAACACTCATGAAAGATTAGCTCTTCAATTCAACCTCTGAATTTTCAGTAATCTGTGGTTTTGAAGGCAGAAAAAGCAGTAAAGCATCGCCATGAGAAAATAGGAAATTCATTTCATTGCAGTAAGAAATTTCATTTACATAACACGAGAAATAATTAAATCAGAGCTGATCTGTGTGCCGTGTGAGTTTAATCGAATTTGGGTTTCATATCTTTGGTTATTTTATCAGGACTGTCTCCAGGAAACTGTTATTAGTCATCTTTGCAATAAAAACAGCAACAAAAAAAGTAATGAATAACCACTTATTAAATGAGCAAGAGAAGAAAGTCTTGGAATAAACTGCTGAGCACCACAGATCAATAAAGACAACAGCAACTGCCAGCCAAGCTACCTAGGGCTTAGTCAGTGGGGAATACAAAGCATTTGTGAAGAAAGCCTTCCCTGTAATTTTTTATTTTTTTTTATTTTTTTTATTTTTTTGCCAGAAATGACTGCAACAGCTGTCTACTCTGACACTTCACAACTCAAACAATGTGATTTCACCACATAATTGATCCTATTTCTAACTACTTTCTTACTGTGTAAATGAACAAGATCAAGCTGTTGGTAGAGCGCGTCTTTCAGGAGCGGCACATCTCCATTAAGGAGGTGCAGCCAGCTTCTTTTCAGTGACAGTGACACTGAAGATTGTGTTCCTTTCATGCCTGCTTTTAATTTCAGTATTTGTTCATTGGATTACTCCCTTTTTCCTGCTACATAAAACCCCTCAGAAATTAGATGCATTGCTTGGAAGAACAAACACCATCAACGACTTCTTAGAGAAGTCTAGTAGATTGAAAACCTTGCTTCCTCACTATAAGGCACATATCCTGGATCCTTACACTATTTTACAGGTCTTTCTGAAATCCTCTGTACTAACACCTCGACTACACAGTGCTTCCAGCTGTGACTTGATCTCAGTTCTTTTCACATTTGTCTTTCAAATTACCTTAGCTTTAAGGCAACAGTTACATAGCAACAGTCTCTGACCCTTCCCAGCTACTTTTAGGAAGAGCATTCCCATTATTTTTTTTTGAGTCGAGGAATTCTGCTTCTCCTTTCAGCACCCCTAACCCCAACAAACTACTCTTGGAAAAGCACTTTTTCCCCCCATCTGTTTGACAGACGTTTTATCAACAAATTCTGAGGAAAAGTACTCAGACTGTGAATTGGGTGTGTTCTAGCCTTACCAACATCTGATGTACAGTCATTCATCTGGATTACATTATTTTGCTTCAAAGCTACGATGAGACTGTAAATTTGGAACTGACCAGATTAATGATTTTAGGACTGAATGCAGAAGGTTTATTCTAAAAAGAATGAAATAAGTGAGCTCATGCTGTATTTCAGTCAACCTTGACAGCTGTGGACGCCTTGTTTGTTCTAATACTGTGCTGTGGTCCTTCTGACACGATTTTGGAAGTATCCACCTCAGCCACCATATTACAGACCTCTGCTTCAGCAGCGGACTTCTAGCAAGACAGGGCAAAAGCTGAGACTGGAAGAGCAGAAAGATAACTGCACTACTCCATATGCATTTGCTTGCTTAAGAAATGAGGGGATTTAAAGATTTACGTGTCATACTAAAGAAGGGTCAAAGGAGGTTTGTGACTTGCTCTCATCAGCAGAGCGAAGCAGCATCTTGCTCTCCTTGGAGATTCAGCTAATTTCTGTTAAGCCCTTGGTCAATATAGGAGAAAGACATAGCATACAGCAACTAAGCACAACCAGGAGAAGCAGTGCTGACGATTGGCCTTGATCCTACAAGTAAGTGCTTGAACGTCTCTCCTCATAATTAAAAAAAAAATAATTTAAAATGTAATCATTTACACACTGGTAGAGCTCTTCTAATGCTCTTAACCAAATTGATTGCAGTTGCTGAACACATGATCCCAGCTCCTACACTGCCAGCTTTTCAGCACAGCCCAAACACATGACTGGGACAAGGGAATGGAAGAATTGGTGGAATAATTACCTCTACCTATGCTTAAATAGGTCTTGCTTAAAGTCTCCTGAGGACTAGCAAAAACAACACATAAGTACACGCACAGTTCTGAAGTGCTCAAAGTTGAGCAACACAGGAAGTCTGAGCAGAGTGTGAAATAGAGCATAACCACACCCAGTACTAAAGCTCAAAATCGCTTGATCAAAAGTGCAGTATTGAATAACACTTGTAAGTTAAAGATATTCAAAGTTAGCTGCATTTGTACTCTTAGTTGGCGATCAAGTCTGACAGGCATCTTCACACTGCTGTATAAATCTAGGTAAACCTCCAGGGGTCTGCAAGTGACTATATGAGAGGAGCCTACTGAGCTCCGCATAGAGTTTAGTGCCAGAAATAAGCTAGCACTCATGAGCCCTTGGCTTCCAGTGTTATGATTAACTCGTCATCTAGAAAATATGGCCAGATCCAAAGGACAGCATGGGAAAATGAACAATAGGTTCATATGTGACTAAAGACTTTTTTTGGGATAAGAGCTTAGAGGAATTTTTTTTTTTCTTTTCTCAAAAAAAAAAACTGTGTGAAAAAAAAAAAAAACCCAAAAAAAAACAAGGTTAGTAACTTAGCAGGAACTTGATTTTTTTGCTGAATTATCTACCAGAAAAACACATTCACACATTTTCCTTGGAACTTCTGCTTTTTACATTTCCTTAATAAAAGATTCAGCACTTTCAAATTGAAATTGATTAATAAAAGGAAAGCTCCATTTTCTTTTACTATATATATTTATATATATTTAAAGTTCTTGCACAAGACTTATTCCAAAAATAAATTTTGAGAAGGCCACGTGATTCTCCAGTCTTCGACTTCCTGAAATTACCAAGAAACCATGAGACCTAAAAAACAACTCAACCTAGTTCTTGCTGCTCATTTCACTGTTGTCACCTCTGCCAGTAACAGTACTTGCAAATCTGGTAATCTGATGTGGTTTAACCCAGCAGGCAGCTAAACACCACATTTGCTCTCTCTCCAATAAGTGAGATGGAGGAGAGAACTAGAAAAAAAATAGAAATTGTAGATTGAGATAAAAACTAAGACTGAAGAGGAAAACACAAACAAATACACAATGATATGAACATATATTTAGCCTCAATGCAATTACTCATCAACCAGCATCCAACTAGCACCACATCTGCCCACCAACCAATGCTGTGCTATCGAGGCAACAGCTTACCCCCCACCAAACAACACTGCGAATCCTTGAGCAGCAGCTGCCCTCTGGTCAACTCCCCAGAGCTTCTAGCTTTCCATATGATATTATATAGTATGGAATGACCACCTCTCCATCTTTTTAATCAAACCTAGTTGATACTAAACTGGGAGGTAACTGTTCAAAGATGAGGAAGGACCAGTAGACAACACTCTTTAGCCTTATTTCCTGTACTGTCATCTTCTATAAAAGTCCATTCAAGAGAAAGAACAAGGAAATCTGTGATTGAAAGGAACGAATGGGAAAATGAACAGGGAAAAAAATAGGGTGGTAAAAGACATTGATTGAAGGCTGCATCTTTCCCCTATTCCCTGGCAGAAGAGTTCCTCTGTTTACTGGATAGAGCTTTATGTAGTGGAAGATAACCTTTTCTGTTTATTGCAGAGATGACTTTTCACAAAGCTAACGTGTATGATGGATGAAGCACACTTACAGTTTCTCCACCTGATCTAATTCTAAGCCCCTCATAGCCATAAGAGAAGAAAAGCTTTCTTTGATTATTACTAGATTTGATAATCTCTCTCACGAGAAACACCCCTTTCATATAGGGGACTTGCATCTGCTTTGATTGTGGGGAAACATGACACTTCCTGCTCCTTCTATGCATTACTCCACAGGTTTTGCATATAGGATGACTCTAACACTCTTCTGCTCCTCTCACACACTAGAGCTGCATAAGGGTGATTCAAAGGCTTTCCCCAGGAGCCAAAGTCATCAAGTGTGGAGAGAAACCTCATACTGTGTCATTTTTCCACTTTGCTTTTTATGCATAATTATGAAGATCCACCCAAAAGATCAAACATCATCTATTCATCATGTATCTTCCCTGCTCTTGCACATTATCAGCAGAGAGCTGACAATTTATTTTCTGGATTAAGTGGGCTTCAGCACAGACACTGAGGAAACATTTTAGGAGTAGTTGCATTTTGTTTGAGCAGATACCATCTTCTCTACCTGCTGTTCAAAGAAAGTGGTGCCCTAGAATCTGCTACAGATGGGCAGAGATGACATTATATCTGTAAAGGTCAGCCTTGGATGATGTATTGGCCACTATGAGGGACCTCTGGGAAAGCATTGGCAGGTGGAGAGGGGCAGAGGCAGGAAGAAGAGTTTATGCTGGGTACAGAGCTGCCACGTGCTTATTATTTCCTTTGGATCACCAAACCTACATAGCTCCCAGTTCAGGTCCTCTCAAGACCAGCTCTCGCATATGGCAGAATCCATCATCTCACACGAGCTCTGTTATTGTTATCAGGATATTATCATCTTTCTAGGTCAAAGGCACGTAAAAGGCTCACTGACAGCAGGTGATGATTGCACATTGGCTGCCAGGCCCCCAGGTGGGATGCACAGTGCCAGCAGTTCTGGGAACATGCCTGGGGTTGAAACCAATTGAAAACCTATCCCCTTGGCATCAACCACTTACAGCCTGCCCTGCTCAATTATAAAACTTGAGAAAAGGGCTGTGAAGGGTCACCTTCATACATGGTAAAGCAGTGGGCAGCTGAAATAGAGACAGATCTTTTCTCCTTTTTGTTCCAAGTCATGAAAGCTTTGGGCATTTTGGCATTTGATTTTTAGGCTGTAATTTTCATTGCTCGCTTAGGCAATGCATTTACTCCAGCCATGTACTTCTCAAGGAGAAAATCCAATGAAAGTATTTTAAAAGGATCTTACCGCTTTATGCATCTTATCCTATTTAGGGTAGAAGTTATTACAACATAATTGATTTAAATGGTGCAATAAATAAATTTGATCACACATTCCTGCAATGCAAATATTGTTGCTATAGGAGATGGGAACAACAATGTCTAAAAGTCTCACCTCTAACTCCTGAAGACAGTGCAACTACTAGCACAACCATAAATTCAGATAGGCAGGAAATGTTTCATCCCTGATTAGGAGACGGTACTGTGCTTACTCCTGTTCCTCAGCTACACAGCCTGTGTGCACACAGAAGTCCTGACCTCAGTCGTCATCCATGGATGTGCACTCACTGAAGTCTGCTTCTCAGTGATGTCACTGTTTTATGCACAAGGAAAAAATCACACCCTGCATGGTGACAGAGCTCTGCCAGTCATCCGGTCCTGATTCACCTAGTTTGTTCAGCCAGCACCAGCCAGAAAACATGCATGAGTAAGTGAATGCAGCAAAGCCCAGGGAAGTAGTGATGCATCAGCACTCCATTCAGCCATGCATCGTTCACACATTTTTAAAGGTGAATGGAGTGGAATGACCTTGTATTTCCTTCTGCTGCCGATAAAGCAGAAAAAACACTTAACACATATTAATGGAAAGAAAATATAAACTGCTTTTGAAATCAACCCTACAAGATTTGACTGCTAAGCCAAACACACCTATCACATTGCACTTATCTGAATAAAAATGTGACTCATCTTTCCCACTGCTTATGCAGACATATTCTGCTTCTTCAAGACCTTTCATCCTGATGGAATGGCCCAGGTACCAGCAATTCACCCAGCAGAACACCAGTGACGCCTCTCCACCTGGGGAAAAGTCTGCTACCTGTAACCTCTTTAAGGTTCTCTATTCTTTAGCTCCACACAAGTCTTAGAAATTTTGGAAGATGCTAGTTTGGCATACCTCCACTGGCTGAATGAAATTTCACTGGATTATCCCATTTGAACTCTCTTCTCCAGTGTAGTTGCTCTACTGGAGGGATCACTGCCAATGCACACAGCTGAAGGAAACCTCCCATCAGTGCCTTTGTGCTCATATCACATCTAAATGGTGCACATGGCAGTGGTGGTGGCAAGTCACAGTTTGCTCAAGAGTACAGCAAAGTTTTTTCAGTGCCTTACAAAATGTCTCCTGGAGTGCTGGTATAAATCAAGAGTGCTTTCACAGAGAAAAGTGATTTTGCTGTGCTGAATCTAAAGTAAAAGAGCAAAGAGATGAGCCACCTTCATCCAGCACTTCAGCTGGGCTGCTTGTCTCATAATGTATCATGTTGTTCTGCTAGAAATGTTTTCAAAAGTAAGCTGATGTCAAAGCAAAATTGGACTCTGACAGGTCTCAGCTGTGCAGAAATCTCCAGTGTGGACTCAGCACCTACAAGAGAAGGTGAATAGAGCTTCAATACCTACAGGCTTTTCTGACCTCTAGGGACTTCAAGTGCCCTCATAAAACTGAAAATATAAATAGGTTGTGACATTTCTAAATGCTGTAGGAAAAATACCCTTAGTTGGTCTCCTGGTTTATTTAGATCAGTATGCTCCTGTCAGAGAAAAGCAATCATCTTTCATAGCTAGAGCTGTGAGAATTAATTATTAGCCTTACTTTCACATGCGCGAAGAACTTTGTATACAACATGCATAAGACAAGGTACCATCATTTTAACATAGCACTGAGAGCAGTTGTTTCAAACAATCAATTGTTTAAAGAACAGCCCCAAAGAGGTCCAAATCTACGAAAGAAGCTGCGGCCAGGGATCAGGAGCTCCTGTACTTTTGTGTGCCACTGAGATCACAGGAAAAGGACACTCATAAGTCCCATCTGTGCTCCTGGAAGAACTGCTAAGGAAGAAGGGAGAAAATATGAATGGGAGAGAAGATGAGGCACCAATTATTTTTGCAGAGCTAACCCTGTAGGTGGCTGGGGGGACTGGACAGGGACACACAAGCAGTGGCCACATACTCATTGTAGTCTCCAGTCAAAACTGGAGGTAACACATGCTCATTAGAAATGTAGTGTTGTGTTAAATTAAAGTCAAATTAAGTCAATAAAGTCAAATTAAATTATAACTCTGGGGAAATCCCTGCTTTATAATTTATGAGGATGCCAAAGGGAACTGAGGAAACAGAGACAGATAAATAGTAGAGCACTTACACCCAATTATACACTTTTTTAAAAAAAAAAAAAAAAAAAAACACTTCTTGTCAAGAGCATGATAGTAGATTAATCACTTTCTCCTCTTTATTCTGGCAGAAAACTTGAGTTGTACTACAGTCAAGACAAGAGTTTCTCTAGGACGGATCCATAGCTGAAGTTTTCTTCTCATGCCAAGGCTATTACTCATTCTTTCCCCACTCAAAACTCCAGCAATGTTTGCAAGATCCTCCAGCAAAAGGTAGCAACATTATACATGAACTCTTTCTCTCCCCGTTCTACACATACTAGCATTGGCCAGCTGGAAAGATAAAGAAAAAACGAATCACTACAAAGATAGTGAGAAAAACCATATTCTATGCTGAGGTCAGGCTAAGAACTGCTAGTCTGACACTACAGGGAGAAAAACAAAACAAACAGAAACACCTCTAAAGCTAAGGCCAGTGCAGTATTACAAAGACAGCATCAGAGAACACAAGAACAATAATTATTTTCAAAGTATACTGTTAAAAAACTAATCCCAGGCTGTGGCAGGGCACAGTATTTCAAAGGCCCCTTCATCCCCTTTCTAACAGTTTCTATAACAGCTGCACTGCAATCATTCACACTGGCTAAGGATCACACCTAGGAAGTTAAAATAGCATTGCCATAGCTTCTGCAGAAGTTCTGTGTAAAACCTCAGCCCGAGGCATCACTTCAGGCTTGCTGTTCCCGTTACACATTCTTGCTCCACACCAAAGCCTAATTCTCACTCCAGCCCAATGGCAGGTCCCACTTTTCCTTTATGTGAGTGAGAGAACAAGTCAGGTGCACCCATGCGGCAGCAAAACCCACCTAACACTTTCCATCGCCATCTCCACTTGCTAGCAGTTTCACACGAGCACTGATAGCCTGCTGTCATTTCCCTAGACTAGACTTCCCCAAACTAGACTTTCCTGCCCACATACAATAAAAATGCTCTAAGAATAGCTCAGCATAATCTCCCTGAAGATCAAAGTACCAGCTTCAATCCTACTGTACCATCTGACATGTCAGGACTATTAGGACCTAAAAGCTCAGTCCTAGAGGAGTGTGCACCCTTCAAACCACCAACCCCAACAGCATTTACAGCTCTCTTCCTCTACAGCATCAACAGTAGACCTATAGAGCAGAGGCAATATAATATTGCAATTCTCCAACACCCTGAAGAACTCTTCTCTGCCCCAACTGATAATTTGATTCTTGGCACAAAAAAAAAAAAAAAAAAAAGTATGGTTGCAATCTTTAACACCTCACTGGAAAATTCAATGCAGCTCAATGCTGAAAGAGAGCAGCATTATGAGACTATTTTAAAGACCTATCTAGAGAAATTTCTGCCCACACTGTATGTAAAAACTGCCATTACACAAAGCCAAATCACTAAGAAATTCTACCCTTTTTCTCTTATGAAAAGCCACTATAATTCATAGCCCTTTTAACTATCAAGTTATATGTAAAGATCATTGGGAAGGATGGAGGATGTAATAGACAACATTCTGGACAATGAAGTCGTACATCACATCTCTTACTGTAAGGTAAAAATACATATCAGGTATGAGCAGACCATGCAGCCAGCTTTTATTTTCACCCTGGTTATGTTGCGCTTTAACCAAGCCTGGATCCTTCAAATTCTCTGTAACACATTCATGCTGTCTTTCTTGCACATTTGTTTTATCAGGACCTCTGCTGCCAATTCTGCAATGAGAATAGATCCCCTCATTGCTAAGAGAGCACTCACCAATGATTGGTTTGGTCACTCTTGGTCACTAGTACCTTATTCTGCCAAGTAGTATGAGTAAAACCAAGGAATAGGGAAGCAGTAAAGAACTAGTGATCAAAGGTACCTAAAAAGCATGCATACACACTGGAAACAAGTGGCTTGTCACATCCTCTAGTGGACTAATTGCTAACATCTACACCACCACCCAATACAGAAGTGGCTTGATAGCAAATAAATAATCATCTGAAAACAGCAGAGATTAGGAGATCAGGAAGTTTTTGAAGAACTCTCCTTTCTGAGGAAAGAGAAGCAAAAAAAAAAAAAGTAGTACTTCATCTTCATTAGGGTTCATGCCTATGTACATTCCAGATATAATCCTCAGCTTGACTTTCCAACCCGTATCATGCCCTTCCAGAGAGATCTATTGCATACAGGTGTCACTTCATCCCCAGCTGATCCCCAATATGCAGGTGCCCTGAAATGTTGCACGTTCACAATGAATTTTGCTGATGCTGCTTTTATTCTTTCAGTTATCCATGACACACTCTGGTAGCCAGCACCTTCTACATGTACACTATTTTTAGAAAGCACACTTTATACTTACACTTACATCTGTCATCGGGAGACCTATGGCCAACATCTTATTTATGCTACTGTACTTTGACACATCGTCAGGCCCACATTTCATCTGAAGTTTGATGTTACATCGAAGGTCATGTCTGTGGTAGCATTTTGACAAGCACTCTTCTAAAGCAGGTTCTGAACACTGATCCCACTAAACTTCAAGCGCACTGTCTAGGGAAGGAGCTACCTCTACCTTGACACTGCAGCAGCATCAGAAAGGCAAGTGAAGGAAAAAGCTCTCTTTTAAATAGCAAAATGCAGTGGGAAGGTCTAGACTAGCATCTCAGTGAAGATCTAGAGCATTGAGAGTCTTTGAAGTTTTTATCAGGACTGATGGGACTTAAAGCCGTCTTCTGTATTAAAAACAAATTTTAAAAGCCCCACAAGAAAAAAAAAAATCCTTTGGGAAGGTTACACAAGATTTGTTACTTTTAAGAAGTCAACAGCCTTTTTTCTACAGAAAGTGCAGCTCTCCACAGAACTCTTACAAGAGACATAGTCAGCAAGAGGGGCAACAGTCCAGTCCATATTCCTCCCATGGTGAAATGTGCCCCTTTTCCTGCAGTCACCACAGCGAAACTTCTTTCTTACACCCCACCAAAATACAGAACAGATCAATCTTTGACTGTTTCATAGAACATTCCCACCTGGAAGTGACCCATGAGGATCCCTATATCCAACTCCTGGCTCCACACAGCACCACCCAAAATCCAAACTCATTGTTTGAGAGCACTGCCAAGTGCCCCTTGAACTCCAGAACTGGGGCTATGCCCTCTGCCAATCTCTAACAGTTTCATGTCCGAGTTTGGTCCCTATGCCTGTTAAATGCAATGAGCAGCTATGCTGGATCCCTCCAGCACCTGTACGTGGCAAACCAAGTCCCTTCTCCACACACCTTCAGCATCTAAGCAACACCTTTTTCCCCATGTTCTAGACAGCAAAATGTTTAGACAGCGGCAGACCAGGAAGAAAGGGGAATATTAAAGCTGAACATAAAATCTTCATTAAAGCTTCTTACAACTTGTGCTCCTGTACCCTTTCCTTAGCACCCAACTCAGAGTCCAGAGGGCTCTTAGCTGCAGCCTTAGACTTCACAGGTGGAAGGAAATCACAACACTGCTGCACCTGGCAGGACACCATGAATTGCCATTTTATGACACCAGATGACATCTTATGAGACAACACAAATGACATCATGCCCCTGAGAGGATCACATTTTCACAGATTTCTTTGCCTGCTTTGAAAGGCTAAACTAAAAAAATATTTGCCTTGAAGAAGTGTCATGGGAGAGAGGGTCAGAGTGTCTGCCAGGATTCAAGCCTGGGTTCCCCTGCAGCTGGAAACCTATTCTGAAGTGGAATTGCATCATAGCAGAGAATAAGCACAAGGGGACTCAAAGGGCAGGACATCAATTTACTGACTGGAATCTCATTAAGAATTTACAAGGTGGGCAGAAGTAATTGTCCTCATTTGGTATACTGCATTTCACAATTACATTATGTCCAATAATACTTAGAAAAATGCACTGGTGCTATGAATCCAAGTGCTTAAAGTTGCTCTGATGGGGAAAAAAGGCATCCTTGTCCATTATAATGGACCCTAATTATGTGCTGCCATTCTGTTTTGTTTGTTTTTCCCTGGCCTATGCTTTGTTCAACAAGGAGCTATTGAAGTATACCTTCCTCTTCTCCCACACCCAGTGTTTCCTCAGTGACAAAATGGCACCACTGTTCATTCACAGAACCCCACACCTGGCCCTGAAAACCAGATTTAGGAAGACACGATCACCTGAGGGGAGATACCTGCCCCCAGAGCTGCAGAGGGCCACCAGCACGGTACATAGCAGAGGATGCAGAGGCCCAGGTAACCCCAGTCTCCACAGCTGCTTTCTAAAAGCAGAAGACAAAGGCTCAGCCCCTTCAGAGCCAGTTTATGAAGTGCTCAGGTCCCTCTTCCCTACTCATCCCCTGCCTGTCTCAGTTCTTTTTCAAGTCTCAATTTGGTCCCTATGTACTCCTCCCAGCCCCTCCGTTTTCCAACAAAGTGCTCCAATATCATCACCCTTACCCTGTTAAATCCCAGACTCAGCATTTTCTCCCCTTGAGGTTCTTGCCCTCAGACTATCTCCACCAGTCTTCACCCCTTTCGAATTTACACTCGGCCTATAAGCTTTGGCTTATAAAAAGAGAAATCAAGGAGCATTGTTGTGTTGCCTTTTTTAAGGACCTTTCCTCAGATAACATGGCAGGCATGGACAGCTGCAGCTGTCCCTCAGCCAGCACTACATGAAATAGCCTACCCTTCACCCTCTAAGTCTCACATGGGGGATATCTAGTAAGCTGCCATCCCTCCAAGTCACAGCCAATAATAGGTGCAACATATTCCATGTCCTGGGGCACTGCACATGAGGGTCTACCTTCAGCACAAGAGCTGGGACCATGCCCAGCTTTTCCTGGACCAGAGGGGTTCCTGTTTTGGAAGCATCAGTGAGCACTACTGTGGACTGCAGCAGCTGCAGCATTGTGCATAGGAGCTGAGCAAAGGTGGGCATAATTAGCATCACTCAGAGCACAGCGCTCTGCACAGCGCAGCAAGCGTGAGGGACATGAGGGGTGAATGCTTATCATCCGGGAAATCTATCCCTACCCAAATCTAAGTGTTTTCTATCTTGCTTGTATGGCACATTGCTCCCAAGAAATGCAAGAAATGCTGCCTTTCCAACTCATTGCTTTGTAGAAATGGAGATGGTTAAAAACAGCTGTGAAGGATTCTTTCTGGTCTGGACAAGTCCAAACATCAACTTTGATTTCATGGATGCAATATGAAGAAAGCCGCTGAAGACTGAAAAGAGTATTTAACTGCAGACAGCATAGAACATCCATTGGGTGGCCAGATCCTATATCTTTCCTTCTTGCTGCACAGAAACTACAATTTCTGTAGGTTTCGAGGAAGAGAAAATCTCATTTCAGCTAAGCAGCAGCCTCAGCTGTGTTTGGCAGAACATGTAAGAAAGAACCCTCACAATGAAAGTGTTCATATTTGTTGGTTTTGTTTTCTTTTTTTTTTTTCATCCTAATCGCTTTTTCCCCAAGATCAAGATCCTTTGGTGTTAGGACAAGGGGAAATGCCCTCAAGTTGTGCCAAGGAAGGCTTAGGTTGGATATCAGGAACAACTTCTTTACAGAAAGAGTTGTCAAGCACTGTAATAGGCTCTCCAAGGAGGTGGTTGAGTCACCACCCCTAGATATGTTTAAAATCCATTTGGATGTAGTGCTCAGGGACATGATTTAGCAGAGAGCTGTTAGTTAGGGTAATTTGGTTAGTTTGCAGTTGGACTTAATGATCTTTAAGGGTCTTCTCCAACCTGAGCGATTCTATGAACAACAACTTCGACTGGAGGTCTAATTTATAAAGCCTCCAACGTACTCTCTAGGTAGGAGCAGACAGTGATGTTACATCCTCAATCTATATTTCAAAAGGAAAAAAATGTAAGAGTACATCGCAATAGTTCACTGCTGCAAAAGTGACATATCTCCATGAATATATTTAATATTCAGCCTCAGCCGAAATCCAAGTGGTGCAAAGGCACTGATAACTCAAGCGTCCTGTCCCTCCAGGTGCTTCCCTCCTTACTACACTTTGTTACCAGAGCTCTACCAACACTGCACCTACCATTTCTAAAGAGTGGTAGAGGAAATCTTATAATAAATCCAGCTATTGCATTACAACCCATGTGGCACGCAGCAAAGAACTGCAGAAAGCCCCCAGTGACAGATTGCTGGGTTATAAATAGGTGCAGGGTTGACATAGCTGGAGTGACTCGTAGCTGCAGAGCAGCCCTCCAAATAAGTGACATTTATGATGTTTCTCACTGTAGCCAGCTTGCTGGCTGCCCAATGACTGGATCTGCATAGCTACCCTCCAAGCACCAGTACCAGGCATGACCAGCCAAGGAAACCTAGTGAAACATGTGCAAGCAGAACTGAAGGCAAACAGGTGAGGAAAATGAGTTTATAGTGTATTTGAGTTTATAAATCCACTAATATAGGGGTTCTCTTCTGCCTTCTTCCTAGCAGCCTGGAGGCACATTGTACAGCATGTTGAGGGACCTTCTTTGTGCAGTATCACCTCAATAAGCACACACCAAATGAACTAGTTGACACTCAGTTAAGCAGAATTAAATAAAAACTTTAAAAGCACAACTTAAAGCAGCTTGTATTTGCTGTGACACAACAGCAAGCCAGCAGATGGCTGACAGATTAGCTGAAAAAAGGCAATCTGCACTTCTTCAAACCTTACGTAATTCAACTTCATAATCTGGCTGAGGTTTTTAAGTATCTTCCCAGCTCCAAGAGGTAGTAATAGTGCTTTCCTTTCCCAGGATGCATCCCTTCAGGTGTTTCCAAAGCCAGTTCTCTGGTGCTGAGCACAAGAAGGTGTTGGCAGGGAATACATCAGCAGGAGCAAAGACCTGAAGATGCCTATTTTTGCCCAAAGCAAATGGAGTTGAATGCAAAGGGACAAATATGACTAAATCCTCTTAAAAATCCTACCAGAAATCTACGGCTAAGAAAAGGTCAAAGCGACTTCATCAAGGAGAGGAGCCACCAGAAGCAAGACCAATGGGCTTCATCTTTCTGGCAAAGCCACAGTATGAAACTGTTGAGACCTAGCACCTCCCCAGGAGCCTCACACAGGATCCTGAGCTCCCTGTGTCTGCAGGGACTGTCGAGCCAAGGCTTAGTCACCATTACAGTCTTGACTAATATTACAGAAGTAGTAAATATGCCACTACTGGGTCTGTAAGCACTTAAAAAAAACATGTAGAAGAAGGATATTTTGCAGCATTCATCAAAACAGAACAAAACTGCATCCAGTTACTGGTAGCAATAGGAGTTCATACTGATATGGAAATGGAAAGTCTCAAATGGGATTTAGTCACATGACACCAAGCCCAAACTTTATATATCTGGCTAAATACATTTCTTCATATTCTTGCCCCTTAAAATTGATTGCTAAAATAACATGTCAAATATATTCTGTCTTTAAAGAAAGACTTTCTTAGAGATTTAATTTTCATGTAAGGTCATATAATGGTTTGGATTAGAAGGGATCTTCAGTCACCTATAGCCCAACCCGCCTGCTGAAGGCAAGAACAACTCCCACTAGAGCAACATGTACTCCATGGGGCCAGCAGGCATTTCCCATACCACTATGGATGCAGACACTGCAAAACAAAGGCAAGAATACTCAGCATCTTTGGGATTATATGCCTTATTGAACAAGGTAATGACATATTGCAGGAGACTTTAAGCCCCCTATAAGTTTTATATCATTTTAAGTGACTGTACATCACATCATGCACATGTGGCCCGACACCTGCCTTTTTTTTTCCTTCTGTTTTTAATTACCCACATTCTTTGCTTCATGTCTCTTTTATAGTGGGATGTAACCTACTGCAGACTGTGCTTTAAAAGTAAGATGTTATTAGTTTCCCAAGTAATCAAACACTAAGGTGGCAGCAAACCAGGTCAGTATAGCTTCTGCAGACCAGCAGAGAAATTGTGCTGCTTTCCCTTAATGCAATCTTCTCTTTCTTGCTTTTAACACCAAAATAACATCTTTATACCCTCCTTGCCCACAGGCTCAAATACTCAACTCTCTCCTTTTCACCTATTGCTTGTGCCCCCCAGAAATGTTTTTCCTATCCACAGACCCATTGCTTTCAGCTTCTTGCTCAGCTGTTGGCCAACTGGCCCAGGAGTTGGGCACACAATACATCCTATTACATCAGAGATCTTCTGAAGCGAATGTACAAACAGTCTTCAGAAGACCTTAAACACCCATTGGAGAGCTGACAAGCTTGCAGTGTTAACTGCAGGGCTAAAAATACCTCCCCAGGAATTCAGAATACATGGCATAGCCATTAGGACTTCTGACTTCCAATTGAGCCAGAAGATGGTTTTAGCTTCAAAAAAAGATCTTTTAAAAAGGTCTGATCTCATGAAAGTTTTCAAAGAAATCTTCTGGAAGTCATGGCTGCTGCTGAAGGGCTTTAGATTAAGTATAAGTCAGAAGACAAGAATAGAAAAACAAAACAAAGCCTAGCCCTTTCCACAGAAGTAACATCTGCAGTGCCTGGTGATAAGAGTTGTCTTTCAGCAGTAAACTCCTCACTGAAATCCTATGAATATGACAAAACTGCCAGTGATATGGGATTGGGAAGTGAGGAAATATCACACAAAGTAACTTCTGGAAATGCTAGGACTGAGCAGAGGAAACTTTGCATCCTGACCCCCCACAGCCAGTGGTGATACCTTCTAGCAGTCAAGTATATCCTGCTGTTGCTGATCTTTTCTCCTTGTAGCATGCTACAGAGCAGTAACTTGGAAGCAGGAAGAGCTGAGCTGAAGATACCTATACAGGTATCTATACAGGTATACACTGGGTTAAAAAAAAAAAAACAAAAAACAAACAACCTTTTTTCCTAGTTCTGCCACTCTTCTGCTGTCCGAAGTTGGTCATCCTCTGAGTCTGCTCTGTTGGTGCTATTTCTCTCCCAAAAACATGAAGTACTAAGGAGAGAACGCAATGAGAGCAAGCAGGCTGCTAACAGAAACAAATACCAGGAAGGAAGAAAGAAGTAGTAAATATTTCTCTTGTTACTATTTGTTTCATTGTTTTTAAAGTAATATTGCATATGTAGAAACACAAAAAGGCTGAAGCAGAATTGTTGTCTTAATCAGCAGCTAAAATATTTAGCTGGCAAAAGCAGGGTTTTTTTTTTTTCAGCAATGATTCTTTCTAGCATATCAGTGAAATCTTCAGCAGATGGGCCCCAGTGAACAGTCTGCATCAAATGTACAAGCTCATAATCATTTGGGTTCCATGCAATGCAGGTTAGAAATTTTCTATCAGCTCTTGCAACCAAACGTCATAATGTTCTCTATGGGGAGAACAGCTAAAAATAAAGAAATATCAAAGCTGAGAAGACTGCTTTATGCTCCTTGGACATTGTTTTGATGCATCTCAGTACTCTGGAAGTAAGGCTTATAAATTATAGATGTTATTGGGAACTACATGCAAATACTGCACGACAGAAGCAGGTTATTAGAGAGAACATAGTGAATAAAGAAAGATAGAAAGTTATTTCAGATAGCCTAGAGAAAACAGTAAAGGCTGCTTTGGCTACTATTGCTCATACAGAGAAGTCTTAATTGGAAGTAGTAACTTTTTCTGTCAAGTACAGAACTTTGTTGTCACTGACACCCCAGCAACAAACACAAACACATGAGTCAATACTATGAAAAATACAGGGCAGATTAATGAATTATCATCATCTCCTACATATCTCCAAACCATGCTAGTGAACAAGGCAATGAGCTCCCCAAGCATCTGTCTCTAACACAGCTTTCTCATTAGGCATTGTGGACAGAATTTCAGCACAAGGAACTGATTTTGGAAGATGTCAACCTGCCAGAAGTTGGCCATAATTTTAAATCATCAACAGCAATTTCAACTATTTCCTGACTCAAAAACACTGTATCTTGACTTGATCTAGCAGATAGCTAGCACACACAAAGTTAGAACAGAAACCAAATGCTTTCAGTGCATGACAACATGGTTTGGCTATTCATTTTGAACATCACAAATGCAGAATCCAAATCACTAACTCTATGTCCTGCCATTCCATCCAATCATGAACATTTGACAGTAAGATAAAAAACCATAAACATAAAAACATGAGTTATCATTTTTAATAGCATTTCATTAGATAACCTAGGAATGAAGATGCCACAGTCCAAGAAAACCTTCAATGATTATAAAAGCATTTGGCTTAAAGAGAAAACAAAAAATTCAAGCTAAAATACTGCCAAGGGTGAAGTTAATAATATAAATAAATATAATAATAAATATAAATGTAAGCACAAAATAAGAGGTTGAAGAAAAACCCTGAATTTAGCACAAAAAAAGAGAATTGGATATTTCTGAGCATGCAAAGAAGAAAAGAAAGTGATACAGAACCAGTAGTATTGAGTACTGCAATTCCTTCAATAGATATTTTAGTACTACAGAAATAGGTAGAAGAACACGTATGCATTATGCATGGAAATGAAATACCCTGTGTTATTAAATAATAGGAGTGTTTAACGGAAGCTAATGCAGAGTTGAGAGCTAAGAGAGATGTCCAAAGGACTATTCAGATTGCTGACAGTGAATCTTCAGCTCTTTGAGTGTCGGGGAAGTTCTAGGAGAGGACAAGAATGTCCATGTTGTACCAGAGAAGTCAAAACCCTAACTTTGTAACAGAGTTGATAGTGTTTTTTTTCCTCTTCTGCAGTTTCTCAGATCATTAGCTGCAGCCATAAACAACAGATTGTTCCCAAACACACGTGATTTTGGTGGGATTCTATAGGAATCAGCCCTCACCTTCCATTTTTTACTCCTTGGGCTGCTCCTGCCATTGACCTCAAAGGACAGATAAGCACTCTGGATCAATAGTTAAAAACAAAACGGGTTTGAAGACTAGCAAGTAATGAGGACATTCTTTAATTCTTGATGGTCTGAACTGATGGTTTGCCAAGAAGAAGAAAGTAGCTCCTGCTCCAGGAGAACCAGCCATTTGGTTCCAAACTCTTAAAAGAGAAATTCATTCAGGCCACATTCCCCTGGGAACCAGCTGTTTTTAGAAAACACTTGTTTATGGCAATTATTAAGCCACTGTGACACACTGTGGCCAGTAAATTTTAAGTATGCAAACAGGAGAATATCAAGAAGCCAAACAACTGCTCACTTTGCTTTGTTGCAGCTACTACTGTGCTCCACTCTGGTGTCCATGTCTAGAAAGCAGGTGAAAGTCATAACAGGATGAGTGAATAATGAACAGAGCGGAAATGAAGGATGTACGCCATTCAGTCTATTTAATTTATGGAAAAGAACATTACAAATGTTTTCATCACAGTTCAATCATCAGCTTTCACAATTGCCATAACTAATCACTCTTAAAATTAGCAACCAAAAGTGCATCAGGAACCAACTGATGCAAGAGGAAGCTAGGAAAACTCGCTCTAGAAAGAAAAGACAAAGCAAGAAGAGAATAGCAAATCATTGAAATTACACATCCCATACCTTATGTTAGATCACCCCTGGAAATCTTGGAGCAAAAATGAAAAGCATCATCTGAAAACTACACTCCAGAGCAATGTTAAAGTGGACTTGGCATTATCAGTCCTCCTAGGGAACTGTCATGATATTTACAACACAAGAGGTGATCACATTTGAGTTCCCTCAACAAATTCTGCTCACACTGCAATTTAAAATTGAAACATAAGATAAATTCCCAAGTAAATGCACTTTCAATCCCACTTTGAGGTTTCTGTACTATGCCATGTTTTCACAACATCTCCTTATGGGTACATCTTCGTGTGTCTGTTATGCTGATTGCTTAAAGAGTCCTTTCTTGAACCAAATACTGAATTCCAAAGTTCATTTCTGCTGGTTACAACTCCACCTTAGCAACATCTGAAAAGGCCAGGGCAAAGGAAAATGATGAACTTACAGACCCTAGCAATGGACTTTCAATGAGTCTTCGGCGTGTTCTGAGAATACACAGCACAAGTTTTTGGAAGTACAGTAGACTTCAGAAAAAGAAGAGAGCTGCATGTTTACAGCTCCTCTCAAGTGAGATCATGGTCTACAGGTGGTCTTAAGATTAGGCCATGAACTGTGCTGGTCACAGCACTCCGAGCTGTCACCTCTTTCTTTACAGAGGGCTGGCCACTTAACACCATGCTATTAAGCTGTTCAGAGTTTGCTCCCAAATGTTTCTAAAATGTGCTGCATAGCTCATGAATTATCAAGAAGTTACTGAAAACCCTTATCTCTGACTGCCTCATTGACTCAGCCATTCAAACTTAAGCACACAGTGCTCAAATGGAAATAACTTAGAAACAACGGCCTCTTTGGAACATAAAAGGCAAAGCCTGCATGATAAATACCACAGCAAGATAAGTTTTCATTGAAAAAGTTGTCTCATTTAAAGAGACCAGACTAGCAAATAAAAAAAAAGCCAGAGTTAAATTCTGGCAGAGAGATGGAAAGGATGACCACATTATCTTGTCAGAAACATGCACGAGATACGGAAAGAGCGATTTGCAACAGACCATAATATAACAGTATGACTTCTGGAGGGAAACTTGTGGTGCCAAATATATTTATTGTTGTCCCTTATCTATTATATGCCCCCAGGTGATGATGAAAAGAGTCATTTCATTTTGGAGCCTGAGGAAATGCTACAGATGCTTATCAAACCTTATGAATAACCGCCTCTGCTGTTAACTGCAGTTGTTCTAAAGAAGGGGTAAATGAAGTACCATACATGAGGGAAAAGGCTCATCAGCAGTCCTCCACAATTGGAGCAGCTCTGAGAAAGGGACGCTAGAAGGAGGATACACTTAATTCCAGTTGCACAATGCCTGGATTCAATTAAGTCAGGAGCCAGAGAACACATATGGTAGTCCCGTACCCCAACTACAGATGGCCTCTGGTTTTCTCAGAATTCCTCTGCTACGAAAATAAAACAGCAACCTCCATATATATTTATTTGCTGCATGTTTTCTGATGGTTCAAGAAAATTAAATGCCATTTCAGCAAATGGCAACTACAACGGTCAGCAGGAAAAAAGGTAAAATAAAAAGCTTGTGTCTCTGTATAAAGCTTCATTTAATGCCTTTTGAAATCAGTGTAAAGCCCTACATTGATGTCAATGAGCTTTCAGATTTGTACCACTGTAAATATAAATTCAAGCTTTCCACTGGCAGAATTCATGTAATAAATCACATTTTTTATGTACTGAGCAGCAGAATCAAGCTTTCTTTTGATCATCCTTAGCTATCTCCTTCTGCAGGTTTAAAGTGTATTACAAAGGGCAGCAAGCATTATCAGCTTCAATGTACAAGTGAGAAAGGAGAAGCAGGAGGAGGCAGAATGATTAGCTAAGCTGCATAATACGTCAGCATAGAAATGAGAACATAGCACTCATTTCCTGATACCCAACAAGGATCTTATCTAGTAGGTCACACTGATAGAGGATCTAGATTATTGTACAGACACCAAAACAAACCTCTTTATCTTCCCGGGCAAAGCTTTCAGAAAAAAATTCAGAAAGAAAAGCTTCAAACAGAGATTGCAGTTGATATGGAGGTATAAAAAAATAAAAATGACCAACCAAGAAAATAAGTAAAAATGAAATGGTGCAGAATCCCTGTGATGGACCTACATGGCCTCTGCATCACCTGAATCCAGGATCTGGTCCACAGAAAAGCCTCATACACAAGCCTACCTTTAACTGAGGAAAAAAGTCTATGGGAGATACAATTTGCAGATTCTTAGTTTCTTTCTCCTCCTTGAGCTGGGTTCCCTGACCAGACAATAACTTCCAAATAGCAAGAAAGGGACAAGGGAATGTAAAGGACCATGCCTATGCCTCGTGGCATGATCTTCCATGAAGCAATGGCCCAGTTGAGCTGGTTGTCATTGCATGGTAACAACAAACTCAGTTTCCAGAGGCAAACTGGAAATCAGAGCAGGCAGGGGATCTATGCACAGCCTTCCCCATTCCCCACAGTGGGATCAGCCATCCCATCCATGTTCAGCTCCCCTAGCAGTTAGAGGTACCTCTTTGGGCTTACCTGCTTTCTAGCCTGCCCCTTGATACCAAAAATCCCATTTTGGGATAGACAGATATAGAGCTGCGCTGCACCCCATCTCATAGGCACCATTGCATATCCTCACAGAAAAATAAAGATTATTAAGAAAAAAGAAAACCTAGCCTCACAGATGAGAATGTTCATATTTGTGTCGAGACATGATGCCATGTGCTGACCTCTTGGTGCATGGTTAGAGAAAGGAAGAAAATCATCAGTTCCCATTATGTCAAGCAACCACATAATTACTCAGTCAAAAAAAGAAAAAAAAAAAGAAAGAAAGTCAGGTCAGTACAAATAAGAGAATCTAATATTTGACACATCTTTTCCCTACTCTTTCTTCCTCCAGCAGAATTAGTCCTTCGCAAATACCTTGATTTCCCTAAATGTCAGTTGACAGTGTGAAGATAGGGATATCAGATCAGCTGCCAGAAACGCTCGTTGTTTATGCAGAGAAAAGCCTGATTAATTAATCAGTGTTGGTTTTTATTATTATTATTTTTAAGCACATAAGTGGAAGGAAAAGCAGAGATACAGAGCCGCTCCAAAAGACTCAGTAAGGAAATGCTATTTTTATTAAAAAAGATTGGCTCACAGTGCAGCACTCAGAGTCAGAAGGACTTAAAAAGCGTTTTCTATTTCTGTTAGCAGAGCAGTCAGATTGGGAAGCTGGAGCTCACTGCTTTTTGTGTATCAGCAACAAGCCCATTTATGTAAGCTGCCAAGTGTTAATACACACAAAATAAGAGTGCACAGCTTGTAAACAGGCAGACAATGCCAGAGAGCCAGTAATACAAACACACATATTTCAGTTCTGCAAGAGGAACAGGGGAATACAGTGCTCTGAGCTACCTGAACTTCGTGTGCACCAGGCAGACCCAAAGCTGCCAGATCAATGTTCTGAATGATGCACCTGTGCACATCAGTGTGACATCACATGGCAAGTTGGATTAGCCCCAAGTGCTTGCTTTTACCTGCTTCTGCCATGTCTTGCTACAGCTTGTGCCCTTCCAACCTCTTGTCCAGCCCTAGCATTCTTCCTGTGTCTATATGAGATTGCCCTCATCCCGCGGCCATTGCTACATCCTTTTTAGCATCTCCTTTGCCATGGGAGATCACAACAAAACAAAGGTAAAGTTCTGCCCATGGACATGGGACAATTTTACACTATGCTCCACATATACTTCCACACACCAGCGAAGGAATAGCTGAGCATTTTTTTGTCACAAGACATATACCACTGGCTGCGCCACCATGACATCCTCTTGTCTCCAGAGATTCCCCACGGTGCTGTTATGTTTCACCTTAAAATCCAACTAAACTCTTCACATTAGATGATGCCCACTGATCCAGAGGAACGCAAGCAACATGTTTCCCCTGTCAGAAGAAGGACTCTGTATGTGTTCTTTCTACAATCAGGTAATTTCAGCAGGGAAAACTTTTAACACTCTATTGACATTGTTTCTTCTTAGACTTTGCTGCCCTGTGGATTACCACAAACTTCTCCAGCTGCTACCAGAATTCCACTTGCATCCATGTGGGCTCCATCTACCAACACCATTGGGCAAGCATAGAACACTAAGTTCCTACTGTTCCAGGCAGGACATTCCTACTGCACTTCCCTTTGCTGATACAGACATTTAGTTGCCCTTTGTTTTATGTTTCTAAGATGCTCCTCTCTCCAGAATAGGTCACAGATGACTTGGAGGCCTGACTGGCAGCTTCACTGGCAGATGACATCCAGGGTAAATCAGGTTGCCTGGGTCTTTCCTGAGGAAATCAAAATCTAGAACTGTTTTGGAGTCTGTTGAGCTGCATCGAGTTAACCAACAAAGTTTGGGGAGCAGGGTTGTGTCCCTCTATTGCTGGGCAGTGGTGAGGGTGGTGTTAGGGCTTGTACACATCTAATGCATGAACAGTTTTTCCATTAAAAAAAATAAGGCATCTGTATTTATCTGCAGCAGCACTTCCATAGGGCTGCCTGAAGCAATACCAGGACTACATCTTTGTGGAATTTACTAATCATACATAAAATAGATACATTCTTCTCCTGAGGCTCTTTACCAGCACTGAGGAGAAGATGGGACTGAGATCGCACTTATTTCTGGTGAGGTGGGCCAGGGAGCTTCGCCTACCAGAAAGGCTGAAGAACCACTACCATAACAGGCTGTGATTTAGTGTCAGGAAAAACCTGTATCCCCTTAGAACTTAGTCCAAGTGCACGTACTGTGTAAGTAAACGCAGAAAAACCTCACTCATTGTTATGCCACTAATCCACTCACCTCATAATTTGCACAGGGTTGGAGGGAAAAAAAAAGCCAGCACATCACTATTTTCCAGCCAAAACAGAGCATTGATTTCTCACTGGTAAAGTGTCAATAACTTTCTACAATACAACAGTGTTTACTACAGTGCACAAAGCCAGGCACAGTAGCTTTTGATCTTCAATAGCTGCTACATATAACTGGATGCCTATGCACACACAGATCTAGGGGCACAGCATCTTTTTGGCATGACACATTTTAGTGGGGAGAATGAAATAAAAGCTCCTTAACTGTCTGAAGGCATCACATCTCTTTTCCTGTATTGTTGAAGCTCAAATACTGTTTTTTTAAAAAAAAAAAAAAAAAACACAACAAATCAGCATGTAGTGTTTTGGTGTATTTTAGAAGTAAAGAATCCACATCCCCATGCATTGACTACTATTGGAAAGACAGCTCAAGCTCCTTTGCTTTTCCATCACTCCCTCCATCCACATGCACTCCAGATGCATCAAGTAATTCACTCACTGTTTTCTTACAGGTGCCTCGTGCCTGCTGTGAGACCATACTTTTAAGAGGAATCTTTGCAGAGGTAAGGGAGCCTGAATGCACAGAGTGCACTGGATCAGTGAGAGCCCACATAACCCCCACACATCAGGTCAACTGAGTCATACATAGGAACTTGGCAAACTTCCACCTCACGAGGCAATGGATGCGCTTTAATAATCCATTGGCAGTACCCAATGGAGTATCTGCATAGGCAGAAAAGAAATGAAAACTAATTAGTTGCTAAACCTTTCTCAGGAACCACACTGCCCTCAGACCCAGTGATGTCATCTGCTGGCTTTTGGGGCTCTTCCTTAAAAAGAACAGATTCTGTGAAAACTGATTTTTTTCATTCATAGACACATCATTCTCAAGGCCACCTGGTAACATCCACTAAGTTTGAAGTTCCTCAAGCATATCATCATGTTATTTGAAACTCCCAGTGACAATGGATGTCTCATTCCTCCTTAATTGGACCCTACAAGATTCCAGTTCTCCCTTGCTATCAGTAGTCCTAAACAAACATTCCCACTGAACAAGCCAAAACAGAAATATCTACCAGCAGGTTTCCAAATGTTATCGCCTCAGAAAAACACATTATTGGTAGCATCCTGTGGGCAAAAGCTCACTGTTACATCAGTGTGAGCCAGAACAATTATCACAGTGCTTAGTGCAGATGTTTTTGGGTAAGGTGCAGACATCCTGGGCTCAAGCTGATTCACCAGTGCTGAATAACTGCATCAACACTTCATCTCTTCTGGTAGAAATTCTCAATCCCAATTGCTCACCCTCACTGTTAGCAATTATACTGCTCCCTCTTGTGCAAGCCCAGCTCTAATCCACGGCCTCCTGACCAATTCTGCCTCTTCACAATCACCACGGACAGATGTGGAGAAGGGATGCAGTTCTTACTATCCAGAAAGATACTTTTAAAGCAGTTTGCTTCATTCAAGATATTTACTTTACCTTTCTCACCCAAATTTTATGCCACACAGCCCTGCCTGGAGGCAATTACTGTGGTCTGGGTTTGTTCTAGGATTCATGAAAATGCTTCTATAGATTTTGGCAGCAAATGTGTTTGTTATTTTTATATAACACTCAGAGTGCAAATGATCACTGAGGGCGTTATTGCCAAAGAATTTCCACCAGGTTGGCAACAGCATTATATTACTTTAGAATAAATAAAAGGAAAGGTAGCTCAGTTTCCCTGCCCACGCACACAAACTAGGAACAACAATGTCTTTAGATGAAAGATATGCAGATCCTCCACTCATGGCATTGCTCACATATTAAAGAATGATTTGTTTTGTTCTAAATGGAGAACCACAGTCTTCAACCTACGACTGCATTTTCCTGATGCTGAAATCCATTCACAAGCAACTGATGCATTTCACAGCTGTCTCTCAGCTTCTGGAACCTACTTGTCAGAACTGGGTTTGAATAAGTGACCTGACAGTGATTAGGAAATATTTATTCTCAGAAAGAAGTGGAGGGACATGGTGGGGATGAGGTGGTGGTTGGACATGAATCTTAGCATCTTTTCCAACCCCCAGGATTCTATAGCAATGCAGATGGGCTTATCTCATCACCCTTTCACTGAGCTCCAGAAGCTGGAGTCATCACTCAAAGCCAAATCAGTTTCTGAAGTACAAACTTAAAGATCATTCTGTCCGTTTGGAAGGGAAGAGTGCACAGGAATGTGGATCTTCAGGGATGGAAAAATTCAGGTCATAATCATGCAAGTAAGGAATTAAAATTATTTCTTTGCATCTTTGAAGTTAAATTATTCATTGAAACTTCAAAACTCAGAGTTGCTATCAGGATTGCAATATAGTTTGAATATAAAAATCTCAATACAATGAAAGTTAAAAAGGAAGTGTATTAATAAAATAACTACATTAAATAATATCCCCTTCTTTGGATTCAAAAAAATCCTTTGAAGGATTACAAAGTAAGCTTGAAATAAAGTTAGTCAATCAGGCAGCAAGTATGTAGCTTAGATGACAGAAAGCAGGCTAGCAAATTGTTTGTGGAAGGTTACTGCTGTGGTATTCAGCCTCAGGGTCAGCTAAGGGGAAGATGATGGAGTAAAACTGAGCAAGATAAACAGTATGAAGTACCAGCAGAGGGAAAAAACAATGCTGTTGGTGGACTGAGGTGGATCAGACTGTAAGCATGAGCCACGGTCAGCACCATCTGTGGAGACAGGAATGGAGAGAGCAAGTGATAAAAAAACCTGGTGCTAAACATAAATCCAGATTTTAAGTTGTGTCATAAGTAGACACTTAAATATGTACACAAATTTTGGCTTGAACTGCCAAAATTGTGAGTAATTTTAAAAGCATGGGTACAGAGATACAAACTTGTTCTGTAATCATTCCAACAGTGTGGTTTCGATAACTAGACTGGAATTTGAACTTTCGCTGATTTATTTTCTGGGTTAAAGTGGGGCTGATAAGAAAGTGAAAAAGGGCCATCTTTTCTGAGAAATACTGCATTCTGTCTGGAACAGATAATTGAGTATTCAAAAGTTAGAAGGCAGGGAACAGAGGGAGTTCTGTGGGGGGAAAAAAAGGAAAAGGTATTTTTCCTTACAGATTTTCTCCAAATTTCCTTTCCACGTCCATCCCAAGACAGTAAAAAGAAAATAGGATGCTTAAAAGGAAGTTTGCAAACTTCAACACCTGAATGTTAGTAGAGGACAGATGCTATAAAAGCATCACTCTTTCTCAGTAACTACACTATGCCACGTTAAATATTCAGATAAGGCCTAAAGGAAGTTTTCTGATAAACCATATACGTAAAACCTTCTTGAGGTTACTGTTTTAAAATGCATGGAAAATACCAGGTAACAAAGGCTGTTCATCTTCCACTTTCTTAAAAGAATTATTCAAGCTGCTAATTGTAAGGATAGCCTTGAGGAAATCAGGTTGTCAACATTGTGATCATAGGTCTGTAGAACTGTTGATAGCAACTTCCAAGAACAAGCAATAAATGCCTATAAAATAATTAAAAGGAGGCAATCTTAGCTTCATTCATGCAACACCAAAACTAGGGGAGTGTACTTCTAGCAAACAAGACATTACGTTCTGAAATTCACATTTTAAGAGAAATCTTACTGGAAAATAAGTTATACTTTTTACTTCCTCAGTGAAGTGAGAATTTCCTTAGTAGCTACCCTGAAAAAAACATATAAGCACTCTTTAAAGAAATAAAGCATATGTACACAAATCACCAAGCTTTTAAATCCCTTTTTGGCACATCATTTTTACTTCTCCACAGGAAGAGTTTAATCATAGTTAGAAACCATTTTGTTCTTTTCAACACATTTTCAGCTAATTTTCCAACATCACGCATTGCAAGTTTTTGTGCCAGATCTTCCTGCTTGTTCCCTATTATCACAGAGGAACCAACTTCAACATACTGAAGCTGGAGGAAAGGCATTGGAGGAGCGCGTGGCCCTCAGAGCAGGAACACAGCGTTGCTACTGCCACAAAATTGCCCTTGGAAGCATGGTATGTTCTTGGTGTTGGCTTGGAGTTGATGAGCTCCAAGGACCCAGCTGAGCTGTACCTTCAGATGCAGCCAAGAGATGTGCCAGGAGTCGATATCAAAGCATGTGTCAGTATTTCTGATGGTCTCACATATATGAGTAGACTTTCATGCTCACGCTTAGAGCCAAGCCACAGACACACATTCGTTTGGTCTCTTTGCAGACATGTAGTCTTAGTGAAACTGTTGTCAACATCTACCCTCCAGGGACAGTGACAGCAGTCCTGCAAGTGTCGTCTGTGCTTATGGCTGACATTTCCCTTTCACAAAAGTACAGGCTTCCTGTAACTATCACCCCTGCTATAGAGCCAGCTGCCCAAAGACAAGCTCCCCCAACAGGGCACAGGTGCCTCCTTGCTGCTACTAAAGTCAGACTGGGCCAGATCCTTCTCTGAGCTGGCTTCAACCACTTAGAAATCTGTAAAACAAATAAGACAGCTGTGCAAAGCTCCTCCCTCCACTCAGACATACAGCTTGCAATAGTTGCTATCTGAGAGTATTATCCACCAGAAGATATTGATGCTACCCACTGGAAGAAACATCTTCCTTTCAAAAACTGCCAGCATCAAGCCACATCAAAAACTGTCAGCTTGCAAAGCTGAAGTGTTTCTTTCCAACAGCAACTTTATTTCATTTTAGATATATATCCAGAACATCAAGTCCTTTCCTGGAATGAAGGACTGAAAGGTTTCATTGCTGAAAAGGTCAAAGTGAAGTACTCTGACCTTATCAAAAGGGCTTTTCAGTTATTTTCTATACAAAACTTTATTAGGATTATGTATTTCAGTAATTCCCGTGCTGCTAATGAAATGGATATTTTTCCTAAAAAAAAGTAATTATTATCATTTTCCTAAAGAAATGGGAAAAAAAATTGAAACGTTATTCCAAAGTTTTTTCATCAGATGAAGTTAAAAGAGCATTACCTACAAACAGAAGGAAAATAGAGTCAATCTGCCTCAGCTGAACACAAAGGGGTACTTAGCCTAGACACCCACCTGGCATGGAAAATTTTAGTCCAAAATAGCTGAAGTTCAGCAAAGTTGTGGGGAACTGAAACCTGAGCTCTCTCATGAGTGCACTGAGAATGCAATGAGACTGATGAAGTCAGCAGGATAATGATGAAGTGCCCATGGCCCCTCCTGGAGGCAACAGAACCAAACCTTCGTGGCAAAAGGGTTACAGGGAACTATAGAAAGTTTCCAGGTGAGCAACGCTGCAGATGGGTTGGAAGTTCAGTACTAGGATGCCTACTGGGCCCAACTGTCTGACCAACAGTAACAACTTTGGTCTCACTGGCAAGATGAAAGTTTCAGGAGGATCTCAAACCCTTGGATGCACACAAAACATCTCCAGAGCTCTCTGCTGGTATGTATCATATCAGCACTAGGGCTTAGGAGACTTCATTATTTTTTCCTCAGCTCTACCAGCAGGATAATGAGGGGCAGCTGTGTTTCACAATACTTTTTTTTTTCCCACCCCAAGGTGAGCCCCTGCACACCAACTTATTTCAGGCCTCTCCACTGATCTTCAGCCACCCAGCTCTCTCCACTGCTCAAGGACTGGAGTGGAACTTTAGCTATGTAGGAACTTTCTATCTGAGTCACTCTGGAACAGGCCAATGATATCAAACCCACGTGTGAAGAAAAATTATCATCTTGCTGTACCTGGCTCACACCACCCTTTTCTTTGCCTGGCTAGCAGCTCATCCTGAGAAGCCCAGCTATCAACTCTTGACATCTCACCACACAGCAGAGGCCCTGCATCATAGCCAAGCCCAAGGGAGTTATTTCCTCACTTCTGCATCCAGTTTTCCCTGCATTTCTCCTGCTTCTCAGCATCTCTCCACCCTCCAATCATTAAAAGCATTTAAGTTTTTTCACCTTTAAAGGCAAAAAAAGAAGCAAAAAGGAGTATTATCTCCAGCTGAAATTGAAAGGAGAATTTTAATAGGTAGAATGTTGCTATTCTGTGATTACAGGACACGTGCCCCTAGTGCTCCTAAAGCACCTTTCAGCCAAATGTATAGAATAAGAGAGGCTAAAGAAGATAAATTTCTATAGAATATCTCTTTTGGATCTCACAGTAATCCAGAATTCCTTTTGCCCAGTTTCCCCATACATGACCCTTGCTCTGACAGATTACAGTATGTCATGATTCCTCCACTTCCTCACATACAATGCACAGTCATCTTAGTGAAAGCAAGGCAAAGGTAGCAGGAGCTTATTAATTCCCCAGCAGCTTATCCAGTCAAATCCAGTCCAGTCATCCTGGGAATGCAGCTGAGAGGGACATAAGAGCCCTGGCTTGCCAGAAGCAGCTCCTCCCAATGTATTGGGTGGGAAAAGGCCTGGCTCTGCAGAAGCCCACAGTGAGCTGCAGCTGGCTCACCCCCACCCAGATGAGTGTAATAGAAGATGCTGCTGTCTTCCTCAGCATTCAAAGCTAATAGGATGTATGCAATTAAAATGAAGAAAACAGATAAAAATATTCTAAGCCTTCAGCAGGCATCAGCCTGTCCCAGAAACCAATCTGTCTGCACAATATGTAGTGATTTAGGGAGAATTATCACTTAGCAGTCAAAACATCAGCACTACTGCACCTATACTGGCCCCGTCTCCGCAATCCTTGTCCTTGAACAGCTTCCCTCCACCACATAGAACCCACCATCAGGTGACCTAGCCTTGCTCCTGCCACAAGGATCTGGGGAGGCAGCAGCAGTACTGAGTGCTGCTGAGGGTTTTCAGAAGTTTACACAGTCTCCTGAGAGAAAATTTCTGCAAACACAGCTTTAACTGGAGTCACTGAGGACAGCAAGAAAACAGGTTTTGCTCATTAGCAGCGCTAGCTGTAGCCTCCAGAAACACTTTGTGCAGGTGCCCAAGAAGAAAGCTAAAGAGAGAAAAGAACAACACAGCACAGACTCTTTGCACAGCAAAGCCCTGCCAGCACCTGTTGGGCTCACACCCCAGACATCTCCTAAAGCACACAGCCTTGCAAGTCCTGGGCCATCCCTGCTGTCCAAGGCAGTCCAGCCAGAGTCCCTGCCAGGCGGTGCTAGATCTCATCTTGTCCAAATACGTCAAAAACAGGAGCCCAGGGCGGGATGTAGGTTTGCTGAGATCAGGGCTATTCTGGTGCAGACAAGCTATGTGCTGCTGATAGGGAGGATTAATGAGCCAGGCTGCTCATCCGTTGCAATTAGAAACAACACTACAGCTATTCTGGTGCCATTTCTCTGCTGAGAACTTCGGCTGCTTATCAACACCATCTCCTTATGTATCTCTGTGTAATTGCAGCTACATTAAACATAGGATGGCAAAGTGGCAGCAATGCTGTTGGCACACACTGCACTGTGCCTAGAGCTAAGGTGCAAAGGGCCATCCGCAGGTGCTCACACAGCAGCAAAGGCAGTTTAGAAAAAGGCACTACTAAGATTTCTGTATCACGTAATTGACTCAAAAATCGCTCAGTGCATACAGGAGAAATAGGTACATTGCGGACCAAGTTTGCCTAACTCCAAAGAGGAGCTCAGCTAGCAAAATTTCAGCCAACTGAAACACTTTTCAGCCAACAGTGGAAGTTTTAAGAAACAGATTAGTAGCATCAGTAAAGCAAGAGAAACCCTGAGTCCTTGGCTCTCTGTTCCTCATTCCACTCTGTGTGTGACTAAACACATCTCTGACCCACAAAACAAGAGGAACACCACCTCTGTAGAGGTTGGGTACTCACCTTCTGCTTCCACAGGGTAATTTACACACATGAGCAAACCTTAAGGTCAGAGAAGAGCTCCTGCAGAATCCTAATGCCATGTATTGCAGCCACACCATGCTCTATACAGAGCTGTAATCATTTTATCTGTCTAAACTAGAAAGGCTATATATTTGCAACTGCGTACCATCAGACATCAGAAAATGCATAGGAACAACTGAGCTCTCGTTGTAAGCTTTCAGAGATTTTTAATAGCTCTACACAGGCAGGAGCTCAGCTGATTCAGCTAGTAGCAGTCTATCTGCTGCCTGCAAATTCCCACTGACAACATCAGGGACCCCAGCAGCCCAGAGCAGCTAAAGAACAGCACAGGTAGAACATTTCTCAGCACCTTCCTAACTCCCACTGAAAGCCAATCACTACAAGATGGCCTCAGGTGTCAGAGGCTTAGGAGACAGGGCCAAGCAATCTGAGGCACATGCACAACTCTACACCTGACCTGCATGCATTAAAAAGAGCTCTCAGGCAGTTACTACCAGGGCCAAAGCTCCGTACAGGACTGTTGGATAGACCTTTGAAAGCAAACAGCTTTAGGTAATTCCTCAGTCTGCCAATACCTCACCATTTCTCATTCCAGCATCCTCTTCCATCACATCAATGAATTTTACCAGTAATCACAACATGTTCTCAGGGCAGCTTCTACTATAGCTCTGCTAGAAGCTCTACACCTAAACATGCCTTGTAGTACAGCAAGACCTTCCAAACCCAGTGGCTCTCTACTTAGAGCCCTTGCATCACACACACAACCTCTGTTCATCCTTACAGCAGCTGACCACTGCACTCTATGATGTGATCCTCTCCAAATGCTCCACTGTGAGCCAAAGGCGCAACCCGATACAAAAACCTCAAGTGCCAGACAACTCCTTCACCTCTCCACCACAAATAAATCTTCACGATAAACCCATACTCTCTTACATCACATCTTATATATAGACAATCAAAAGAGGTAGGGTACAGCAAGAAATATAAAGTCAAAGTACATGAGTCAAATTACATTTAACCTCTGGCTTAGTGCCTTCAACTAGTAGATCTAGTTTGCATTACAGTGTTTTAATTTTACTCTTTAATTAATAGTAGTTCCCTGAAGTATTTCTTGCTGTACCAAACTCCCCCTATCACAGATACAGCAGCAGTTATCCGCAGGCACTTACCTTGAGGTCATCTTCCCTTATCCTCGAGATGAAGCCAATCTTAAAGCAGGAATTCACTGCAACAATCCAACGTTGCTTGCCTGGGAAAGGAACATGCAGGAGAGCAACTCCTGATGATGGGTTTAAGCCCAACAAAACTCAACATAAGCTCAGACTTCCTAAGACAAAAGGCTATCTTTCTGTAGACTCCAGCACGCTGTCTCCACAAAAGCCCAAAATGATCAGTGCTGACTCACCAGCGGGTTTTCTGCATCTCACACTGATTAGGTTCAGCTGCAGCTCATTACACACCTGCTAGGCCTCCCCACCCTAGAGAACATGAGTTGGAGAGACCTGCATGCTGCTCAGCAGGTGTTTGTGATGTGTAATTGCTTCACCTCCCAACGTCTCCTGCCCAGTAACAGAATAGCTCTAAGCACGGGTTGGCTGCAAGCTTTTGTCTCTGGCCTTTTGGAGAGAAATGCTGCCTGGACAATGATCAAATCAAACCAGGAGCCCTTCAGGGTGCCTGAAGAAACGCAGTGGCTGTTAAGAGGAAGGCAGCCCCTCAGCAGCCGTGGTGCTCAGCTGAGCAGACTGGCCAACATTGCCTTCACCAGCAAGAGGACCTGCGGGCTGGCAGCAAGAGAGCATGAGACCGCAGCATGATTTGCGCCATCTTCTTCCACTGCCAGCAGAATGCCCAGCTGTACTCTGTGCAATCCCTGGCTCTCCCATCAGCCCTTCGTGTCAGGCTGTGCTCCCACTGTTGTAAACCCGATGTTGGTCAACACCTGTGCACCTATAAGAGGGCAAACAGGCTACACGAAAATAGACATCTGCTAATGAGCCAGCCATCAGCCACTCATAATTTTGACTGCCTCCTTAACTCTGCCAAGAGGTAATTTATTTCTGCCCTCCCCACTGAATCTCCCTTTCCTCAGAAGTCTGCTGGGAGCACATGGCCCAGAGCCAGCCCTGCTGCACCAAGTCAGGCCTTGAGCCCTATGTGCTCCCAGCCTGCTGGGTGCCTTCCTACACCCCTCACAGCTCCTGCCTCAGCCCCATTAGCTCCTGGGAGTGCTTTTGAACCTTCCCACAACCACTGGCTGGCAGACCTTGTGACCATACAAGATGCTGCCTCCATGACTGTTCCATCTTGAAGCACTCGTAGCCTGTATCTGCCAAGTGGGTGGGACAAGGACTTCAGACTTGTCTTTTCCCCAAAGGAAATGGAGGGCAGGATCAAGGCACCAGCAAACAAAAGGCCTTGAAGACTCATCTTGAATTTAAGTCTTTCTTTGCTCCCCTTAGGCTTAAGACTGCCACATCCTACATTGTGTACTCCACTTGCTCTGTAGAACCCCAGCATCATTATGCAGATCCTACTGCCAGTAATGCAGGCAGCTACAATCTCAGCTAGCCCTGCTGCTCTTTCCCTTCCTCTGAATCACAGAGCTGCAAGCAGCAAGGAGCTTTCTTAACCTCCTCTCTGCCCGCTCACAACTTGACCCAGGTGCAGCCATCTGCAGTTCATGCAGAACAGCTGAAAAAGGCTGAGCCCAACAGCAAAGCAAGGAGCCCATCTTTAGGGAGGGATGTCTTCTACTGCAGCATGCTCTCCTCAACTCACAGCAGCTGGAGCCTGAAGTCTGGGTAATGCTCCCTGCCAAGGGCATCTCACTGAAGGGACCAACCATAGGAAAGAAAAAAAATCAGTTCCAGTAGAAAAATAATTTAATAAAGGGATACGTTTCAAGAAAATATCGGTATAGTAACAACATTTTAAGTAAAATGTCCACAAAAATATACATGTCTAATGTGATTATACATAAGTTTTCTGACAGGTCCTGTTTTAATCTTGGTTCAGTCCACGCTGGTTTTCACCTAGGAAAAACCTTCACAGCTACGAGGTTTCCTGGGATATATCAGCTTGCACAACAGAATCGTACGAGAAATTTTTTTTTAGCTCATTATAGGCTAAAACAAATTTTAAATTGGTAACAGTCTGGAGGAGATCAGTTTATACCATACCATTAATTTAAACAAAAAATAAAAGACAAACAATGAAAGCAAAAGAAGTCAGCCGCCTAAGGGACATTGCTGGGCAGAAGCCTTGCGATACACACCACACTTAACAGTGACACAACTGGAAAAGGGAAAGGATGAAAGAAAAGCGGGCAAAGAGAAGGAAAAATTCCAGCAGGACCAGGGATCATGGAACTGCTAAAGGAGCAGGGTTTGGAGATGCCAGGGGAAAAAAAACAAACAAACAAATAGAAGGATACTCATCTCTCTCTAGAAACTAGTTCTGAAACACAGAAGGTAAGCTAATTGCAGGAAGATGAAAAGGAATCATTGGAAAAATGTTTATTTCTTATTTTTTTTAATAACTGTTGAGCTGTAGGTCTGTCCCAGAAAGCCCACCCCAGTCATGCAAATTCATCTGAACAGCTCCAAGTTCAATGTATTTCCAGGAGATAAAAACATGGCTACTGAAAGCAAGGGATGCAAGAGTACAGCAAGAAATAAAGAAAACACATTCCACCAGCAGAGGACAGGAACAGGACACTGAAGAAGGGATGTCAAACAACAGGTATCAGCTTTGTCAATGGGCATTGTACACTGCAAAAGAAGAAGCAAACAAAAACAATTCCCTCCCCCCCCCCAAAAAAAATCAAGCACAACCAAAAGCCCATCCGACAGAAGCAAATGGAAAACTGCTAAAGAAATAAAAGGACACACATTTCCCAAAGGATTTTTTGCTTTTATAATCAAATTTCTTTTACATAGACAACTGAAACACACCAATATTTTGTGCGAAAAATATTTTTAAATAAACTTTGCTCGTTCTCGATTTTTGTACATTCTGATATACATATGTAACAAGGTTTATGGCACTGTAACTAGGATCAAAATCATATAAAGGAACAAAATAATTGCTTTCACTTATCCCTTCTGAACCAAGCCAGCTGCCGTAGCACTATTAGATTTTAAAAATTATCTTCTTATTAGTGGGCAGCCAACTCTAATTGGATTGAACACTCAAAACAAATCCCAAATTATTATTGCACAAGAAGCCAGTGAAGGCATATGGCATAGAATGATCAAAGTCCCTTTCTGTTAAAACCTTACACCCCAAAATAGAAAAATAGAACTGGAACATGAAACACGCCAAATAAACTTTTTTTTTTTCCATCTTCTTTAGTTTGAGTCAGGAGTGTGAAAAGTGCCTGCAGACTTTTTAAGCTGCTCTGATCTCCTCTGCGTCAGTGAGCCATTTGCTAGGTGATCTGTAGCAACGCCTTTGCGGAACGAAGGCCCTCATGCTTCAGCAAGTTTTTTCCGCTTTATTTTGGCTGTTTGTGTTTTGTCTTCAACTTAGGTTTCTTCAGTCTATGAACCTGCACAGACTACTTAGCCATAAACTCTACGAGTAGCTGGAGAGGAGGAGGAGGAAAAAACCAACCAACCAACAAACAACAACAAAAGAAAAGCCCAATATTTCTTCTTGGCTTTTGGATTTTAAAAAGTACTCCTTTTGCTCCAAAGCTTCTCTGCTCTATCAGTGCCCGGGAAGGAAATCACAACCGCATCCCAAACATGGCCAAGTTCTTGGATCTCTTTTAAAAACCTTTCCTTACAAAAAAAGGTTTTTAATTCACAAAAAGTTTGCTGCAACTCCCTCCCCACCCAAAAGCTAAAAAAAAAAAAAAAAAAAACAAACAAAAAAACCCCACAGCCCACCCCTCACTGCCCTAAATCAGGTGAAGAACAGGCTAACCCCTTCATTGACCACCTCTTTGCAGCTTCACCATCACACAACAGTTTCTACACCGATCAGCTTTGGTGTGAGGATTCGCGGTGTGACGCCATTGTTTAGGTCTTCCTCAAACTCCAGTAACTGCCCCATAAAGTTAAGGTTAGGGGAAATGATTGGTCGTTTGCCTTTTACAAATTTATAGGCATCCGTCATGGTCATGCGTGTGTGCTTCATCAAGTACGCAATAACTATGGTGGCAGATCGGGACACTCCGGCCTGGCAGTGAATGAGGAGACCTTTTCCACACTGATGGGCTTCCTCTGAAAACAAGAACAACAGAAGAAAGTAAGATTTCTGCTATTTAGTAAATTAGCAAAGCTCAGTGCAGTGAAAAGTAACTCGATGTGAAAAGTTACTCTATTTGGCTAGAAGCACAGCAGCATCTCCTCCTCTTCCTCTCTAGTCCACCCTCCTTTAGGGAATCAAAGTATTTCACGTGAAGCACACAGGCCAGTTTACACAGCAAACTCTGGCTGTTTCAACTGAATCTTTGCCTCCCAGCCCAATTTTAATCACTTTCATTGTGTGAAAAGGCTACTGTCATCATCTCTGCCCCTTAACAACTGGAGCACCTCATTCTGCCGAAGGTTACCTTTCCCAAACATCTCTCTAGGAGCAGTGAGGAAAGAACGAGGGGAAAGAGGAAAAGGACAGCACACACGTGCAGTCAGATGTACATGTGCTCTCCATCAAAACATATCATCTACACAGACAGATGCAAGAGCAAAAAAAGCTCCTGGAAGCACAGGACCCAGGAAAGAGGAGGAAGTCACTGCCATGGCATCTTCATTTCCCACAGCTTACTTTGAAAATGGAAGTTAAAGCTTTCAAGATGTGACATTTCAGTGTACTACTTCCTTTTATTAATCTGGAGGAGAAGATGAATTTAGCTTACAGGTTTTGGTGTGAATCCAATCCCACAGAGAGTAAAGTGCATCTTATTTTACAAGTTACACCTGTATTACGGAAACTTAAAGGAAGCTGATTCTATGTTTCTATCAGCCAGTATTTAAGAAACTCAAAACTCCAAACACTTTTTAAACACACGTTTTGAGCTGCACTTCCTATGCCCTTAATCTTAACTAAACTTATGTTCGTTTTCTAATTTGTTTAAATAGATACATGCCAATGATCTACTGTTTACGTATTTCCCTATTGTCTCAAATGAAATTTAAAAAGCTTACCCTGAGGGAGGCAAAACTTTGACTAGTTACTCTCCCAGCTAGCTGAATTTGCTATGGAGAAAAACCTCAATGGAGAAATATTTGTTTATTAAAAACAAAGCTAGCCCCTCAAGCTATAATTATTGAAGAGGAAAGCAAAATGGGATTCAAAACACTTTCTAAATGTTTTCAGAGTGAGTCTGTTTTCTCTGCCCTTAGTAAGGTCATCAAACCAATTAAAAAAAACATACAGTCTGTAACTTAAGAGTTTGAGTTGTTGAGTTCTAACATTGAGTTGTATTTGAGTACTAACGCTGCCTGCCATCAAAACTACAGTACAAGCAGTGTTCTGCTTACTCACCTTCACTGAAATAACGTACACTGCATGATGATCTCCTGCTAACCAGAACACAGCCACAACCAGCAGCAGCCAAAAGCACCGAGACCCAGCACCAAGGCAGATGGGACCAGAATATGCTAAGCCTGGGTTTCTCACCCTAGGCCCCAGCTGCATGACCAGGGCTGGATCCTTGGTGAGCTCAAGCGCACCCCACAGAGCCAGCTCAAGCAGGCTCAATTTCCACAGGAGCTGTGCAGATGCTCTCATCCAGGAGCCATAAACAGTCTATTTTTGAAAGCAGGAACCAAGGAAGACAGCCCCGAGTCCACTTCAATAAGTCCATGAGGTCAGCTAAGGACCTAAGCTGTGATGTGGCAAAGAAGTAAGCTTTTGTCATCGTGGCTTCCACTACCAAACCCAAACTATTGATAATAAGATTAGCCCAGCATCAGCAAGAGGAAAAAAATAAAAAATAAAAAAAATCACAGCCATGGTTCCTCCCCAACACCAGGATGTTTCAGGAAACGTCTAAACACGTGAACTGCTACTGGATAAACACCAGCAGACATCCACAGTGCTGCAAAAGGCTGAGCTCTGTGTGTACACTGCAGGAAGCTGTGCCCATGAATATACAGAGAAGAACAAGGAAAGGTCCTCACAAGCTTTCAGTATTACTTAATGTTCTCAATGACCAGCTCCACTTAAAACGACTGTCTGGGCTTAATAGAGATGACCAGAGCTGAAGGCACAGCCCCCCCAACCAAACTGGATGAGGTATATGCTGTGTAAATCACAGCGAGGTTCAGATTGACACAGTAATTTCATTTCCTCAGCTACATCCCCAATTTCAGATGGAGCTGCATTTTCACAGTGAACTGTCTCACAGCCTACAGGAATTTGAAGCTTATTAATACTAGTTTTCACTGCTACCCACTCACCCACACATACACTGAAGTTACAAATCTAATGATAAAATAAGCGGAGTGTGAAAGTTTGTCATTTCTCTCATAAAACTGAGTTAGGGAAGACTCAGCTGTCATTAAAAATAGTTACTATAAAAATTTGGCTAGAAGCCACTGTGAAGACTAGGAAATGCAAAGGAATCACAAAGAGGGAATGACAAAAATCTCAGCTGGGAGAAGCAGGGGTGGAAAAGACCCAAATTTGGAGGGTTAGAGGTAGGCATAGCTATCAATGGATAAAATTGTACCTCTGGGCTACTTAGTCAGATGTGCCAGAAATGAGAATCAGCAGAAACATGAGGTGCTCAGTATTTCTGACAATCTAAACAAAAGTAAATGTGACCTTACACAGCCTTCAGGGTAGTTAGCAAAGCATAAAATTCATTCCAGATTCTTGTAATAGGTGAGGGGAGGGGGGGAGTGGGGAGAAAGTAGTTCCAGTGAAGGATAATTACCAATGAACTCAAAAGCCTCTTCAAAATACTGCCTGAGATTCTGCTTGTTGCTGTCAGTGGCTGGGAGCCGCTTGTAGTTGAACATGCCTTTCTCGTAATGGTACAGGGGCAGGTGGGTGGTCACGTTGATTACATAGCCTATGTTCATCCTCTGCATTTTCTCCAAGTCCTGAGCATCATGCTCATTTCCGAGGAAGAGGAAGGGCAGGATGGGGGTGAGCTCGGCATTCTCAATGTCTGGCGTGGTGGGGATGGACTGAGGTAGTGTGGGGGGCACTGCGGATGCACCGCTGCCTCCCCCCTCCTGGCACTCTTGCAGCTGGAGGGAGTTATCGCAGAGGTTTTCATGGTTCTGCTTGAAACCGCTGAGTCCTCCTGGGAAGAGAGACCAAGCAGATATTTTGGTTAGAGACCTCTAAGGGGGCAACCGCAGCTCTCGGGGACAGCATGCAGCCTCACAGCCTTTACTCCTGAGAACAGCACATGCCCGCGTAGTCTGACAAAGCAATGCCAAACCCTGAAATGTAACAACAACCAAGGTGCCTGCCTAACATGGGGCAAACAGCTCTGCCTTTTCTGTCCCAGTTGCTTGAATATATCTAGCAGGTTATTTTTAGGACATTAATATGGATTGGGAAATGGGCTTGAGGGGGAAGGGAGAAGTCACTTTTTTGGCTCATGTTCCCCTAGCTCTACTGCAAGTCACACTGCTGGCTTTTTCAAGCAGCAATTTCCCTCTTTTTTCTTCCCCTTCCGCCCCCCGTCCAGGAGGGCAGCTCTGCAGAACTAGGAAGAAAAGCAGAGCTTCTTTCTACACCTCATTCGGCAATTACATCAGCCTTGGGCTCCCCACCTGCCCAGTTTCCATAGCAATTACACAAAGCACACAATGACATCAGCTGGCATGACATCAGCTCTTTGAGCGCAAACAATACAAGAAGAACCACTTTGTTTGGGGCCTTTGGTACGACGGCGTTCTTGGGAGCCAATGATGTAATGTTAACAGGTGGCTCGCCTCCGCGCCTGGGAAGAGAGGGGCAGGAGGAGAAGGGCAGCCATACCCCCCTGCCACCCACAGACATGTGGGTTTCTGCTGGAGCAGGATACATGGGGCCACATGTTGTGCTGAGACCAGCCAAGTGCTTGGGCTCAACTGCACTTTGTTAAATAAAAGCCAAAAAATTCCAGGAAGGGGAAAGCTACATGTAGATTACTAGAAAGAGTTACACCAGCCAAAACAAATGCTGAATGTCACCATCCTGCTATTTTTTTCCCCCTCCTTCTAAAAGGTTATTCGCCTTTTCCATGCTCTTTCACAGTGATCTAGCAGAAGGAAGACTTTAAAGCCATCACGCAGGCTTTGGTTCAGAAAGACACCCATCTTTGTATCTGATAGCACTAGTGCCCCCCACCAGGCCACAGTCAGCTTTGAGAAGGGAGAAGCCCAGCTACAACCCATGTACACTATCTATATTCCTGCAATTGGCCAACAAGAGGGAAACAAGCACAGTTAGACCTCACTTCTATGACAGGGGTGAATTCTAAATCCCAAACCTTTCTTTGGAGGCTCACAATATGCAGGCAGCCCTGGGTCCTTCTGCTGAAGGCAGGTGGCCGTAACGCCTTCCACCCTTTGCACAAAGGAGGTTTATTGCTTCCTTTCCTGTATTCTCCGCTTCTCAAGCAATCCCCCAACTCAGTCCCCTCCTCTGCACAATGGCAGGTGAGTTCCCATCGTTCAGACAGCACCAAAACCAGATGATGGCCACACACCAGAAGATGGGACAAGGAAGCACAAACCAAACCCTGACAGGTCTGACTGCCTCCACATGGGGCACTTCTGGATGGACACCAGGATGCATGCAGCATGCTACAGAAGTCCTTGGGCCTGTCTGAGCTCACCTTCCTCCTGTCCTTCACATACTGCTAGTAACTAACTTTCCCAGAAACCCATGAATTACTCTCAAAATGCAGAATATTTCCCATGCCTCAAAAACATGCTCATCTTCAGCTGTTTCTGCAGTTTACCGGACAAAGCACAAAAACATCTGCCTTAGCAATCTCTGTTCACAAAGCTGTTATAACAGGGCACAGCACAGAAGAAAAGGCAAGGACAAAAGTCTGAGCTCAACTGCAAACTACACCACCCAGTCTTTATGGAGGCTGAAAAGTCTTTGCAGGCTGCTCAAGAACAACAAAGAAGACCAGGGTCACCGTGATGATGCCATCTGCCAGCTCACCCAAACCAACAGCCTAAGCAAACGGCTGAACCCTGACCACATTCCAGTTAACCCAACCCTACTCCAACACTTACACCACTTTTGCACAGGCAAGCAATCCATTCAGCTTAAATAACTGTTCAAACAACACCCAGAACTCGTGGGGATCCCCAAGAACCAGTCCTAAGAATAAGCAGCTCCAGTGGCCCTGGGGTCAGTTCTCACTTTCCACCTCCGCCACAGCCTTCTGGGAGCCAGCAGCCACAGGTGGATGTAGGACCACACTGCTTCAGCACTCTTCAGAGCTGCACTCATGACATCACCCTTCACCAGCCACCCTAAGCACACAGCAGAGTTGGAGAACTTACAATAAGCTCCCTCCCAGGACACCAGTTATATAAATAAGATCACTAACCTGAACTGCCTCAGACACCCAACCAATGGAGTAATGGACAAGAACGGGCATCCAGAAAGGATGCAACAAGATGTAGACATAGAGGGGAAAAGAAATGTAAAAATGGGCTGTGGCACAACACACGGTGAGAAGCCTCTCACCAGCACACAAGCAAGCTGAGTTTTAAAAGCGGATTTTCAGCTGCTAACTGTAATACAGAAAGCCTTCACCACTGCAGCTGCAGCAGACAGGCAATACATCCACTGGGAAGAACCAGTGGCATGCACGGTAGTGCTGAGCTCCAGCCATGGGGCTCACAAGCAGCTGTGTGCACACCTCCATTCAAATTCTTGGGCGCAACACACTGACTAAGCAAAATGCTAGCAGACATGCCAGCTACACCATTACAGAATGCTATGCTTGTAAACCATCTTCTCCATCTTCAAAGATATCACATAGCTTTAATAACCAGAGTGTGGTAAAAAGCCTGAACCATCCAGCCAGTTTGACAGTCCTCACACGGATACAGAGAACATCCCACATGCTGCTCCAAAACAGCTGCTGAGCAGGTTGTCAGGGAGCCTGAACCTACCCACACCCAAACAAAGCAACAGGCATGCAAGGATGTCCAGCACACTTGGATATTCAGTCTTTTTTCCTATAAGGAAAGGAATGAAGGAAGCAGGACCTCTGAAGCAGACAGTCTGCCCTGCAATATAGCGAAGGCATCAGCAGGCAGTGCTTCTGCTCACCACTGATGTGAAGGGCCAGAGATGTTTGCAGTTATCACTGCATGAGCTGTGTGAAATATTCCACCGTTCTGTCCTGCCAGAACAGTTAGTGAATGACCACAGGCTAGGGATTGTCTGAGATGTCATAACTTTTAGGAAGCTTCAAATCAGCACTGTATACACTCCAGCTATTCATACTTGTTTGCTCAGGCCTTTTGCAACCACCTGCCCACAGACATTTTGCATGATGCCTCCCGGACCCCCGCCACGCAGCAGCTGTGGGCATATTCCCAGCTCTGAAGCCACCCTGTGCTCTCGAGGCCAGGTGAGCAGCTGGGCAGGAGCCAGAGCTCAGAGCAAATCAAGCAGTGGCAAACAGCACAGAAGTCATGCCAAGTAGCAGCTGTCATTTGCCATCATGAAAAGGAGCGCATAATTCAAAGCAGACACAAAATGTGTGGTAGAAACATGGTTACCAGTTTTGCAAAGACTGTGACCTCATAATAGGAACAGCCATCTTTACAGAAAGCAAAACCAACATATTTTATCTATACACGTTCTGTGCAAGGGATTTATAAGGGAAGAAAACTGGAAAAAAATAGGCAAGGAGTACATTAACACCCACCTTCCTTCTCCATGTTTTGCAATACCTCTTTATCAGTGGTTCTGTCTAGAGTGAGGGGCTGGACTCTATCCTTGTGGATACCTTCCACAAGGATATTCTGTAATTCTATATAAGCGAGGGTTTGCTTTGTGATACATTTCAGTAGAGCTAACATATTTCCTACCTCAAAAGAGATTCGTACCCCATAGTAAAGTTACCTTGATTCCTCTCCCACAGTAGGGACAGCTTAGGCAAAGTCAAGCAGCACAAAAAGCCCTGACAGAGCAATACCTGTTGCAGTTACAGCAGGAACATTTTTTTATACATGACAGATTGCAGATGCGGGATCCACATTTAGACAGAACACGTGATCCCCACAGACAAACAGACCTTTTATACAGCTTTGAAAGCTATTCAGATGGATTTTTGGATCCACTCATCCTCAATTACAACACCACAAAGCAACCTAAAAAAAAAAACCACAAACATAACAAAACCACCAAACCAAAATTCACATGCAACAAAAGCAGAAATCCCATAGGGCTGTGAATTATCAGAAAAAGATGTATCAGAGAGTGTCCAAAGGAGGCCTAGAAAAATGGAGAAGGGCCTGGAGGACAAGGTGTGTGACAAAAGCTGAGGCCGCTGGGTTTGCTCAGAGGAGCTGAGGGGAGGCCTCATGGTGGCTGCAGCTCCTCACGGGGAGCGGAGGGCAGCGCTGAGCTCTGCTCTGTGTGACAGTGACAGGACCTACACAACAAACTGAGTCCTACAGCTAAATGTGTTTGAGGTCAAAATCTTACTGTTTTAAGCAGCTAACGTTTGTGGCACGAGCACAGCACCACAATATAAGACATTCGGGCAATTGGTGCGTATCTGTTTAAGATGACGCCTTGAATTTGTGCAAGTACAGCCTGTTCCTTTAAACCTGTGACCTCATTTATTTACATTACTGCAGAAACCATTGCCAGAAGCAACAGCTGATGACAGTCTCATGTATTTTTCCACTAAGACAACAATTAAACTGCTTCTGTGTTATTAATGAACAGATGACTTTGTGTCAAGTCAACTCAAAGTGCAGGATGCCTCAAGGTTAAGCAAACGTGACTTGAGCTCATACAAACAGAGGTGTGCTGTGGGTTGGGGGTGCCCAGCCTGTGCCACCCCAGGTGGGCAGCAGAGTCTGGCCCTGGCCCACCCCCCCCACTCTCACTGCATGTGCAGGGTGTGCTGAGGCACCTGCTAGCAAGCATGAGCTCATCTGGGTCGTGCTGTTGCGTATCCTCTCTGCATGCTTGGGTGCGCTTTCAGCACCGAATCTATCACAGCTCGCTTCCTTCCCCAAGGGAAAAGCAGCTTTACAGGTTGAAGCAGAGCTCTCTGCCAGTCGTGGCCAAAACTACTCTCAAGATGGGACAACCGCCGGGACCATGTCTTCACAATACCAACCCGTGCCCTGCAGAAATGTATGGCCTTGAACCTGGGCTTTAACCCAACCAGAGCTCCATCAGTCCTACCTCCATCACATGACACAGAAGGGGACTTCCCTTATGCTCTCTCTCCACATTTCTCCTGCAGTACTCCCTCAGCCTTCCTCTGCTTTTGCCTCAAGCAGGGCTAAGCCTACATGGTGTGCAGTGCTCAGGACACTATTGAGAACAGCACATCCCACACCTCTTGGAGCAACAGGGCTAACTCTAGCATGGCAGGAGTGCTCCTGTTATCCAAGACAGACATCCTTCCCCTCAGCATGGCCAGGTTCACGCTCATTGCTGGGGAGAGCTCAAGGGTTGTGCTGTGGTTGAAGATGCTGTATTCAGCCCACTCAGCAGGAAGAGATGACAGGATGATTCTCTTCTCTCATAACTAGTGGGGACCTGTCAAACCACATTCAAACAAAATTAGAACTAGCTCCTTTGACTTCAAGAAAACTATGGGAGTTTTGCTTGTTTTCATAAAAAAGACTGGATGGAGACTGAGGCATCAAGCCCACTTGACATCTCAATTTAGTCAAGGTACAAGGAGATACAATGATGCTAAGACTGTTCCCGTACTTTTCTGCTGTTAAATAATAGAAAGAAAAACAAAACAAAACATAACTGCAACCATACTTAGCTATTCAGAACAGAAACCTCATTCACCATCCTTTCGCAATGTAAGCATCCTCAATGGTCTCAAGAATCAACATTGATTTTGGAGAACTGAGGGTGGGAGAACACATAGATATAAATAACTAAAGATTTTTGCATTCATGTGGTCACCAACACGCGAGTTACGTCTCCCTTCCAGACCTACAGGCAGGCTTCTTGCCTGTCTGCAGGAGGTTCATACCACCCATTGCAGGGCTTCTTTCCCCATCACCCACATGGCATTTGGCATCAGCCTTGCTGCAAAAGATTAAACTTTAAACAAACAACAAAAAAGTGAAAGTAAACATAGTTCACAAAGGACAGCTTCCACTTTGATACACTCAATCTAATCTAGTCTCTCCCTCTAATCAAGCTGCCAATGGGACTTCAAAACAAAGCAAAACAAAAATACCCAAAAAAAGCAAGCCCTGGCATTCCAGAGAACTTGTGAGGGCAGTTTTTTTCCATGTGGGAACAACCCTGAGATGCTGTTTCATTGATGAGTTCCAACCCAGAGAAGTTACAAACACATCCCTGACCCAACTGCGTTGAGACCCCCTTGAAAGGTTGAGAGTCTGACCAGATAAAAAGAATTACCTGTCTCCCAGCATCGAGGCACACGTGCATGCATTTGCGTATTATTTCTAATTTCAACTTGCTGTGGCTCACACCCACCATATATCCTCTCCTGCTGGCCTCTTGCAGCACCTGCTCTCACCTACTTTGCTCTAGTACCTCACACCAGGAACAGAGCAACTCACTGCCCTGAAGGACACATTCCAGGTGTGCAGGAGAGAGGTCACCGAAGGCACTGCCCTCTGCCAAAAGACAAAGGCTCTGCCCAGCTCCACTCATTTCCTTCCATCATGCCTACCACTCACTCTGCACCACATTTTCATCCACAATACAATCCACACCTGAACATATGACTTGCTTCTTCACATTGCTAGCTGTCCCATTGCTTTTTCTCTTGTGAGAAAGCACAAGGTCATCCATACTAGTTCTAATTAGAAACAAGCTATATGTATAGTGGTGTGTATATATATATATATATATATATATATATATATATGTATGATATATAAATATAAACTGCTACTGGGGAATGTTTCTTGGGATTTCAGCTTGAGGGTTGGTTTTGTTTTGTTTCTTTGTCTTAAACAGCTTTGTTTCAAACAGAAGTTGGACACCCAAGCCACCTATGAAAGCAACATACCTTCCATGCCAGTTCTCCTAAGAGATGCCACTAGTGCTTCTGGACAACTTACCAGCCCTTCCTAAAGTCACCACACATATGAACTGAAGAAGAAGTTCCAGTTTTGCAACTGGAAGTCCCCTATGCATTGAGTAAGCATCGAGTTTGTCCATTTAGAATAAAATATAAAAAAGAACACTCACAGGAGAGAGGGACACATCACAGGACAGCATCCTTCAAAGCATTCTGTTATTCTCAGAGAGTGATCAGAAAGGTAAGAGGAGGAGCTCAAGCTATACAAGAGTGTAACTTGGAACAAGAAATTAAGTCCTACATCCCAAACTGTGACAATTTTGCTGTGACAGATGAGGTTTGGACTTGCCCTCCCTGGAGGGCAAACATTTATAGCAGAAACTCAAAATTAGACACTTTACAACTTCTCATAGCAAAAGTATGCTCTCCCATGGGGATTTAAACTAACATGAAGTCCAATTAAATAATCACTGGAAATGTCAGCATAAGCCCTGAAGGAATACATACTTCTACTGCGAAATGCTCCCACTGGAAATCATATTAACAAAAAGGTCATCAAGAAATGCTAAAGCTATGTATAAAGGAGGCAGGGGAAGTGATGGGGGAGGGAACAGAAACTATTCATGCTATAAAGATACCACAAATGGTTTTATATTGACAAAGAGTTACAAGTCTGCTTTCACAGAGGCAGAATGGATGGGACCTCCAGGCTCTGGGATGCATGAGGACCAAGACAGCACAGCAGGCTCGGTGCATCCAAAGAGGGAGAAGGGCCTCAGCACAGTTTCAGACGTCTGTAATCCTGGGTGTGTATGAGTGGACGTTTCTGTTTAATTAGCAAGTTTTAGAGAAGGCTGACATTTTCATGGTTCAGTCATCTGTTTATTCATTTTACCCTTTTAAGGGCAACCTCTTCAGGACAGCTTCACTCCAGCAACCGAGCAAGCTGCTCTGTTTCTGTTGAGAATGAATGCAGGCTCCTTTCCAGCCCAAACCACTGCTCCTCTGCATCAGAAACACCAGCAACACATTGCAACAGTGTGAAAGGAAAGCAGGGTTCTGCTACAACACACCAATGAATGCCATCCATTCCTGCTGGATCTAAAACCTCTTAAAAAAAAAAAAAATCCTTCCTTTTGAGTACAAATTGTATCTGGCACTGATTTGACACTTTCCAGCAATCTGCTTCAAAGCATATGAAGTTTTCTTCATATCCAGTAAAGGAAGCTGCCTTGAAATATCCTAGTGCCACACTCTCCAGAACAGCCAACTACCAGAAGCAGTGAGATGCAAGGCAGTCCCCACACTGCCACCAACACCAGGGCCAGCCCAACTGGCACCTAAGCCAGTGCTACAAGGTTGAGCACCTGGCAGCTCACTCCATCCTGGCCATCAGGATACCCAGCATTGCACAACAGTCCTAATAGACAAGGAAGCATGGCTAGAACCTACACTCCAGCATCAAGGGAAGGAGAAAACTTATACTTAGAAAAGCCAGAATTAAACAGCGATCAAACAAGGAATGTGTTCAGCTAGATCAAAACTAACTTATGTCTTGCCTCTACACATAAATAAACAACAGTACTTTACAGGAGGCAAAAGTAGTATATTATTCCTTGATAGAGACGTAATACTGCCTTACAGAACTAAGAGGAAAATACTGAAAAAAATACAATGGTTTCACAGAATCATAGAATTGTAGGGGTTGGAAGGGACCTCCAGAGATCATCGAGTCCAACCCCCTGCCAAAGCAGGTTCCCTGCACCAGGTTGCACAGGTAGGCATCCAGGCAGGTCTTGAACATCTCCAGAGAAGGAGACTCCACCACCTCCTTTGCCTTGAGGTTAATCACATTGAGTGTTTACAGACAAAACTCAAGTATCTTACGATGGCCAAGATGAATTAGAGTCCATCACTAGCATAATACAAGTCAACTGCTTTACCAAGAGCTTTTGCTTTAAAACATTACTGGCCACTTGCTTTACTTAAGCCCCAATATCTCACTCTGGCATCATAAACTGGCAACAATCAATTCAACTAGCAAGCTTCTCTCACTTACTTTCCTAATCTCTTAAAACCACTGCAAATATATATATGGGGAGGAAAAAAAAAGTATGTATTTCTTTTTAATAAATATAGTAGTAATTCATGTAGGGACAAGCAGCGGCAGCAATAGGAGGCTCTTCCTCCGGGAGAATCATAGAATGGCCTGGGTTGAAAAGGACCACAATGATCATGTACTTTCAACCCCCCTGCTACGTGCAGGGTGTTGAAAGTCAACCACCAGACCAGGCTGCCCAGAGCCACATCCAGCCTGGCCCTGGATGCCTGCAGGGATGGGGCATCCACAGCCTCCTTGGGCAACCTGCTCCAGTGCGTCACCACCCTCTGTGTGAAAAACCTCCTCCTAATATCTAACCTAAACTGTCTTAGTTTAAAACCATTCCCCCCATCCTCCCCCTATCCACCCTCGTAAGCACTAATTCTCCCTCCTGTTTATATACTCCTTTCCTACAAGGCACTGGTGGCTCCTTGCAGACTTGCCGGCTCAGGTCAATGTGGGAGTAGTGATGTGTTCTTAGGGGCACCACTAAAAACAAGTGGAAGGAGACGACAAGCTTGTGCTCCTTCCAGACCTTAAGCTGCTCACGGTGGCTCCTTTTAGCAAGGAGATAATCTGTTCACCAGAACAGAGAAATAAAACTGAACCTTGAGGTTTTTAAATCAACAAAAATGTCAACAGGCAAATCAGAACCTACAATGTACATTAGAAAGGATGTGCTGCTAAGGGAGGAAGCAAAAAGGGTGCCTGTTATTCTTTCTCCCACTTTCTGCACAAGAGAGATGCGTTGTTTCAGAGCACTGCTGTGACTGTGGATGGATCTGGGTCCACTACACTTAATTGGTGATCTAAGTAAGAGATGAGCTCAGTGTTACAAATGGTGCAGGGAACAGAATAACGAGACAGATTAAAATGACTCGTCCAAGGTCTCACAGCAAGCCTATTGTGTGAGGAAAAAGTGAGAGAATGACCACTGTGTGGCCTTGGCCAGAGCTCGCCTTGCCCTGAGACTGCCCTGGTATCTAGTCATCCCCTTTTCTGCACCACGCAGGAAAGGAATTTGCTTATCTTCCTCTGTCCTTTAAGCACTTAAAAAGCTGCTATCTCCTATCAGGAACCTTCTTTAGCAGGGGGTTGGGCTAGATGATCTCCAGAGGTCCCTTCCAACCCCTACTACTCTGTGAATCTATGCTGTACAAGTCCAGAGCCATGCTGAGACCACCTGCTGGAGGTCGCATGCTCCTGGGGAACCAGCAGCTTTCACAGCAGTAGGAGGATGCACTGCAACCATCTCCAGTGGACTGTGATGCTTCCAGGCACGAGGTTGCCTTCATCACAGATATTAATTGAAGCAGTTTCCTGTACTGAAAAGTCACAAGGCATTAAAAATCCCCACAGATTCACTGCTGAAGCTGCTGGGGCATAAAGCATCAGCTGAACATGCAGCACAGACCGTGACTGCCCCGGGACGTTCCAGCTGCAGAAATAACCACACTGAGACATTTTGAAAGCAGGGGCAGTGGTCTTCCAGGTGAGCCTGTCCTAACAGCATCCCTCCCTGCCTCCACATAGGGGATGCAGGGGCACTGCCAGGACTGCTGGCTGGCTTTCCATCCCAGCCAAGTCTCAAAGGCACTGGTGCACACTAGAGCTCTACCACTCCAACTACTGTCAACACATTCATCACGCTAAGACCATAGCTCACAGTGAAAACCCCTGAAGGCCCTGCCAGCTAAAGCAAGCAGGTGCAGTGCTCAAGAGGTCACCTCTCCCCAGCTTGCTCTCATCACATCCAGCTGAACAGCTAGACACCAAGCTTCAGGCAACAGTCAGTTGTCATATTGAGGTCAGTCTTGTATTCTCTGCAGCCAATGTTCCCCAAGCCCACCAGCAACTTCCCAACAAGGCCAAGGCACCACGCGTGGTCTTATTTTTGCACAGAGTGACAAAGCATTAGGTCTTTTAAGTAGATTAACAGTGTTCTTTTTCTTCACAGAGCATGACTTCTACAGCTCTGCAAGCTTACACTAAATATTTAAGAAAAAATTCTGTAAGACTATGGGAATGCTGCTCCCATTCGTGTCATTTTGTAACTTTAGCGTTGCTGGTGTAAATAAGAAATTGTAATATGGTTTTCCATAGAGTAAAGAAACAGTCGTAGCCTAAAGACAAGTGACTGATCCCCCACTTCAGAGGTGCTGCAAATCAAAGATAATTTAAAAACGTTTAGGCTCCTAAGCATAGTAAAAAAGAACAAACATCAGCTGTTGTTTAAGAGGAAAAAAAAACAAAAAGGCATGAATAGATCCTAAAAAGATAGAGGCCTATGTGCATTAGTTGACAACTTCTGAAACCTCAAACACTACTACTGACAAACATATTTGAGCTCCTGCAATCAGATTCTGAAAACCAAAGGTGAAATCTTTGTCCATGAAGAAGCAGCAGCAGTTTTTCCCCCAGTGACTGATGAGGCCAGATTTCCTCTGCAGCACACAGGGAACACATTTTAAACACACTGGATGCATCTCACGCATTACTTAACACTTAAAAATACACATTTCCCTATTTCAACCATGACCTAATAATTATTCAGTGGAGATCTCCAGTGGAAATAAGCGCCAGGCACATATTTGCTGGACAGCTGGATTTTTTGACCGTTGTGTCAAGTTCTACTCTTCAATGTGCTTCTGCAGTGTAATTCAATTAGGGCTTAAAGTAACACTGGCACTGCTGGATTACATAATAATAATAAATCATGTGTTTGCAACAGATTATGAAAACATCAGGTATTCCAAAGGCAGTTGATCACAGCCCTTTGAGTTAACACGAGACAACGTAAAGCAGGAGCTTATTCCTTTTATAGGTCTCTCAGTCCCTTTGTAGTTGTTTCAACTTCTCTGATAGGTGACTTCAGCGCTGGTAAGAGATCTGAAGCTATTCTTAGACCACAGCAGTGAGCACGAAGTGGTTTGCTGGCAGGTTCTGTGCTCCTTGCTATAACGAGACCCAGCCACTTAATTTACGTCCCTGTTAGACAAGCAATGAGAAGACTGCAAACCAGATTTTAAAAAAGCTCCTCAAATCAGGAACAAGAACAGAGAAGTAACTACGCGTTATCACCACTGTTCCGCTCCTCCCCAAGCCCCGTACAGCGCTCCAGTCACCACTTCACAGCACAGAGGAAAACTGGGATTATTAGCAAATTTTCACATCAGACCTTTGATCTGGATTGGTTTTCCCTCAATCAAACAGAAGAGTTTTTAAAAAAACTGAGCCCAAGGCAACTGTGGGTTCATGAGGCTCCTACAGCTGGGTCTCCAAGGCAGAGGAAGATGGGTAAGGTGAAGCCAATACCACCAGAGACTGGCTAGGGAGACAAAGGCAGCTCTTTTCATTTAAAAAAAAAAAAGAAAAAACTGTTGAAATGTTTTGGCACAGACACTACACTTTCTCATTTTTGGTTCATTTGTAGATTTAATTTAACTTGAAAGGAGACACTCAACTCCAAACCTAAACACTTCACTCTGTGTAAAATAATACTTTTCATTTGAATGCCAAAGCATTCCCCACTTCCTATTTTTATGTCCCAGGAGCAAACTAAAGCATGCAAAAAGCCCAAAACTGCAAGCCACTTTCACTATGAGCTAATGCACCCATGGATGGCAAATTCTTCCAGTAAGGCAGAAATACACTGCTGCTACCCCACGACTGTCCCACCACAACGTGCTGCTGGGCTTTGGGTAGCAAAGTGCGCACTGGGCCTTTGAGCCAACTTGGGAAGAAACGCAGCTTTGCCATCATCAAGCAGGAAGGGCGAATGTGATCACTGTTTGTACCTCCTCATCCCAGTACTGGACAAAAAAAGACACATCCACACAAAGAAGCCTTTAGGTTTCAGTAGGGATGGAACACCGTGGTCTAACAAGAACAGCTGTGAGCACACGGGGAGAAACAGGAATTCTTCATATTTTGTATACAACCGAGCAGCAGCTTCAGCCCTTGATCGCTTAGGCTGCTAAAGCCCATGTAACAGCAACGTGAAGAACACGATACCTTTTTGGTAAGAAATGAAATAGTCATGTCAGTCTTCTAAATGCTGCTGTGCCTTCTGAACAAAGAACAGAGCAAATCTTTGCTTCTGAAGAGCTTAATTGAAAATGACACTCCATATTAAAGGAAGTAGCAAGGAGACACAAAGGGAGGCACACAGCTCTCAAAATCCCTGTAAAGCCCAGTGCTCCCTTGTCAGCATCAGTTTATGTCAGTCTGTTACATTAAAAATAAATCAGACAACCTCTTTTTAACTTGAGCCTAGTCAGGCACTCCGTCCATACATTTATCTATAGAGCCGTGTGGCCTTTGGAAACAGTGCTTAAAAAGAGTAGGGCACCTAACCCTAAATACACCGAGGGCCACGCTGCTGCCGGACAGCAGTAAGCCGGGGCCGTAACCCAACCCTGGGTTTGCCGATCGGGTTCGCCCCACAACGTGACACCGCAGCGCGCAAAGAGCAGCGCGGGCTGACAGGCAGCACCAAAGATGGAGAACGTGGCACCGGATCAGGGGGACATAAACTTGGCCGGCTAGGTTAGCAACCAGTGTTTGCAAACACAACACAGGCATCAGATGGGTTGGCCATAAATTAGGAGTGGATTACAGCAAGCAAGAAAAACCACTCGAAAAAGGAGGGGAAAGAAGAAAAAAAAGAAGTGGCAAAGAGCTATCTCTGGTTTCATTCTGGTGTCTGCAGCCACGGGCCTGCATGCACATATGGCGTTAGTGTTTGGCCTGCCGGGGCGTGATGGAAAAAATGCTATCTGACAGGGGGAAAATGAACAACTGCATGGCCAGCACTGCTCCTCAGGCTCAGAAAGTGAGGCAGAGACTTCCTAAGCACTGCTCTACTACACAGTGAACTCGCAGATCCATAGAGTGGCCTAGGCTGGAAGGGAGCTCCATTAGAGCCTCCTCTGAGAAGGGAGGAAAGTGAGGTGATGGCAGGAGCACTTATTTCCCCAGGTGAGGCTTGCCCTGGTCCAGCCAATTCTTACACCCAAAAAACCAAAAGGGATTTATGCTTCCTTTGTGTACTTGCAGAGTCTACTTGCAGAGTCCCAGATCTGTTGGCAGAAGAAGTTCAGGGAGGGGATTTCTCCTAAGCAGGTCTTCGAAACAGATGCTCACATTTCTCAGTAACTGAAAACCAAAAATAGCCCAAGTAATCCCACAAGCACCCAGCCAAGCCCCGTGCAGCACCCAGGAAATGGTGGCCAGAGAGGGCTGCCCACAGACTGCCCACAGGGCCCAGCAGCCCCACAGCCTCCCGCTCCAGGTATAGCCTGAAGTGGTAGAAGCTTCAGTGATACAGAGAAACATGGAAGACAGACACCTTCAGCATCTCCCTTTTCTAAAGGTAGGAAGACCTGCAGACCACACAGTATAAGCTGTAGGGCTAGCTGTAAGGACTGAGCAACAGAATAACTGCCATCAGAGAGAGAGAACCTCAGAGGTAACCTTACCCTACTGAGCACCTCTCCCTTTTGAGCAGGTACAGGGCATCATCATGACAGGACAGGCACTAACAGCACACTGGGAGCCTGCAGCACTGCAACTACATGCTTTCTGGAGCTAGAAGAATTTTAAGTTTCCACAGCATATGCTAAGAGGAGTATTGCACTGGACTTGTAGCTCCTAGATGGCCACGAACATAAAGGGAGAAAATGAACTAAACTATCAGACCAACCCATACATTCACCACACCATGGAGGCTGGTTTTTCCTGTACAATTTATGAAGTTACTGTTTTCAAGTGAATTAAGTACAGACAAATCCTCCAGTAGTTTCGCGGTACCATAGCCAATCTCTATCAACCATGCCTCTAAATGGCATAAATACCCAGGGGCAAAGAGATTTATAGAGGGCAGCATAGTTATTAATAGGAGCTACAAAATAAAGGGAAGAAAGGGAAGCTTCCTTGGATGCTACCTCAGGGCAAGTGGGACTGTTCCTCCCCAGAATATTAAAGAATAGGGTAAAAATACATTTAAAAATCAGCCTTTAAAGAAGGAAAAAAAAAACAACACAGAAAGTACGCATCCACACACACATATAATCACTACCCTTTCAGACCACTTTCTAAAGGGGCAGCTCCCTCTGTCCATTACTCTAACCCTGTTTCATTAAAGCAAGACTGGACTGATTCTTGAGTTTTGTCAGCTGGTCAATGATGCAATGTCTCCTTTACCGTTCTTCATTTGCTCTCCCTCTGCTTATCTCCAGCACCTAGAAGCTGAGTTTAACATAGACTAAAATAAAGCTGCTAAGTAAAGGTCAGTCTGGCAAGCTAAAAGTGAAGTATACTCTCCTGGACCTTTGCCCCTCAGGCTATAAATACCTTGAGAAAACACTGGGGGAAATTCTTTGTCTATACAGCCAGCCACCAGGAAGCACGCTTCCTCCTTCGTTCAACTCCCACCCCACCACTACTCAAGGACAACCATCAGAGGAAGGCAATCACCCCACCACTGCCAAGTGGCCCATTCCACCACCTGCCCATGGAAGACATGCTTTGCCATCTGTATTTTGAGGCACAGTGACATTCCTAGAAGTGCACAGCCATGCTGGAAGCTCAACCATCAGCAAGGTGTGTGGCACAACGCTCGCACAGCACATGGGGAGCAAAGAGGAATATTACCTTTTAGGACTAGGGGTTCCTTGCCTTCTCTCTTGAGGGACTCCAACACTATGTGGAGGGGCTGAGAAGGCATTACTCTGCTCGGCTCATTGGTATTCTCATCATAAACTATGATTTCTTTGGAAAAGATCCTCTTGAAGGAGTCCTTGCCTTCCCGGCAAGAGATCAAGTCCAAGACAGTGATCTTGCCCTGCTGGAGCCTCCTCCGGCTGATCTTGTCTGCGCAGTTGATGTGGACAGCCCCTTGGATGTGGCTCTTATTATACTCCATGAACGGCCTGCAGTCGATGATGACAGGCCCTTGGTTCTGCGCGTGGCTCTTGCTGCATTTCGTCATCTTCTTGGCCAGGTCGTTGGGGTAGATGATCTTGATGCTGGCTAGCTGCTTGCCGCCACCCGACACCGGGCTGCCCACCCCGCCCAAGGGGCTCAGGCCACCGGCGCTCTCATTGCTGTTGACCATTTGGTTGGCGGGGCAGGACGGGGAGGCCGCTGCGCTGCTGGTGCTGGTGTGGGCTTGGGCCTGAGCGTCCTTGTCGTACGTTGCCACAGTGCAGCAACTGGCACTGCTGCATCCACAACTCAGGGAGCGGGCAGAGCCGTTGGATGAGGGCATATACGTGAGATTCGCAGTCTTGAGGGACACGACGGCTGCGCCGAGCAGACCGGGGCGGCTCTCGCCGGCGGAGGAGGCGGGTTCCAGATAGCTAGAGTCTAAACACAGGTTGAGATCCTGAGGTCTCACCGGCCTCGAGAGTGCCACCACTACCCTGTCGTCTAAGGGAGACGGAGGCATGAGGAGGCTGAGAGCTAGCAAATTAAGAAGAACTCAAGATCCCCCTGCAAAAGAAGAAAGGGAGGGGAGAGCGGCGGGGGGAGAAAGGCGATGAAAACAGATCAGCGCATCGCATAAACCTACGGATCGCTACCCCGACACCCATCACCCACGGGTCACAACCCACGCTGACGGCTCCCGGCCCGCTCGCTGAACAACCTTTCCCAACCCCTCAGCAACGCTACGTGCACGTACGCGAAGAGCAAGCGGAGCAGCACGCCGGGAGGAGGCCGCGGTCAGCACGCAGGCGGTGCGGGGCGGTTCGGACACCCCGGCGCGAGGCGGGCGGCACCGCGCTCCGCAGCGAGCGAAGGGCCGACAGCCCCCGCAGCCCGACGAGTCGGCGGCAACGTGCAACTTTTCCAGCGAGCCGGAATGAAATCGGCTTTTGATTCAACGCGCAGAGACAGCTGCAAACTTGAACACCGAGTTAAACAAGAACAAAATCTCGCCGAAAGCAGGAAACGCCGGGTTCAGAGCAGCCTGGCGGAACGCAAGCGCTCCCGCCGCCCGCGGGGCTCCCCCCACTCTGCGCGCGTCCCCACGCACGGAGCCGGGCAGCGGGCGGACCGGGGGCAATCCTAAAAAAAAAAAAAAAAAAAAAAAAAAGAGGAAAATCCCTCATGCTTTCGCTGTTCAGAAAAAGGATAACCGAGAGCGGAGCCTCTCCGCCCGACACGCTTTAGAAAAACAACAATAAAAGGGCAAACAGCTCATCTCCCTAAAGAAAGGGGAGAAAACATACAATAACCGCAGCGAACCGAAGCAGCGCAGAACCAAACTTTCATTCTCCGGCCCGGCACCTCCACCCCTCGTGTCTCGGCGGCCCCGCGCCGCTATCCGCCCGCCCGCACTCACCGGCGCGGCGCGCTCCGGTGCGTCCCGCTTCTTGGCGGCCCCGCGCCGCTGTTTCTCGCGCCCGCCGCCCCGCGCGCCACCCGCACCATCCTCGTTACTTTCTCTTTTGCTACCGCGTAAATGTACGGCTTTGCGGGGGCGGGGCGGGAGGTGACGGGCGGCCCCGGCGACCAATCGGCGAGCAGCGGGGCGGGGGAGGGGGCGGGGCGGGTGATGTCATTGGCAGCCAATCGGAAGGGCGCGGCGCCGGCTCGCGCCCCGCGGCGGCAGTTGCTCCTCGCGGACGTGCGGCGCGCGCCCCTCTCGCGCCCCGGCGCTGTCAGAGCGGCGGAGGGAAGCGGGAACCGCACATCTCAAGGGGGGCGATGACGTAGAGTGGAGTTGAGCCTAAGAGGCTTCTGCTGGATGCGTCTGCCAATGGTCCCGTTCTAACCACCGTGAGCCCGCACGAGATGCTCTTTGCAGAAAAGTGAAGGGAAGCCACGTGCGACTTTGCGTTTTTGTAGGAAGGCTGACTGTGAGTGACAGACCCCGCGCTGCCCGCAGACAGGTGCTCCATTCATCCTGCCCCGCAGCGGGGAGCTGCTGTCAGATAACCACGAGGTGCTCCGCGATGCTGGGCAAGGCAGCCACAGCGTGGTTCACACCATTAAACAAAGGCAACACAGAGCAACATTTCAATTCCTCTACAGGACGTTGACACGGTGCTTCGAAACAGATGTACTTCTACATACCTGGCAGGATAGGCCACCTCCTAGGGGTTGGAAGGGACCTCTGGGGATCATCTGGTCCAAACCCCTCCTACAGCAGCTCCCCACAGCAGGTTGCACAGGTAGGCATTCAGATGAGTCTTGAGTATCTCCAGAGGAGAGTCTGCAGCCCCTGTGGGCATCCTGTTCCTGTGCTCCGTCACCCTCATAGCAAAGAAGTTTTCTCCATATTCATGTGGAACTTTGTATGCTCCAGTTTGTATCCATTGCCCCTTGTTCTGCCTCTGGGTATCACCAAACAGAGCCTGGCTCCATCTTCTAGACTTCCTCCCATTAGATATTTATAAACAGCAATGAGAATCCCCTCTCAGTCTCCTCCAGGCTGAACAGCCCCAGGTCTCTCAGCCTTTCCTTGTCCAAAAGATGCTCCAGGTTTTCATCATCTCTGCGTCCCTCCACTGGACTCTCTCCAGGATATCTTGTCTTTCTTGAACTGAGGAGCCCAGAACTGACACAGCACTCTAAATGTGGCTGCACTAGGACCTTTACAAGCCATGCTCAGCTCAGACTTGACTGTAGTTCCATTTCCTAGGGTCTGGGTGAGATTCCTCACTCTGCCCATCCTTGGTGCAGCCAAAGGAAGGGCCCCATGGCGGGGAACTGAGCTGGTGAGCCAGAGGCTTGAAGAGACCCCAGTAGAAGTCACTGCCACAGCAGTGCTTCATAGTTTGGGGTGATAAAGACTGGTCCTCCTATCTTGAAAAAGAGACCAGGAAGATGAATTACTTAAATCAGCCCTATTGGAAGGTAACTGCATAGATAACAGCAGCCCTGAGAGAGGAGGCCACCGTTATTAGCATTCAGCTGGGTGAGATCCACTCTACCCTGTGCCCAGAGAGCCTATTGATCCTCTAAGAGCAAACCCTGCTTTCACACGGTGTCCTTCCCAGAAGCAAATATCCAACTGTGCTGGCCTGGGATCTGCAGAGAGACATGCATGAGAGGCATGTCTAGCAGCACAGGACAGTGCTTTGGAGAGCCCAGCAGGCTCCCAGTGAGAAATACTGCAGGTACAGACTGGGCAAACCCAAACCCTCACTGCAAGCACCATTCCTATGGGGAAGCCATAGCTTTGTTCCTTTGCCCAAAAGCAAGCAGCATCTGGCCTCAGGGCTGTGCATGCCATGGTTCATGTGTAGGCTCCCAGTCCTGCAAGACTGAGGCTGTAAAGTGAAACACATCCACCAGCCCTGCTGTACTCCTATGCTCGCTGGTGCTGCAGGGGAAACTAATAGAACCATCATAAAGTCACTCTGAATGTTTGTCCTAAGAGAACATCTTAACCTATTTGTTGATGGTGGAGGCTTTGCATGGTAAGCTGCTGCTTGTCTACTAGCTTTCAGGGCCAGTTTCCACCACACCCTGTTTCCATCTGTACTAGATGGAACTGTCAGCATCTCACCTCTGTCAAAAAGAGCATCAGTATTCCTTGGCAGCAGGCAGGGGAAGCTCTGCACACAGCAAGCACTTTAACATTCTCGTGGATGTGCAGGCCTGTGGGCCTGGAGATGTTTGCTCAGCCAGACCAAGTGGTCGAGCCCAGCCTCCTCTGGTACAAGCAGCCATTAGACACAGAGGGAGCTGATCCTTGTTTCGTTCACTTGCCTCATGCGTGGCTGGTGTGACGGAACAGCTCCTGAGCTGCATGGGCCCTCCCTGCACTGCAGATTGTTGAGTTATGCTCATTTTCAAGCAACCCCTCTCCTCCCACCTGGGCTTCAGGCACATCCCTTCCATAGGATAAACCACCTCTTCCTCAGTTTGGTTACAGCAACCCTAAAATTGGAAGTGAGAACTTAGCAGGAAGAAAGAGCTGGGATCTTATTGAGATCAACTCTATTTCTGTCACACTGACTGAGACAGGCAGTTGGCCTTGTTCTGCTCCCGCCTACCTCAGTGCGAGCCCCGGCTTGCTTTACCCTGATGTAGCACGGCTCAGCCTCAGCCCCTCACCCAGGGCTCCTGCCCTGTATGGGACTATAAGCAAGCCACCAGCAGTCACCTCTGCACAGCCAATATCAGGCAATGGCAAAAGTAGAATTCACATTAATGGGTTCCAAATTTTGATAGCATTAGTCAACGAGCAAAGTGCTCTGGGTCATAGAACAAGCTTGTTTGCCATCTTTCCCTGCTCCCCGAGCAATAATTAGGCTCACCATCTTCCTTACACTGATATGACAAACCAGTTTAACAAGAGAGATCTTCCCTTGCCAGTCTGTTGTACCAAAGGCAGTTGAGCCCCATACCGGCTTGTTCAGCTTTTATCTAAAAGATTTCACCTTTAAATGGGATGATAGCCAAGAGCATCTTCTGCCTTCATAGAGCCACTCCCCCACCCAAAAACCACCCTCACCTCCCTCTGCTCCCACAGCTGCCAGCTGGTCTCACAACGCACCTGTATATGCCTTTAATTTTCCCCATCTTCAATGGTGCTAGTGGTGTGCCCCTGCTGGTCTCTGCAGGTGACACAAGGTGACACTAGGCAGGGGACAGCAGCCCACAGGTTGCTCATCCCAAGTTCTTTCGTTGAGAGCTCACCGCTGCTTCCAGCTTGATGAGCTGCACCAGCATTGCGGAGCCTCTACAAACGGTGTTGCTTGAAGAGGAACAGCGATGTCCCCATTGCGGTTCAAGTGTCCCCTAGTCCTTTGGGAGGTGAACATATGAAAGCCACCAGGAGTTTGAGGAAGGACACTGAGGTTTAACATGTTAAGAGAAAGCTAAAGATCAGTTTGGCTCTCCACTGGGTGTGCATGTCTCAGCGGCTTACCACCAAACTTCAAGCATGCAGGGAAGTGCCCGTGCTCTTACCAAATACACTGGTGCAAGACATTCAGATAACAAAGCCAAGTGGTGAGCTAAAATGGAAAATAGTACTTTGACTTTCTCAAGAAGATGATTCTTCTTAGGCAGGGCCAACAGCTAATCAGTATAACCAATGCCTGTTAAATCTTTTAAGGCAAATCCTGCTCCCTTGACTCATAGGACTGACGTCCTAAGGGATTTCTGCTGCTCTTGGTACAAGTGAAACAACCAAATGCAGTCTAGAGAGATGAGGAAGCTGGCTCCTCTATGTCTGTTTCTGAGTACAGCAAACTACTTGGCCAGAAGTACAGATTTTATACAAAATGCCCACACTTACATAGAATGTAGATTGCCCACATTTGAATTAGACTAACTGTTGCCAATAGAAAATCTCGGAGCCCTTGTCTTTTATAGCAAGTCACAAAAAAATAAAACCAAGTTCATTTATGGTTAATATTAATGTCCTAGATGTTTCTTACAACTTTTGTTTTCCCACACTGATGATTCCATGCTGATGGATTGTGAAACCACAGTGAAGGGACTCACAAAACAGATGTCAGCAGCAGAGATTACAAACTATGGGCTTGCTTCCCCAGCCCACTGAGGATTATCACCACACCTACTATCTACTCAGACACCTCCTTGAGAGATTGTTTCATTGCTTGGACCAACAATCATTTTTCTGCCTGCTACGCGCTGAAAGCAATTCGGCACGCAGCCAACAGTTGACCAGTTCTATTTCTCACTCCAGTCCAATTCCTGTAGCCCTCCTGGCTTCTAATGAGTTTACAAGAAATACTACTCTCATTAGGCAGCCACATGACTGCTGCTTAGCTGACTATAAAATCCCTACCAGCAAGTAGTTGCCCTGGCTCCAGATCCTAGAAGCACTTTGCTATAGCAGGTGCGTGGTATTGGAGGGAGATCCCCTGGTGAGACATTTGTGCCATAGTTTTGGGTTACATGGCTTGGCTCTGCCTGTGGTCATCTCAAGAAGCACAGCTGTAGCTTCACTCCAGTGTCTGCTGGTGATCTGGGCTAATTTAACCCATTTCTCTGTTCAGCAGCATGCCGCAGAACTGGGAACAGGATGGACAAGCTCTATTTGCAGCCCCCTTCTCATTCTCAAAGCAGCACCTGAATGGACATGCATGTGGTGTGCAGGGAGGTGTAGAACTGCTGTCAGTACTGTGTTATTCCTGTGCAACACCATGTTGTTCTGTCACTTCAATGCAGTGGCCTCTGCTTTCCCAAGTGGTCTCTGATGCATGAGCCACCTTTTCAGCTTTGGCTGGAAAGAGCCACTGAAGATGAAAACAGTGGTAGTATCCATCCTCAGCAGCAAAACCATTGTATCCCATGCCACCCACCAGGACAAAACTGCACCAGCAGTGGCTCTACAGGCTCCAGTGGCAGTCTGAGCAAGATCCGAAAGGCAGTGTGGTAGCTTAGGGATCCCAGGGGATTCAATAACAGGAGGTTTAGGACATAAAAGGGTCGGGAGCAGATCCAGAAGGAAGAACCCAAGGCAAATGCCTCCAGCCCCAACATCAAACCAGTAGGAGCGTGTCAAGACACATCAGAATTTCAGTTCTACGCAAATCCTGCAGCAGAATCAAAATGCTGGGGCTGATGGAATAAATAGCACCTGCATCTTCTCACCACCGTTTCTTAATCCTGCTCATCTTCCTAAAGCCCTGCTAAATTTCACTTTTATAAACATGCTTTGAGAACACTGCTTCCCCCCTCTCTCTTCCAAAAAAAGGCCATTAATTACAGAGATCTAATAATAACGATACGGTAAACTTGCAGGACTGTGTATGTTATATATGAGGTGGTGACTCAGGCTTAAAACATGGCAGAAGCCAGTGTAAGTAGCTGTAACCTAGCTGGAGAGAAGGGTTTCTATGGAGAACTCAAGTAAAACAATCACCTCCACACCAGGACATGGGGCTGTGCAAATGTTCCTGCCCTGTGCCCATCGCTCATGCTCTCATCGGGAAAGTCAAGTGAATTTCATCAAAAACCGAAAGGATTTTTTTCTAGTGCAGCAAGTATGTTTACTATTAGTCTGATTAAAGTAGTTTTCAATCACGACTAATCTGATCTGGCCAAGGAAAAAGCAAATAACCGCTCCTTTTCCATCAGATAGCCCAGTAAGCACTGTCACTCCCTGTCGCACGTGGCCCCGCTCTGGTTTCTGTCAGGCAACTTCCACTCAGGCCCTGGCCCCCTTTCTTCCCATGCAGCCATGCCATCTGGATGAGGCACCCAGCCGGCTGCCCCCATAGCAGCGCTGAGTCACCCGCAGGCCCCCGACCGCCTTATCGGAGGGGATCAGCCAGGAGATGCCAAAGTCAACAGAGCGAGTCGTTACTCACTTCTTTAATCGAAGGAGTGTAAAAATAAAAAGCGATGATGTCATTGTGAGGGAGAGATTCTTCCTTGACGAGTGGTAATTAAGTCATGGTCACAAAGCCCTTCTGGAGCCATAAGGAGGCTCTGGACTCCAGCTCTCAGGTGGGGTGGCAGACACGGGTCTACTCATCCTGGGAGACAAAACTCAGCATCTCCCTGGTCCCTTTTGGCCCCCTCCCTCGCCACAGGGGGGATTACACCCCTCATCTCATGGAAGAAATCCTGGTTCCTTTACACATCTCGGTCCCATTCTGCTTCACCTCTTGGCCGGGGGAAATCCACTCAATACCCAGCTGTCAGGCATGCACGTGTTTTGGAAACACCACAGAAAATCACTAAGAGATGTTTCCAGCAGCACTGCAGTAGACGTATACATAGACAACAGCAGCCACTGGAACGCTGCGTGCCTGTGCAGGCACAACACATGTTCAGGGAGATTTATCTTCTCTATTTCTTTACTTCCTCCGTGCAGAATGACCACGTCAGGAAGGAGCACTCCCGACAGACTTTCCCCATGACATTACTGAAGATATATTTCCCTGCCGACATGAGCAGCCTTGCATCATGGCCAGCATCCAGCAGCTCTGCCCAGGGGCTGCTGCAGTGCAGGAGTTGGGAACTGGACTTTTATTACCCACTTAGAGGCACAGATCACAGACTACATGAGTTCCAAAAATAAAAATATAAGTGCTTTAAAGTATGGTTTGATGCTTCGTATTACATTAAAAAAGAAAACAACCTTAAAAAAAGAAAACAACGAAGTTTCTTTCTGGCATCATGGCCAAACATGGCTAGCAAATGTCACAACTCAGACAAGCCTCATGTCCAAAATCATTCTCACTGGCGTACGGGAAGAAGCTCTAGGCTATATTTTGTGCTCTGTCATATTGCAGCTTTTCCATTTTGAGGACACAGAACCCTCTGGATACACACCTCAATAATTTCTCTCTGTGCTCCATACTTCTAAAATGCACACATAGTCTGTGCTAACAGGTGTGGAGAAATCTATTTACAACAAATTTTGCCAAGAATAGGGACTGGAACCTATGCTTGAAAAGTGTACTCTGAGTGTGTCCAACATTGCTGAGATGAGTAACTCCATGTCAGTTTTTAGCTCCAAACTAATTTTAATGGCTGAACCTTAAGCACTCAAACAACAGAGTAATAGAAATTCTCACAAGCCCTTATCTGCAGCAGCTCTGTTGGCTGCTGCTACGATGCTGTTGCTCACTTCTAACATCTTCTTTTCTCAGAAGAGTCTTTGCCTGTCACCTGGTTATCTGCAGGATGAGCAGAACAGGGATTGAGAAATGTGCAGAAAAATTGTTTCAGATCCACAGAGGCTCCAATAATGAATCACCAAAGCTCGCTCTGCCAAAGGAATACATTTCTATCCCTAGCACAACCCAAGCTCTGCTTCTCTCTGCCCTCAGTGGCGTATCAAAATGTGAGGACCAAGAACCTCAGTCTTGCCCACTGATGGGCCCCTCCAGCCCTTGGATCCCAGCTATGCAACATGGTGGAGCTGGGACACTACAGCGTGCCCCTGGCAGTGTGAGACATGAGCTCAGCCCTCATCCCAGGTAAGAAACAAGCATGGGGACCTTGGGTCCCAGCTGCCCCATGGCACCACGCTGCTTGCAGCCGGCCAATCACTCCTGAGAATCATGAGGAGATCAGCACAGGGCTCATCCTGAGATCTTGTGGGCCTAAAGGTTTAACACAATCAACACCCCTTCAGCTTTTCATTTAGATACCACATATTTGTCTGACTGCACTGCCTGTGATTAGCACTAATTGTAAATGCCACAGGAATGAGCAACGTCCTCTGCATTAAACACGGAGCGCACACAAACCATTAGTGTTTGATGCAAAAATAAGGAATTGCTTCATCAGGTGAAGGATGTATGCAACTGGCGTGACGGACCGATAAACAACAGGTCTTTTCATCTGCTCCAAGTACAGCACGCTCATCCCCCACTCACAGCACTTCTCAAAAGACTGCATTGTATTATAAAATTTCACATCCTTTCAAAATAGATTAAGTAAAAGCTTAGGAAGACAGTTGTGTGATCTTATGGATGCTTCATTCATGACTAACATTCTTCTGGCAAACTGCCTAAATAAAACTTCAGCTCAAGCTCAGTGGAGCAATGGGGGCTTCCAAGCATTTGGTCATCTGGGCTGGAACATCTTCCTGCAGCAGGGAATGGTCAGGTCTGCGAGGCACTGCTCAGACCCTGGGACTCACAACTTCAGCAACATGTTCCAGGGAAACTGAACAGAGCTTGGAGATTTTAGTTCGACCTCCAAACTTTGGTGTGAGGATTTTAAACAGGGCACATTCAGTGAAAAAACAGGGAGAGGAAGGGGAAAGGAGGTTGTTTTAACACGACTGCTTGTTCAGCCCATTATAAAGGAAAAGATTTGCAAAATTCAAACCTAGCTCGGTGCAGGATTTGGGAACATGCATAGGTAAGCAGTTGGGAGGCAGTGTTTTGATACTTCTTCTCGATATTGCTGTCTTCATTGCTACATTTGCTGAGGTCAGTGCGTAAAATGGAGCCTGCAAGCAAAAAGGTGATAAATGCAACTTTTCTCCTTGAAAGTGTCATGCCTCCAGATTTTCCATCCACAAAGCCTACTGAGGTCAGACCAACTATGCATACTAAATAGTTTCAATTTACATAGCGTGCATATGTATATTTACACATACAACAAGCTTTCCGTGATTCCCTCCATGTTACACAAACAAATTGCTGCTGTGGGTTATTCCTGTGATCCACTTAATCTGAATTTTTTGCTGAATCTGTTCACTTTCAAGAGTTTTGATATTCGTGAACCTCTCGATGGACAACTGAGGAACAATGACATTGTTCAAACACTGCTAACTGTTCCCAGAGGTGAGAATTGTTGGTGCTCTCAGTGCTTTCTAACATACTAGCTACGAGCAGTCTCATTAGCCCTGTAATTGTTTCATTCAGTCTTTTATTCCTGCATGCCTCTTGACCCCAGGGCTCTCTCTGAGAGGTGTTTGCATGTGTTAATTATGTCATGTGTAAAACAGCATTAGCACTTCTACATCTGCTGCCTCCTGCACTTTCTGGGATACTCCCTCACACTGAGAGACACCATCAGAACCCCGTGATGTAATTTCTCCAATTCATTTGTTGGTTACCTGAGGAGAAAGGGCTGTGATAATCCTACTCAGTTTCAGGGAACTGCTCCTAATCTTCCGTTTTGATCTTTCTCATTTTATGGGAACCTTCCTATGCACCAGTGACTTTATTCCTCTGCTGATGAAAAATGCCTGTGAGAAGAGTCACGTTCTGATTTCCAATAATGAGCTCACTCATCTTCAACAAGGGACAACATTGCACAACTTGTAGTCATTCACTATAGCAATGGCCAGAGCTGACCAGTCATGGTCAAATATTTGTAATACAGGGAACACTTTAAAGGAAGAACATTTGTTATCAAACTACAGAAATAAGAGGTGATTCATGAAGTTTACACACATAGAAATCCAAACTGACACAGGTGGTAATTGAGCTGGAAAGGTGGTGAAGCACCAAAAAAAAAAAAAAGAACCATAGAATCTTTTGAGTTGAAAGGAACTTTTAAAGGCCACCCAGTCAAACTCCCCTGCAATGAACAGGGACATCTACAGCAGACCAGGTTGCTCAGAGCCCCATCCAGCCTGACCTTGGATGTCTCCAGGGATGGAGCATCCACTACCTGTCTGGGCAACCTGTGCCAGTGCCTTACCACCCTTAGTGTAAAAACCTTCTTCCTTGTATCATCTAAATCTCTAAACTAAATAGTTTGAAACCATTTCCCCTTGTCCTGTCACAACAGACCCTGCTAAAGAGTCTGTCCCCTTCTTTCTTACAGCCTCCCTTTAGATACTGACAGGCTGCTCTCAGGTCTCCTGGAGCCTTCTCTTCTTCAGGCTGAACAGACCCAACTCTCTCAGCCTGTCCTCAGAGGGGAGGTGTTCCATTCCTTGGGTCATTTTTATACCCTTCTTCTGGACACACTCCAACAGGTCCATGTCCCTCCTGTACTGAGGATTCCACATCTGGAATACTCCAGGTGAGGTCTCACCAGAACAAAATAGAGGGGCAGGATCACCTCCTGGCCACACTTCTTTCGATACAGCCCAGGATACAGTTGGCTTTCTGTGCTGTGAGAGCACACTGCTGGCTCATGTCCAGCTCACCTATACCTCCAAGCCCTTTTCAGCAGGGCAGTGCTCCATCCTTACATCCCTCAGGTTGTAATGACAGTGAGGATTGCCACGACCCAGGTGCAAGACCTTGCACTTGGATTTGTTGACTCTCACGAGGTTCTCTTGGGCCCACCATTCAAGCCTGCTGAATTGAATTCTTTCAGTGACTATCATCCAACTCTCACACAGTTCACACCCTGCAGAGACCCAGACAGAATTTTCTTTTCTAAGATAATTAGATGCAACCATTGCCAGGGGGAAGAGTGGTTTTGCTGAAATACAAGCAATAGGAGAAGGTAGTACACATACCCAGGGGTTTCATGCTGTCACAGTTTAACAGCAGTCAGGTGGATATTACAAAGCACAGCCTTATCCTACGGAAAGGAGCTGTCTCAACCATCTCAGGGGATTTGAAGAACAAGATCCCTAGGGCTGCAGAACACCTTCCTCAGTTGTGCAGTACCACAGCTCCATAATCCCCCTAGCCAGCTCCTTTGAGAGAAGATCAGAGAACAAACTATGCAGAAATTGGAATTCACAGGCAGGATACCGGCCACTAAACCTTTTGAGTCAAATCTGCTTGACCAAATCAGCCTGTTTATTTTCAGGTTTCTCTGAAGATACCTCTTGGTTGATTAAAAAAGCAAAGGACCCACTCATTTTATTTCCTGTGCTTATGAACAATGTTTTCCAGATTTGCAGGATCTCAGAGCCAAACAGACAACAGACAGCAGTTATCAAAAAGGCTTTCAAGCCAGACACTTGTATTCCAGGTCCTACACAGTTGAAGGAGCACAGTAACCCATCAGTAATGTGACATCCTTACAGTACTGCACACCCTCCATAAAGTAAGAAGACCAGGGTATTATTGCTTGGGATAGATGTGGGAAACTGTTACCAAATGTGTCAGACTGCTCCTGCCTACACACACAATGGAAGCTAAATTTTCCAGTGCATTTGAAAGCTTTTTTGCCTCCCGGTTCCATTGGTGCGTCATTCTGCACAGAGCCCTGGAGCACTGAATCCAATACAACACAGCTGCATGCAGAACAGTTAGCATTGGCTGCCTCAAAGTTGCTTTGATATTACAAGGGGACGTCGCCATATACAGTAAAATACTTATTCTCCTCTGACATATATACTTTTCATAAATCAGGAAATTAAAAATAATAGCAACACAGGTTAGCATAAGATATAAAGAACTATGTTAGACTCAGTCAACCCAGATTTAGTCACCAGACAGTCCATTTGAAAAACTAGTATGAGTAATGCTGAGTGGAAAACTGAAAAAATGAGTAACTGAGGCCCATGGTAACAATGAGGCCAATGTCTGCTGTCATGTGTGTCAGAGCAGCTTCAGTGACACCAAGAGCATTCTGTCTGCTTATGGTTCATGCTCTTCCTTACAAAGGGATGGCAGAAGGTGTCAAGAATCCCTTTACCAGTCCCAGAGAAGGGCATGTGCTTGGCCTTTCCTACTAGACCCCGTAGTAACAACCTACTGATCAAGGCCCTGCTCCACATAAGCTCCACATTTCTGATGGACCAAATGCTCATATGTTTTGTTGCCTTAGAGAAGCAAGTAGCTCTGACACTGCTAAACTCATCTGTTATCCTCAGGGCATTGATGTTCGCTGGGTGTTGGTGGCCCCAGGATGGTACTTCCCCCTCCCCAGACACATCACTTGCATGGACCATGCACAAGCATCATGCTGGGAGATCACTATGTCAAAATGTTGGCTACAACTCTGACTTTCTAGAAACGCTTCTGTGAGCCCTCAGATGTGATCTGCATTATCAGTTACTGATGCACCAGAAACTGCAGTGCTCTTCTGAATGAACAAGAAATGACAATGGGAGACAACTGAACAGCCTTCTAAAACGTCTTTTTGTATGCAGATGCAAACATGCATGGACACACACAAACTAACAGGGTACATAGCTGAGGTTTTGTTCTTTTGCTAATTATAAAGTTTTCTTAAGTGCTTACAGCTCAAAAGGAACAGCCTTTTCACTCCTCCAGACCTCCCACCACCTCCTGCATACAGCTGGTCAGTGTGGGGACATTTCAGGCTTAGAGGGCAGAGCTCCCTGCTGTGCAAAGACCCAGTGTGATGTCCACAGGGCACATCTGCCCCATTTAAGTTTTCAGCTGTTGTGGACACAAGGAGTGTGGCAAGGGCTCCCAATCATTCCTGGGGGAGAGTTTTATCTATAAGCACCACTGCAGTTCGTGTTTATTTGGATGATACAAGTAAAGCTGCCTGCAAAGCACAAGAATTTTCCCTGTGTTTCCTCATACCTCATGCACCAGACATGCAAGAAGAGTGCAGTGCTTGCATCAGGGAGGCTCTTGCAATATCATCTGCTGTGTGCTCAGAGCACTGACTGGAGCAAAAGCCCTGCCGCTCCCTCAGCACCTCCCCGATGCATTCACAGTCATGGGATGTACCTGCCTGAGCTGCCCTGGCCTGAATGTTTGCCTCAGAAGGGTTCAGCTTTGCAGGGAATGGCTGTATTTGCAGTCAAGAGGCTCTGCACACATTTATCTCCCAGTGAGGATCTGGCCTGTGCCTTTTCCTTTTCCTCCATAGCATGATCTCTGCTTTTACACTAGGTATTTTCATACCAGTACTTCAGTCTCCTTCTTCATGCTCACATCCAGCAATAATAAACACACCTGAATAAGAAAGCAATAAAAAAAAAAAAATCATTGCAGAGGAGAGAAAAAGAAAAACCATCCTCCTTGGTCATGGCTTTATGCAATTATGCACCTCTAAATCCAAAACACTTTTCCTGGAATGCCTTCTGATGCAATACAACCTAACCAAAGAGATGCTGTAAAACATCCACACGGCTTCTGCTTTGGATCATCTCTCTTGGAAAATCCCCACTAGCTGAAGATGAATCCCACCTCTGGAAAACCCCTGCTTGTTGCAGTTCAATTCTTTTTGTCTATGGACAAAACTTGAGCTAAGTGCTTTACTCTTGTACGTGTGTACTATGAGGTCAATCTTGCATGAACAGCGTTTGAAAAGGAGAAGAGGCAGAGGTTATTTCTGGGTGCTCAGATAAGGAAAGAAGTACAGGCTGAGGAAGACAGGGAAGAATTAGATACACCTCAGCTGGCATTTATTGTCCTACAAGGGTCAGAGGAAGATCAGACTGAAGAAGCAGCAAGTAGGAAAATTAAAGGAAACAGCCCAAGCTGCAGACATGGCTGCCCTCTGAGGCTTGAGTTGATGAAGTCCATCTTGCGTGACCTCATAGCTGTGGCCACCAGGTGAAGCCCCATGGTCATCCATAGGCCATGGCAGCTTTAAAAAACTTCCAGCAAACCTCAAGGATAACTACAGGTCCTGACAGTTTTTCACTGAGGACACAATCAACCATGACTCATTCATCCGATCCAGAGCAGTGGTGATGTTTTGGTGCTTGGGCAGATATGCAGGTGGGCAGGAGAAGGGTGAGAAGTGGTAACTCAGCATCAGACAATGCTCAGAGGTCCTCCTGACCACAGCCCTCTGTCCAATGAGCTGTGAGTCATTAAAAACTGAGGGATCAAACACTCCTACAGTGAGATGCCTCCCCATGACAGCTGTAGTGATTCTTGCTGCTACAACCTGGCTACCCAGTGTTAGCCACTTACATAAAATGTTAGATTCTCCATCAAATATATCTCGCTTAGTGCACGTCAGTAAAATGCAGCTGTAATAGAATTCTAAAATCTTGGCCAATCATCAGATTTACTCCCATACTCATCAGAACTTAAAACTAAAAAAAAACCCACAATAATAGAGAACCAAACGATTGCTGTCCCATGGACACGTGCAGTCAGAGCCACAGACACAAGAGAGGCTGTGCGAAGAGCAGCTGCAGGACAGTCTCTCCCCAAATTCTGGGGTAGCAAAGCAAAGGTTTTGGAGCAAGAATCCAAACTGCCATCCTGCTTTGACCAAGACCTTCCCAGCAGCTTTGCTGTGTGATCGAGGGGACATGGAATTTTTGAGGCCTGCACGGCACTACCACATTTTGTACTTCATCTGTTACTCTCAGAGCACTCTCAGAGCATCAAGTAGCTAAGGTGCCCAAATGCTTTGATGAGTTCTTACAATAATTCCTGCTTTCTAGAGGGAAAAAGATGGGACAAAAATGTCAAGCATAAATCCATGTCAGTCAGTGGGCACAGCCAGCAATATGACCCAGAGTGTTTGAGTTCAATCCTCTGCTTCAGCAGCAAGTCCAGCCTTCCTCTTTTCTCTTGTGCTTCCTGCAGATCTGAGATTGGAACTCCTAAGGAAAGCGAAAATGAAAGGACGCTGTGGTCCTGTAACACAAGCAAAAAGAGGAGGCTAACACGTGTCAGACAAAGCTTTTATTCAATAAGCTCTGGGTCAGACCACATTCTGCATCATATAGGTCCTTGATCAGCACCTTTTCATTTAACTGATTAATTGTATTGGGAATGAGACAACACTGATAATTTTACACGACCGATCATGCAGAAAATCTAATATTAAGCAACAACCACTTACTGGTCATTTAGCAACTAATTAGGATGTGGATAAAAGGGATACACTCAAAGCCAGATCCCCACTGCTCAGCATTTCTACTGAGTTTTACCTAATCTTGAGAGTGGGGGAAGGGGTAACAATCCCCAGCACAGCCAGCAAGCTGCAGGAACTTGGAGGCTGCCCTTTCCCCATGTGCGGGATAGGATGAAATGTCAGTGCAGCACAAGCTGCTTCCTGCTGAGCTCCCTCATGTGCCGCCAGCTCTGTGTTAAAGCCACCACCACGAATCTGGGTCAGCATCTTGATGCACCCTGTGGAAATGACTCCTCCCTTCCTCTTTGCATCTCTCTGTCCTGGCACTGGCTAGGGCACACACTGGGATCATCTCTTCTTGCATCCTCTTTCTGGACAGGAATTTTCCTCCACTGGCTTTCACCCACAAAACACACCTGTTTTTTGGATGCAGTCCCTAATTCACTTCAAGCCTCCAGCAGTTGCAGGACAGGCATCTTGAGTGGGTGAAATGCAAAAGAAACTCCACACAGAACAACATGCCTTGCAGCTGGAATCTCAAGTGACGGAAAGCATGGCGTGCCCCAGATTTGCTGCAACTGCCTTGGGAAAGGTTTTTCAAAAGCTGCTGTCTTGCAAGCACTTCTGTTACACTGCGTTTGTAACAGTCTCCTCCTAATCTCCAGTGAACATTTGCCTGAGGCCCAACACCTACATCTTCAATTGACGTGAACTTGAAAGTCTCTGATAAAGAAAGACAGGAGATGGGCATAGCAAGAGGTATTGAAGGTTACAGTTGAAATATACTGCAGGTCCAAGCAGAGTTAGCAAGCACATTTCATTCACTTCCTATCAGCACACCACACTTCCCCCTAAATAGTACAGACAGAAGATACACGCAAACTGCAGCATCCCTGGGGCAGGAACTCTGCCTCTGGTAAGACGTGAGGGACACCAGGCTCCCACAGACGTGACCCTGCTCCCTGATGGCCACAGAGCATTTCTCTGACTGGCAGCCAAAAGGCTGATGGACTCATTGATATCAACACAATTTCAGTCAGGGAAGGGTCTGAAATCCCTTCCTGAGCAAAATGCATAAAGTGCAATTTTGTATTCAGCTGTTTGACTTTTTCTTTCCTCCTGAGCTTGGGAGCCAGGAAGCACCAAGGGAAGCACCTCTGTTCTCAGTTTCTCCATCTCATGAATATGAACCCTGGAGAACCTGATTGGATGTAATTGCTGCTGAACAAAAACACTTCTTTAAGTTGATTAGACCCAATGTAATTTACAGATTGGGTAAATTATTCTCTCCCAACATAAACCTTTCTTACTGTTCAATGAATTAAAACACTCTCTTAAATAATATTTTGAACACTGTAGAAAGCAGCGTGAGAAAAAAAAACAAAAGGAACCCAAAACCTGCACCGTATTTCTGTGCTGTGCGAAGCCCACAAAGCTTTGTTTCCCATTTCCTAACAAAAACACTCTCATGAAAATGTTTAAAATCTTTAAATTGCTGCAAAGATATCATAGCAGTTAGTGACCAAGTTTCATTCAAAAGAATCCTGTGAGATCATTCCGAGTCACCAAAATAATACTGACAATCCTGCAAAACTAGGCTTTTTTGCAAGTCCATAATTATTCTGACTCTTCAATAAGCCTTATTAAGAGGAAGGATCTAGGTGGCACTGCGATAGCATGCTGCACGCAAGTTAATCAGAAGGATCTAATTACAGATCCAATTTTCCTCTAATATTCTGTGGACTTGATGGAAATGTTCAGTCTCCTACAACCATTAAATGAAGACTTTTTATAGCAAGCCAATTGTCAGCTTAATCCACATCTGAGGTTATTGTTTGTCTACCTGAGAATAGCCAGGCTGCGCTGCCACAGAGAGTCAGCAAACAGAAGGCTCTGGGGGGTGAAATTCCAGAACAGATCTTAATGGTCTGCATCAATATAATTTCCTTCCCTTTTTTTTTGTGAGCTGCTACATGACAGTTGATGGCTACATAGCCATTTCTTTTGTTTTAGAAGTTTGGGAGTCAGGAAGAAACACTGCTATTAGTACAAAAAAAAAAAAAAAAACACACAACACTGAAACAGAACATAACTGAGACAATCCCAAGGGCTAAAACTATTTTTATTAACAAATTGCAGTAATTCATTCCTCCCTGTGTGTCTGACATTAGTAAGAAAGAAGCTCATAGCAGGGCAGAGTGCTGTATTAAACAGGGAGCACCATCCAGTCAGTCTGAACCATCATACAGTCATGGAATCATTAAGTTGGAAAGACCACCAAGATCATCTAGACCAGCTAGCAACCCATCACTGCTGTACCACTAAATACCATGGATAAACTCACAGTTGTGAAAATACCTCACTTCTCCAATGATATCATACAGTAAGTTGCTACTACCCTTGGTGGGGTTTACTATTAACACTACCATCAGTGTAAACCAAGTGAAAAGTATCAGGAACGTGGCAGGCTGAAATGAAATGTCTTCAACTCACCGAAACAAGGTAGTCTGGCACTGACCAGAGCAAGCAGAGGATGCTGAAGCAGCACACATCCCTCCTTCCATCCTCTAATACTGCAGTGCTCCCACAGAACATTTGGCAGAGTCCATTAACCAATGAAAAAAATGGCTCAATTTTCTCCAAATCATTTCTGTGAGAAAAGCTCTAATACCTCCACAGCACCACACACACCTACACAAACCGAAGGCTCTCCTGTCAGAAAGTAGGTACAGACTCAATATGTGGGGAGAAAGAAGAACTCTCTCTTCCTTGCTTTGTACCCTCCGTAACAATTTCAAACAGACAAGAACTGTAGCGGTGTGGTACTGAGGGACATGGGTTCGTGGGCATAGTAGGGATGGGTTTGTGGTTGGACATAATGATCTTAGCGGTCAATTCCAACATTAATGCTTTTGTGATTCTACTCAGACTGCATGCTTTTTTTTTCTCCTTTCTGTGCTCTGGGCAATTCACATACTACAGCAACGTACACAAGGAGCAGTCGTTGGCAGTATATGATAATCGCTCAGGAATGCACTGGTTGTCACATGGTGCTTTGCTCAATACAGCTGTTAGCTAGCCCAGCTGAACAACAAACATTTCAAGGGTTGCAAATGTTCTTCACAGGGGAAGGGTTGTTGTTAATGCAAATACAAAAGTACTCTTGAAACAGCCCGGCAACTTCAGCTTCGCTTGAGGAGCGCCCAGAGTTATGAAGGTGGAGAATAGAGAAGTTCAAACAAGACATTATTTCTCTGTTATTCAAGCAGTGAGAATTCATTTAAAAATATCTGCATGACCTCAGGGGAGTCACAACCACAAAACCCAGAAGATTAAAGAAAATAAGCTTGAAATACCTTCCTCACAGAGTCATGCATTTCTTCGCTGATTGTAAGAAGTGATGAGCAAACCTCAAAGGCCCAGAGGTTTGGTTACCACTCCAGAGCAGCTGATGCCTTTCGAAAAGTCTCCATCCTGGGACATTTCCACTCATGTTATTAGGAACAAGGAAGATGGTCAGGACTGAATTCCTTCCCCTGCACTGCCAACTCCAGCCCTTCATTACCCATTTGCTCACACTGGTTCTCACTAACACGAATAACCAAATCTACAAATCCAATACCACTAACGACAACGTTTGCCAAACCACAGAGGAGGTCAGCAACTGTGAAGAGTACACAGAAAGTTGTTCAGATGGCATTTTCTATGAAAAGAGAGTCTTGGGGAGATTAAAACCATTTGGAGTCACGAAAATGGAAGGAAGTACAAGAAGCAAGCTTTCCTGGTGGGTGCAGTTTTCCATCCAGTTGTAGATATTCTTCCTGTCATGCCAGGCTGCCAATCGTTGATTGCATTTGCACAGCAACCAGCCATCAGCTAGCCTTTTTTTCTTTTTTTTACATTCATATTTACTCTGAATTACATGTTTTCTGGTGTGGGCTACAGAAGACGATAAACGCTAGCTACAGCAATAGCTTTCAAATCAGTTATCATCCACGCTTCAGTGAACAGAAACCTTTAATTAAAGCACTGAGTTAGAGGTTCTGGTTACCATATAACTAGCAACATCTTCAAATGTTTGGATTATAAACAATCCTCGAAACTTGGAGACAGACATCATCTTTCCTCCTTCGCATTGAAGGCTTTGCAGTCATTTGTAGGTGCCTGACAATAAGAAATGATTTAATAAGAATGAAGTGCTGATAAGGTGCTGCAACTCAGCAGTAAGGCAGCACAGGAAAAATGCAGTAGATGTGTAATGGTTTGTAATCTTTTACTTTTCGTGCTTTTGGAACAAGCTCTGCACTTACATTATCAGAGACCTACATTTGATGGCATACCATGTTTTGAAGTTCAATTATGCTATGGTTCAAAGTACAAGAAGCTGCTGATTTTACAGTACCTACTAGCCAGCTGCTCTTAATAGTGTAGAGCTATTTATCTATACATGATATCATAAGCATCCTATTTAACCTTGCTCTTCAGATTCAGGAGAGAGGACTTGAATATTAAAAAAGAGCACTGCACATTAGGAAAACTATTTATGGAGGGAAAAAACAACTAACAAGGTTCGTATTAACTGGATGAAAAACATTAAAAGTGCTAAATCAGTATTTTGATTAGTCTGAGATACGCGTCTACTAAATTTAAATACAGTGAGTCTGCTAAAGCGTCTCACAGACCTGATGTAAAATAGTATTTAGACACACTATTAAGTAGCTTTAATTTCTTATTTATATCAAATCAATAGAATTTTGTTTATCTATACCTATTTTTAGGTATTTACAACAAATGATTTCAGCCCCTTACTCGTCTGCCTTTTGTCACAAGGCATCAGACCACTGTCTATAATCCAACACTGAAAGACATGTCACACAGGACCTCTTGCAAAAGGGACAAAAGAAGCAGCAGAGCAGAGCCCATCAGTGCCCACGGAGAGAGCAGCAGATGAGGGATCAGGAAATCCATATTCTGTTATCAGATCTGAAACCTGCCTTCTGTTGGGCTTTGGGCAAATCCCCCAAAGCTGTATTTTCAGATTAGTCAGACACCTGAAGGTACAGATAAACACTCAGTGGGATTCAGGTTAATCTTCATTGAAATCTTCAAGCACCTACTCATTTAATCACTGGGAGAAAAAACAATCCCAGAAGCTTCCTTTTCTGATGCTGGATGTATGGCTATCTTTATAAATCCTGCCCCCCTCCAAAATGATTAAACAATTACATTTACCCATTTCAAAAAGCATTCTGAAGACTCTGAAGATTTTGCTATTGCTTTAATAAAGTATTCATAAAGTATTCCAGCAGATGTGAAGGATCCATGTTTAAAGATATGATCCCAAACTGAGTGAGAACAAGCCACACGTACCACCAAGCCCTGAAGGAACCTAAGTTTATGACATCTCTGTTAGACCGCACGTATATCAGGTTCATCGGAAAGCCTCTGCATGATGAGAGCTGCCCAGGGGAACCTGATCCACCCTCAGCCCCAGCTATAAATTAGACATGTCTTCCATCTTCCACTCTCCTCGAGGAACAAATCCAGCAGGGCAAATCCTCTCCTGTGGTGATCATGTCTCAAAAACGAAACTGAAGGGGTAGAGTTTCTTCCCCCAATCCTTTGTGTATTGATTTCATTTCTATAGCAGGAAGGGGAGATTTAGCACCTTTCCGAACCCATCTCCTGTCTTCTCATGGAGCATTTCATTGTTCAGTTGTACAGATTAGGAAGAGAGTTAGTAAAGAATGGAAGCTGAGACAAGAACATCTCCCTTTGGAGCACTGTCACATGCAGCAAAAATTCGCTGTTTATAGGACTAGATAGGGAGAGAAGAAGCATGGAGGGGACATCAGTCTGGAACCAGGCTGGAATGGTCTTGCCTCTCTTCCTGAGGTTGTGTTTGGGTTTTAATCAATGAGCATTCAATGTAAAGTGTATAAACAGATACAGAAGCAGTTCCAATCTGGGTTAATGCCTAAGAGGATGCTATTAAAATGCAGCACACGTTGCCTTATTAAGAACCATGCAGCCCAAAGCACCCTGCAAAGCACAAGGCACATTGTCCTGGAATGCTTTTTTAAGAGTTATGTATGATCAAAGTCCATTCACCTCAATGGGAAGCTTTTTACTGATTCACTGAGGATGAGTCAGGCCATACTGGCAACAGATTTTGTTGTATTCAAGATGCATCCCTGATTCTGGAGAGCCCAGCACACTGCCACACATACTTCTATATTAGGCCATAGCAAAGGCAAAAGCTATCAACATTGCCATTCTTCCAGTAAAGTATCCCACAGCCACACAGTCATTCCTCTTTCAGCATCACCCTTAGGCAGTGAACATTTGATACCCTCAAATATTTCCCTTTGCTGATGAGCTCCCTACAACAAGTATACTTTTTTGTGAGCTTCACTTTTAAATCCTTAACTGCTGAACTGGTTAAAGAAAAAAGAAAGTACTTTGTGTTTAAAGCAGCATAGATATTGCAAGGGAGGCCCCCTCCTCTAATTAAAACCATCCATTTGTTCTTTGCATACAGAGAAACAGAACACAGCAGGAAATAACTGCCGTATCAAATGCCACTTTATGGTAATTGTGGTTAAATATTGACTTTTTAATGGTAACCTACTTATACAGGTTTGGCAATGGAAGCAGAAATAAGTAATCACTTTTTCTGGAGGACAACCAAAATGGCAGGTTTCCCAAGTCAATCAGTCCACCCAGGGACTGGGAATGCAGAGAGCAATTCAGAACTGAGGAGTATGACAATCTATTTATAATGGCACAGTGTGCAAGGCTGAAGGAGAAACTGCAGCTGTCATATAAAAATTGTAAGTGACTGTTCCTAACAAAACGTATTGATGTATCAGAAGGAAGTGCAAGTATAGCTGTCTGATTCTCTCTCCATTGTACAGGTGTGTTCCCTGCTTGAAAGGAATCAGGCAGTACAGCTGAACATGCTATGATCTCTCCCTTGACGTGCCTGTGTGGCATTTGTTAACTCTCTCAGGGACTTACCACACTGGAGTCCATCCAGCCTTTGTTAAAGCAGAGAGGCTAACCCAGTTTCAGAAGACCCTGTGGGAGTATCCTCAAGGACATGATGCAACCCTGTTAAATAACAGTCCTGCCTCTTCAGTAGTTGAAGCAGCTTTGCTTTCCTTCATGTATTTACTTATTTTCCACCTACTGTATGTATTTCTGTGGGCTATTAAGTAACATTCCCTCTGCCCTAACAAAAGGCTGCTTTCAGCGTAGAAAAGCAAACAATGCCTGCACAGTATGCACAGCACATTAAACAGTCCTTATAATCTTTTGGATCAAGGGCACACAAGTTAGCAAACAGTGAAATTATCAGAGCACCCAAAACCAAGGGACTCTGGAGAAATCAAAGTCCCGCTCGGGGACTCAGACTGAAACAGAAAGTGTGCTCAGTGACACATGCTTTATCGAGAGGGATGCTATGCACGATCTTGCTGATAATACAGGCACAAAGACTTCTCACTCACTGGCATGGCTAACCGTAATGCAGGGCGTAGTCTATCTCCTAAATCCACATTCATTCTCTCTCTGCTTCTCACCTAGGCTTGATGGCTTCTTTCCTATGCTCATATCTACAATGATCTGAAATCTGGGACACAGCTAGAAAAGTCTGATGTGAAAACTTCTTGCATGCAAATAGGTGTATTTCACACACTTTACGTCCTTGGAGCGTGGACTTTCCATGGCTGTATGAACATACATTGGGGGTTGGACTTGATGATCTCTGGAGGTCCCTTCCAACCCCTACGATTCTGTGATACTCAACCCAGAGCATTTGGAAGATATGCAGTCCTTTAAGCATCCCACTAATCTGACATCCTCAAAGTAAAATATTTACAAAATGTTGTGTCTCTTGATTATAGAAACTCAAGGATAAGAAAAGAGCCCAAACAATTAGCCCATCCTCCTCAGTTTTGCTTGTTCTCGTCATCTCAAAGTTATTCTCTGATGAAGTGTGAAGTCTGCAAGGCACGCACTGAGGTTGTTTGGCCTCAGCCTGTCCATCGGGATGTTTCCAGTTAGCACTGTATGTCTCAAATATGTGAGATTTCAACCATTTCTTTTTCACAGTGCTGGAATGGTCCTGATGATATGGCAGACCAGTTTCAAAACAAGCTGGTGATACATCAACGCACAGTAGGGGGTCAACCCATGGCACTCAGACAAAGCTGAAGCAAACAGTAACGCGTCATAAGGCAATAGATCAGGTACAAGACTGCTACAATCCTTCATTTCACTTTGCTTGAGCATACAAAGTCACCTATATGTACAAACTCTGCACCTGGAAGAGGCTTTTTGCTCTTTCTGTCACACAAACAGGTGTGGCAATACGGCTGGACCTGCTCTCCCAGCCCTTCCCCGAGGCACAGGTGGAAAATCACTTTTTCTTACATCCTTGAAGGGCAGCCAAGGGCATAAAATACATAAGTAAGGCAGAAAATTACAGTCCTGGCAGACTGTACTTTTTCCATGTAAAGGAGGTGCACCTATAAATCCCTTTCACTGTGGATCTTAAATCACTTTAAAACATCGTACACCACCACCACTGTAAGAGCTGGAGAAGGAAACAAGGAGAGAGCATTCTTAAAAGGCCTTGTTTCATCTGGCTGGTTTAGAGCAAGAAAGAATCCAGCCATCCTGGAAAAGCGTGGGGGGCTTCGGGGGATTTTTGCTTTTAGAAAGTTTCCATTTGCATTTCAAAATTTCCTCTTTTAAAACATCAATTAAAAGATAATTTAAACAACGTTGACAGCCAAAACCCTATTTCTAGTGCCCTCTGGAAGCCTGCTTCACAGTGCTGCTGCATGTGCTAATTCACTCCAGCCACTGCCAAGATGCACTGGCACGCGCATAAATGGTCTGAATGCATCAAGTAGTGATAACAAGGAGCCAACACAATTATTCTTCACTCTCTAGCACTGCAGAATGAATTAAAGCAGTGCTTTAGAATTGAAACTAACTAATTTATACCATTAAGAGGTACCTTTACCCTTTCAGACAGTGCTATGAGGCCTTACTGCAATTAAAGTCAAATTTAATAGGTTTTCAGGAGCTACATAAAATCCGATGAAAGATTTAAACATTATCTTCCCTTTGGCCTCATCTAAACTGTGGGGCTCGGGAGCCTGCAGGGCTACAGACGACCCACATTTGTGTCAGACTGCAGGATTTTCTGTCCCTCACTTTCTCAACACTCCTGTTTGCATGTGGCAGAGCACAAATCGTGTTAAGCCAGAAGGCGCCTGCAGAGCATTTCTGCCCCACAGTTTATTCGTGGTGCTTGTAAGGGACAGTGTCCAACCAGAAGCTGAAAGAGCACAATTCCTTCAGCCCATCACACTGTATGCCAAGAGGGCATCACCCAAGTAGGATGAGAAGCATCAGGGGATTGATCTGCAGTCCCTCCACAAACTGCATGCAACCCCAAGTTATTCCTGAAGTGAAAGGGCAGAAGGAAAGATTCTGTCCACCTCTCAAGTCCATCCTTCCCGGGAAATTTTCCTCCATACACTACTGCTTTCGGGTACACAATCACAGCAGAAACATCACTAACTTTCTTCTTAAACCATAGAATCATAGAACTGTTTCAGTTGGAAGGGACCTCTAAAGGTTGCCTACTCCAATTCCCAGTCCAAGAGCTTCACTCTGTAAGACCTCCCAATTGCTTCCGAAAGAAGAGACTGACAGTTGCAAATCTGAGCAGGTGCAGTGAAGTATGGAGACATACAGCAGAAGGTTTGTACCCCAAGGATTAGACTTTCATTTCAGTTAAAGGTAATGACAGCGGCCATATGTAGCAGTATCTCAATTGCCACAGCACAAGAACAGTGAGAGCCAGGCGTAGACAATAAATGGCACTTCATATTGAGAAATCAGGAAGCCCTCTGATAACAAATTCTCATGCTACGAGGAAGGTGACTTCATTTTGGTAGCTGGATCCTGCACACGTCTTCAAGTGCAGTCTTTTTATTAGTCATGTTTTGAAGGGTGCCAAGAATCTAGCTACAAAGAACATTGTACAACTCAGACATGGAAAAAGTTAGTTCTTTGTGGTATTGCCTTTTACATGAAAAGCCACTTCCTCTCCTGCACAGAAAAGCAAGAAAGCGTAGGCTTCAGCTTTATCTGCACCTTCATAACAAGCTTAAGGTTTGTAAGCCAAAAATGTGAGGTTTGTGGTCTGAATTTTCCCCTCTTTTACATTCATGCAAATTAAAAACATCTAAAACTGGAGGTGGAAATGATGAACACTGGAGTTTTGTCTTCTCCATCTGAGAAGAGTGAACCGTGTCACAGAGTAACACGCTGTCACAAGAGGAGAATTAGAATTTATTTATAAAGCTATGCCAGCAAACTGCTCTGGCTCACTGTGCTGCTGTACACAGGTTTAGAGTGGGCTCTGAGCATGGCTCTGCCATGACAGCGGGCTGCCCCAGAAGGAGAAGTGCTCAGTGTCACTCACACCCCTTGTAGCAGGTGACTTCTGACCACAGCTGTAGTCTATATTGACCATGTAAAGAACCAACCATCTCCTCGTCTGGCACTTGCTAGTACTTCCACTTATTGCTACAGCAGATTAACAGCAATTATTTTAAAGTCATCTTTATACCCTGAACATTCACTAGTAAAGAAGTAACAGTGGGCACATATGCCTTTCCATCATTTATCTTATTTTCATTTCATATTCAGGTATCTTCAGGAGGGACATCACTTCTTCAGTGCCTTTTTGCTGTTGAAGGGAAGTTGAGTTAAGCATAATTCTCAGTATATTTCTGTAGTCATCCCTATACATTTTTACCTAGCTATCTGATTAGCTAGCTGTCTAGTTTGATATTTCCAGTTTGCACTTCACCAGGCTGGATATTTCCCTTTGTCTTTCCCCATAGTCATCCACATCAATCAGAGTTTTTTTCTTGCTTTTATGACAGAAAGGGGAGAAATATATAGGAAGTCGTGGTTATTACTTTTGATGAAGAAAGCTACACTATAAAAGGTTTCATAGCTACATCCACCTAAAGATATCATGGCCATTTGAAATAGAATACAGGGCTTAGAAAGTGAAATAATAATAAAAAATAGAATAATAACATACTGAAATTGTTTAAAAGAACAAACAAAAAACCACAAACAGTTGGGCTCTTAGTAGGAACTACAATATGGCTGAAAATAATATAGAGTAGTAGAACCATTAAGGCTGGATAAGACCTCTAAGATCATCACCTACCATCTACCACTGACCCCTGTCCCTTAGTACCACATCTCCATGGTTCTGGAGCACCTCCAGGGATGGTGACTTCACCACCTCCATGGGCAGCCTGGTCCAATCCTTCACCACTCCTGAGAAGAAAATCTTCCTAATATCCAACCTGAACCTCTGCTGGTGCTATTAATATATCCCTGAGAGCCAAAGGACTGCTTTTTCTCATAACCATTTAACCAATAGATAATTTCAGTAAAAAAAGCAGTATAATTAATCCAGAAAATATGCACATTTTGGTAGCAGAATAGGAAGTACTGCCCAGGTGACCTTCTTTTAAGGATTACATTTACACATTCATAGGCTGTTAAAAACAATGGCGTAATTGTTCATAATTCATTGATTTTAATACAGTATGACAATAGCTGATGAGGAACATTTAATTAGAGAATCATTACTATCACTTTCCCTCTGGCATTGCAGCTTTCAGAAAACAGTTTCGTTGTTTAAAAAAAAAGAAAATAAAATGGGAATGCTGAATCTTAGATCTTTAGTCAGCTTAGGATGTTATATTGCTAGTCTTCTTCAGAAATATCATCATTCACACACCCTGCACCTACTAAGCAGAAGGCAAGACTATTGGTCACTGTAGTTGTAGTCTCTCCCATAGCTGTCTCTTGTAGGAAAGTGGAATCCAGTGCTTTTTTCCCAGTCTTCAGGATTCCCATCTGCTGGATGGCACAATTCAACCCACTTTGTCCCAGAATTTCACCCTTGTAAGCCCAAGATGTTAAAACCCTTGGCCTATTCCCATGATGATGGGCAATATTGGTGGTAGGTGGATAATTGGACACGACGATCTTAGAGGTCTTTTCCAACCTTAATGATTCTGTGACTGCAGAAGAATCTCTCGACCACGCTGATGATTTTTCCTACTAGAAGCTGTAAGTTGCAATAACATTTTGTCTGAAGTTATTTTATATAAAAGGCTGAGCTCTAGGGAAAGTTTATCATACCCCTACAGGACTTACTCTGTTTATTGACTGTGAGGAGCAGAAAAAAAAAAAAATCAATTTTTCAAACTTTTTAGAAACATTTTAAACAAGTACAACTAATTACAGCCTGATCAAAGCCAAGCAAAGTCCCCTGGAGCAGCTGCATTCCCTATATTTGCGAAAATCAGGCCATTTAGTTGTTTAAATAAGGACTATTGGAACTAAGCCAAAGTCCTTTGAAATCAATAGGATTTTTTAATGACTTCATTGCAATTAGTATCACGGCTTTAGAAAACTACCTTTTTAATTCATCGTTGCTGCTGACTGGTGTAATATGGACTGAGAAGTTCTTCCTCTGCAAAATCTACACAGGGTATATTTATTCACATTGAATTGTTTAGGTTGGAAAATACCTCTGGAGATCAACTAGGCCAAGCTCTGAGCTCAGGTAGGGTCAGCAACATCAGGATGCCCAGGCCCACATCCTGTTGAGTTTTAAATATCCTCAAGGATGGAGACTCCACAATCTCTTTGAGCAATCTGTTCCAGTACTGAATTACTCTGAAAGTAAAACATTGGCTTTCTGTATTCAGATGGAATTTTCTGGTTTATAATTTGTGCCCATTACTGCTTCTCCTGTCAGTGAGCTCTGCTGAGAAGTGCCTAGTTCACTCATTTTCATTCCTTCCCATCAGGTATGCATTCACATCGCTAAGATCACCCCTGAACCTTCTCTTCTCCAGGCTGAAAAGTCTCTTAGAAGGTTGAAGTCTGTTATCCTGAAATTCAAGGCCGTGGTCCTTCTTTACATCTTGGTTCCTCCTCTCAGGGCCCTGAACCCCACCATCTCATGGTCCCTGCAGCCAAGACTGCCTTTGACTTATATCCATGACCAAATGAGGAGGTGTTTCCAAGGGAAGGGAGTTGAGGGTTCCAGCTAGAACTATATGGGTTAGCTCAGGTTCTCCAACAGCCTGCTCCAGGTTTAGAGAACTGTGCTCCTGCAGTCACACCACTAGAATGGTGGAAGCTCAGGGCCAGCACACCCACAGGAGACAGCATCCAATGTAGAGAAACCTGGATGTATGGCAGTCTTCCTATTAGCGAGGCAGTATTTATTCACCAGTAGGGAAAATAGCTATTTTCCTTTAATTTTGACATGGTGAGATCCCTCTCAGGTCTCATTTCTCTGCTTTTCAGTCTCTGCCATACTTCACAAGGCTATTTTCTGATGCACTAATAATAGACCACACTGTAATTCTCATGACTAACACAGAATTCTTGATGTAATCCAGGTCCTACCTCTTCTTGTCTGGAGTTCAATCTTGACTGTCTAGCAATTGCTGGAAATGAAACTCAAACAGAAACTAAGCAATGGTTGAGTGAGCATAGAATTTATTATTCAGCTCCCTGCTAATATTGCACATGGCTTAATTATCATTTACTGTTTTTTTCAGAACTCTGGGTATGTTTGATGATAGATACTATCAAGACCTCATAAAAAACAGTCATACTGTGTCTGAATCCAGTCCTCTCCCTTTTCTTTCTTGTTTCGTTTCTTTAAGACTGTTCAACTTTTTTTTTTTTTTTTTTTAATATATGTCAGAATTATTGCGAGCCTCAGTTGGCTGATTTCTCCGAATACTGTTTTGTTTTGGTTAAAGACCAAGCATAGCACCACTCTGCAGATAATTAAAGCTTAAAGGTTTCTACTGCATATTAGTCTGACACCTTGGTTCATCTATTTGAATAGCATTTTTTGAATTTAATAGCTGTTTTACTACTCCATTATCAGGAGGCTTACAAAGAAAGAGTTTCACTGCTTTCTCAATCCAGGAGAAAGTGTAATTTGTGCAGTTCAGCATTTACATAATGAACTTTCAGCAGATGAAAAAGAAAGAGTAAGTGGAGGATTGCATCATAACCATATGTTTATATATGTTCTATATTATAATAAATAATATAAATTTAATATTAATATCAATATAACAGAAAAATTTAATATATAATAATATAGAATAGTGATAATATAAAAAAATTGACTGCATGTGTTTACAACTAATATATAATCTGAAACATAAATATGCTAAAATTGTATTGGTTCCTCCCTCCTGAGCCCTCCTCTTCCTTTTTTTTTTTTTTTCCTCCCCTTTTAATAAATATTTCACAGGCACATCTGTATTTTTGGAAAGTGCTTTAAGGCATTTCTTGTAAATATGCTGCAAATATGGAAACTGATTGATTGATTGACCTCATTGTGAAGCTGATGTTAATAAAAAATCATTGGCAAGTTATCAAGAGACATAAAGCAATGTCATTTGTGTCCTCACAACAAAAGGCAAGAGCACTTTTCCTGACTTTCTGTAATGGCTTATTTGTGAGTTTCAAGGTCACTGTGGATAAATCTCCATCACCCATTACTGTCTAACCTCAATCTGTCTCACCACTCACTGTTTAACCAGCAGTGATTCGGGCATGGAAGTTTACCAGCAAAAACTGCCTGGTACAAAGGCTAGACAAGAATAAGTTATGTTCACATTGCTTTAAAAGTGGCCACTTGCTGATGCCAAAATGAGGCTGCTCAGCACCATGCCACATCAGGATCCGTATCACAGGAACAACACTGCCAATCCCTCTGGCATCCACATCTCATTCCCAAGGCAGAGTGAGAACTTGAGTTCCACCTCTTACCAGTCACATAAGGACTCTTAAAGCAGGAAATCCTTTGGAAAATGTTCTCTGATCCCTATTCTTCAGCAAAAGCTTTGTATTATTTTTCTACCATTTTATTTCCCAGAGTGACATCTATCAGATATTGTCATGGCAAGTAATCTTACTGGAATATTGCCTCAGAACTTCCTTCATCCATCATGATTGCATCTCACAATTTTTAGAATTTAAGACTAAAGAAACCATCTGCTCATTTACACTGCCTTGCAACCCATCATAGGTCTTTCAGAGTCAGGTATATATTCCTCAAGCAAACCCACTCTGAACCTGACTAAAGGAAAATTGGTCTACATTTATTTCCTAAAAGATAGCCTATCTTTTTACGAAGCCGTCCAGAAATGAGATACCTCTCTCTGCCATTAGCAGTTTTCCCAGTGAATGATCAAATCAGCTCAGAAGAAATGTTTTCCCAACTTCTAGTTTAACCCCCTCAGCTGCAGGAATAATTTCATAGGCATTTTTCTGTCCTATCATTTTTCCAAGTCTTCTTTAAATGAGAAGAACAGAACTGGGCCAATTTCCCCTTTTGTGTCCACTGGTATCATAAACTACTTCTCTCCACGCTCTGACCTCCCTGTTTATACATTTAAGAGGCCCATTAGACTTTCTGCCACTTTGTCACATTGGAGCTGGTGCTCAATTAGCCATAATTTCTGTTAAGGTTTGCTACTTCCCACAACAATATTATTCATTCTCTAAGATTTGTCCACATTTCCTTTCCGCCCCCTCTGTGTTCATTACTTTCCAAATCACTGCATAACGTTCTGTTTGCTTTGAGGCATACTAAGACAGCAATTCACATTGCCCAGGGTAGCACAGAAATCCTCAATATAGTTTATTAGTTCTACTCAGGAAAAAAAATTGTTGAACTGGAATTTCCCCTGGAATTTCCTAATCAGACCATTTGGGAAAAGTTAGGTTTCAACAGAGTCGTAATAGAAACTGGGGACAATACTGGAGAAATGCAGCCATAGGGCTTCCAGGGGTCTTCACCTCCACCATCCGGTGTGAGAAATGTAAAAATCTATGTGATTTTGCTCCAAATTGGAGCTTTCCAGCTCCCACAGCTCACAACAAAGCCCAGTTGGAGGTCTGAGTCCTCTACAAAAGAGGATTGCCTTTCTTCAGAGCTTGCCCCTCTACCAATCTTGTGCTTCTCACTACTGAACTGGAAAAGCCATTGTTTATATGGAGAGTAACACAAGGAACATCTCTAATGTCTTTTTAATCTGCTCTGAACGCAGTTTAGCAGCCGGGGACAAGGAGTTAAGCCAACCCAAGAAGCTCAGCCAACTCTATGGACCATTAGCAAGTGATGATTCCTGTTTCCAGAATGGGAAATCCTACACTGTTTGTTTCTATTTACAATTTGGACTGTGTTTCCTCATTAATATTCCTGAAAGTGGTGTCTGTTAGTTTACCTTGTACTGCATTTCAATATGCTTACTAAGATAATATATCTTCACCACAATAAATTAATATTTTGTTCAATAATGCCTTGTGTCTATTTCTACCAATACCTTGAGACTCAGGGAAGAAAATACCAGCATCTAATGTTTTCTTTATCAAATAAAAGACTATTCAGAGTTTTTCCTGGTCTGAAAAGAGGCACAAACACACATACACACGCACACACAACCCTACCACGTAGCAGAAGCAATAAGGATCACTCATCATTGCTTCCAGTGGAAGTATATTTTTGAGATGCAGAAAAGCTGTTTTTGTAATTAGGTTATAGAAGATGCTTTGGAAATCTTTTTCCTGTCTCCTTCTCCATTCCTTCTTTCCTTAGCATATTTCCTCTCTTCTCATACTTGATCAGCAACAGCAGCTCACCCATGCGTGGTGCTGTGGTTTAATCCAGCAGGTATCTCAGCACCACACATAATTGCTGCCCCACAGCTGGATGGGGATGAGAACCAGAAAGGTAAAGGTGGAAGAACTTGTGGGTTGAAATAAAGATAGTTTAGTAGGTAAAGCAAAAGCTGTACACACAAGCAAATCAAAACAAGGAATTCATTCACTGCTTCCCATTGGCTGGCAGATGTTCAGTCACCTCCAAGAAAGCAGTGCTCACAATGCATAGCAGTTTCTTGGGAAAACAATCACTAGTGCTCTGACCATCTTCCCTTCTTCATTATCCCTACTGTTCTTGCTGAGGATGATGCCATACGGTATGGAATATCCCTGTGGCCAGCCTGGGTCAGCTGCCCTGATGCTGTCCCCTCCCAGCCCCATGTGCACCCACTGCTTCTCACTGGCAGGGCAGCACAAGGAGATGAAATGCCACTGACTTCATGTAAGAACTGCTCTGCGATGGTCACCACTGCTTTCAAAAACCCAAAATACAGCATCATATGAGCCTCTATGAAGAAAATTAACTGCCAGTCAAAAACATGAAAAGCAGAAAAGAATTTGCAAAGGAGAGTTAATACAAAATCCTCCTTTATCTCACTTTGATGGACTAGGGTAAGCAGGACCTGTTGCATGGCAGTTGTTGAGGATGTGAGAGCCCAAACCGATGCTCCACAGGGATAACTGCCAAGAACTGTCAGGAAGGAAGGCTGTCAATCTGCAAAATATTTATTCTCCAAACTGTGACAAGGCTTAGGATAGCTGAGCCACAGCTTTGCCACAGACCTCCTGTATGTGCTGGATTTACTGCTTGCTCTCAGCTAGGCAAGGGCAGAAACATTCCAATTAACAGCTTTCAGATCTTCTGATGGCCTTTTGCTATATGTTCATTCACATGTGCACAGTGGGGACTCCACCACATCTATGTATAATTCATATTATAGTCACCTCCTCAAAAGTGTTTGCAAATAACTCTCTTCACAACTTCTCTCACAACTTCACAACTTGCCACTTCTCAGACCAAAGAGAGAAAGGAGAAGCACACTATGCTCCTTTACATCAGCTGAATCCACGTTCTGCAATAATGCTGCCACATCTCCTATTTTCCGATACTGTATTATTTTAAAAGACTTTAATCTCTTCTGTTTCTCTTGAAAGAGCAGCAGAAAAACTTGTCAGCAATTTATGATGAGAGAATGAAGTAAATTGTTAACACTGATAACACCAGCTGCAAGCATATACTTAACATGACTAAGATGCAAACTCTGAATGCAAATACACGCTTCTAGCTTCTGTGTCAGGAGAGCTGAAGGCCAGCTGCTCCAGGCATGGCCATGCAGGAGGATGTCTGTAGGATCCCAGGTCTCCATGTCTTGGTTCACAGAGCCAAGAAAACAATATCAGGACCTAAAGTGGATCAATAGACTCCATAGGTCTAAACCAGTGGTTGTGACTATTGGGTAGGTACAAGGGGTGGGAATGTGAAGAGCAGCCAAAATCTTGTGATTCTGTAGAGAACTTCTCCTGCTGTTGTCAGAAAGCAAATGCTAGGCTAGGTGGTCACTTGTAGCCAGGTCAGATGAAAAATGGAGCTGCCTCCCTTCCACCGGTGCACCCAGTTTGGCCTCCTCCACTGTCTTACATAGCACAAGCAAAAGCTTGAAGCTCATAACAGCACAAACCAAATACCAGTGTGAAACACAGAAACATAAGGGTTGGAAAAGATCACTGAGATCATGTAGACCAACCATCCATTCATCCATCATCACCACACAGTATCAAAGGACTACCCATTCTTAGCTACCTAAGGGTCCCTTTCAGTTGACCAGCACTGGATTTCACTCAGAGAACACAGGCTGGAGTGATAGGTAACCTTATCTCAAGCACAGCACTACTACAGTGCAGCTGGTTCTGCACCAGCCTGATCTAAGGCCACCTTTGCACAGCACACAGCAGAGCTCAGAGCAGCAAAGGGTTGTGTTGTGGAGTGGGACCTCACTGTTCACACTGTGCTGGCTAAACCAACTATGCACAAAAAATAAGGCTGCTTTCCTACATGCAAATTATGAGCATGGAAAAGTCTCCTTTTAAGGCTGATGCAAACGTTTCTGCAGGATTAAAAATAATATTAAGATCTTTGTGTTAACTCAGAGATATCCCCCAAAACTCCATCCACCCCCTTGCAGATCTGGCAAAGGATTTTACAGTGCTGTGTCTGAAATGGAACTAGCATAGCTTGGGAAGTGAGAGGAAATCTCTAACATGATTTCTTCCATTACTGTGCAGAAATTCATAAAGTAGAAATAAAGGATCCTGGAGAGTTATAACGCATGCCATGTATCTCCCAACATTATCGATTTGAGCCCCTAAAATCTCATTTCAGTTTTGCCCTCTGAGCTGTATTTGCATTTATTGTGCAATACCTGGCAAGGTAGTGCCATGTATTAAGTGACAGCTATTCAACCCCTCAGTGAAGTCATCAGAAGCAAATACAAAAGAAAAAGTCACCAGACCAGTAGGGCAGCTGCAGGGTGAGAATAAAACTGTGCTTGACTTGAGAAAGGAAGAATAAGCCTAAGAAAGGAAAAGACAAAGGAAAAAAAGATCCACAACAGATAAGGAGTCTGAGAAATGGGAAAAGGAAGCTCTAAAGTTCCTGCAAATGAGCTGCAACATAGATGCAGCACAAACACCTAAAAAACACTAATTGGAGAATATCTGTGGCTATTCACTCTCCATCAAAGCTTTAAGGACAGGATTTCCAAAAGCACTTATGCCTTCCTTCCCATCTGCGCTGCAAACAAGATGTGCTTCTGCTGTAGAAACGAGCAGGAACCAAATTAGCTGAGGCAGATTACTTTTGAAAGTCTCTGAAATATAAGCAACGTGTCCAAATAGTACAATTCCTACAGGCCCACTTATATTTACTAGGCAGTCAAACTAAATTTGCTATATGATCCATGAAATCATAAAAAGAAAAAAGCCATATACAATGAAATGAGCCTGAGCTCTTAAATTCAACGCCCAATTTTACTCTATTATTTTTAAACACGATGGCATTGCCATAAAAATGCAGTCTGCTCTTTTAAAGAGAGGTCACACTTGTGGAAGGCAGATGCTGATGAAGGAATAAGTTGTGAAGGAAGCCTGAGTACAGCCCTTTCTCATGGCTCCACCACTGCCAAATTTGTCAATCTGTCCCTCTCTCTTGCCCCCTGTAACTGTGGAACGGTGTGGGGTTGGGCAGCAGAGGATAGTGTTTGCTGGGTTTCGCTTTGGTTTTGAGAGAGAGGAGAATTGCTTGAGGATGCCTTACAAGAGGTGTTACCTCAGGCACAGCTAATGTAAGGAAGACATCCCCCAGTGAAACCCATGATCCTTGAGAAAATGCTGAGGGAGGAAGGATGGTCTGTGACTCACAAGAGGATGGGTGTTATCACAAATGAATTCATAAACATAGAGATGTGCAAGATTACAGCCTCTAGCTTCACAGTATTTGCTTTGTTTCTTTTTTATGAAGACTATAAACTGTTTCAAGCTTTTTTGTTTGTTTTAAAGGCAATGTTACTGGTGAGGTATCAAAAAATGAAAGGAGTGGAGCTCTCTCTTGCCACCACAAGGAGGTAGGAGGTGGAAGGCTGCAGGTGTTCCTCACCATCATGCCCTCTTGTTCAACACCCACATGCTTGAGTGAGCCATGCTGGCAGCTCCACAGATGGCAGACAGGGTTGGCCTTAGAATGCTCATAAGGGGGAGCAAAGGCTTCCACAATCCCTGCCCGGCGAGGCAGGAAAGCGACACATGCTGGATGAGTAAGACAGAGCTTCTCACTAAAGACTAGATCAAAAGCAGCGGAGTGGCCACGACCACTACCAATACAGCGCCTCTCACTTAACATGTCTGTGATCAAACATCACAAGGAATATGCAGAGTCAGAAGGAGATTGTTTGAATTTCTGAAGCTCTTCTGGGATGCCTAATTTTAGTGCAAATTTTGCCTTGTAGCTTCTCCTACAGTAGCTTATATCCCTGGCCAACTCTTAATCCATCCACAGGCACTAAATACCCCATGAAATCAAGGGAAGCCTGAAGAAATAAGGTCTTTCTGCTGAACAACAGGCTGGAACCAATGCAGAAGAGCAGAGGTCACTGCAGCGCTTATCACAGTGCTGCTGGAACGTGACTGACACACCGTGCACTCAGGGACACCTTTCTCAAGGGGACAGGTATGAGTCACAGAGCAGCTTTTAACACAGCCATGCGAAAGACAATAAGGAAAGAAGTGTATTCTCGATGACAAAGTACTTTTGTTTGGTTTTGGTGTTTTCCAGTTTAAAGGTTGGTGGGGTTGTTTCATTTTTACAAGGCCTACCATTGAGGAGATCAGATCTGGCAGTCAGCTCTAGCAGATTGTCAGCATTATTACAGATTCAGTGCCTAGACTTTGCTGTCAATGCCCTTGCCTATTAATGGTTCCTTACATGGCTTCACCCCTTACAGTTTCACTTTTACTGGAGTTTACTTACAGGGACTGCAACTAGAGAAGAGTCGCTTTGCTGCCCTCATTATCCCTTCACGTGGCTGTCCTCTCTTGTCTTTTCATCTGGGTTTTATTGTGTTTTGCATCAGCACAGTTTTATTTATATCAGATATGAAAATTCATTTAAAAATGCCTTTGTGACCAGTGAAAAATTAATAGGGAATTGCTGTGCCACAGCTCAAGGGTATCAAAGCTGTGCTCAGAAATCAGAGCAGACACGTGAGGCCCTGTGATCTTGAAACACCTCATGTGAGGATCTCACTGGCTCCAAGACACATCTCTTCAGCTAGATTTGGAGCTGAGAACTTGGTTCCTGCTGGCCACCCGGGGCAAGATACCTTCACTACATCACCACAAAACCATCCAATCCCAACCCAATCCAATTGTCTGTTTTGAGAAATAAAGCCTTTGCTGCCCCTGAAAACATTCACCCTTCCTAACTGATGCTTCACACCTGGAGCCACCAAAGGAACTTCTCCTTCACGCAAAATCCTTGTGGAGCTGCAGAAAGCCATGCCACACATGCCAACGGTGAATGCCGTGATTTGGCATTCACCATTTTTCAGCTCCCACTAACGGTAGGTGGTTCCTGAATCAGAAAGAATATGCGCTCCTTGCTGCAACTCTCTGACATGGGAGGAAAGAAAAAAATAGTGAGGTGAAGGAGTTGAAGAGAAATGGGTTATGGCAATAACAGTTTCTGAATATTCAGCTATATCTCTGGTGTTACTCAACAGAACGTATTATGTAGTTTGCATGTGCATGCACTGTATATAAATTCAATTACCTGGAAGTATGTCAAAAAAGAAAGCACATCAAGATCCCAACTGCCAAGCCAGAAACATGCTGCCACCAAGCACAACTATGAAGTCATCCAGCGTCAGGGTACAGACTAAAATAGGAATCTGCATCACTCCCATGTGCACAGCTGTTCCAGACATCTTGCAGCCTCACTGTCCATTTCTTTTCTCTGTAAGATTCTTCCTTGAGCCTGATTGGTGTTACTGAGGCTTAGAAAGAAAGCTTTTCGGGGAAGAAAAAATACAGTTATGTTTCTTCCATATGAGAGAAAGCATGAAACGTGCAGTATAAATAATAAAAAAACTCTCTGAGGAGAGGAACGTGTCCTCTTCTGGCTTGCTGCTGAGCAGTGGCTAGGAAAACAGAGGCAAAAGGAGGTTCTAAGCCCCCTACCCACTGCTAATTCTGGCAACACTGATTAACTCTAGAGAGGAACTTAGCAGCCCAGAGGTAGCTGCGAACAGAGTGTGTTCATGATCTCTTTCAGGACACTGTTGCATGAGCACACATCAGGGAACAGACCGTGCCAGCCCACCCCTGCAGAGACCATACAGCCTAGGTAAGAAACTGATCTTGGAGCTTTTCTCCTCCCACTCCTTGTGGACAGAAGAGACAGAAAGGACAGGACCAGAAGAGAATATGACGCAGAGAAGCAAACAAATTCATCCTAAATTTAGATTATTTAATATTCCAAGTACAAGCATGTGAGAGGATCCTCTCTGGCATCTAACCCTACAGCTAACTCCTCTCACAAAAAAAGGCCGCCTAGCGAGTCCTGCTTAGAAAACTCTTCAAAAGCTCATTTCTGTGCTTTGTCTCATTGCCTTCTCTGCCTGCCAAAAGCAAAGTCTAACTTTCCCATTTTGGCAGCTCGTTGCAGATGATGTCATTTTTCAAGTGCTCTGCAACGTGCTACAGCCTTTGAACTGTCCAGGCTGGGTTTGGCATTTACCACACCACAACCTGAGGAGAACACTGCCTCAAAGCACTGGGCATCCCATTGGCACAGAGCCACCAAGCCTTGTGCTGTGGGTGAGCACCGTGCCAGAAGCCCCATCCCAGCACTACCTGCTGTGCTCTCCAATGGCAGCTGGCAGGACATCAAGTCCCAAAAGGAGGAAAATGACCTGCCATGTTCATGCACACCACCAGAGGACAGGCAGCTCTGTTCGAGATGTAGCAGCACAGTGGGAACTCAACCAAAAGCCAGGATGGCCACATAGCTTTTTGAAAACACTGCCATTCTGCAGTGACAGACCAAACCTCCATCAATTTACCAATGCCCTATAAGTACAACAGGGCACTAATTAGCAGAGAAGATCAGCACAGTCAGATACTCTGAAAAGCATCTGGGCCTCATTTACTGTCTCCTTTCTGAAATATTGCTGGTTTACTTACTCACTTGTAGTGGGGTATTTGCCTATCATTTTAAAAGGCAACATTTCCTAACGCCCTTTAAAACATGCAGCTAGGCAGCAGTATCATTACTCTCCCTTTCTATTGAAATTTATCCTCTGTGCAAAAGCCAAGATTTTAAAATGCAAGTAGATTAGTAGGCAGCCACTTAATGCACTGGTTGATGCCCCTCAGCAGAAGTTTTTCTTGATAAGTCTATTTTTTTTAATATATATATATATTATATATATATATATATATATATAAGCATCAACTTGATACATCCAACATGGAGATCAATGGGTCTTCACTCAGCTGCTCAGCTGAAGGTTTTTCCACCAATAGCAGACCTAATGTTTTGGATGGGACCCCACTGTCGGTTCCTTTCACAGCTTTCTTTTAACTGCAATGCTCCACAAGCACTGACAAATCAGAAGATGAGCTGCAGGGCAGCCCCACTACTCATCGTCCAGCTGCCCATACAGAAGATAACTACAGCCCAAAATGCTGTCCTGGGGAGGAGAGCACAGCTTATTGCACAGGATGGGTCCAACAGACACCATGCATTGCAGACACTCAAGGACTGCTCAAAGGGTGGTTTCACTAGTGGCCATTTGCTGAGATGAACCCTGAGGCTCTAGGGGGGTTATCACCAGTTTTTGTTGGCACTGGACTAGCCCCAGGCTGCCTGCAAAGCATAGCCAGCATGCTGAAGGGACAAGGCACCATCTCTAAAGGGCACCAGGCATCTTGACCCAATCCACTGCACCCAGACACCAATCTTTTCTCATACCATTTGGATATACAGTGTGGCATGATGAGAAAGGACATCACAGAATGGTTTGAGTTGGAGGAGACCTTCAAGATCCTCTTATTTCAACCTTCCTGCTGTGGGCAGGGTTGTCCCCCACCAGTTCAGGCTGTCCCCCACCAGTTCAGGCTGCCCAGTACCCCCATCCAACCTGGCTCTGAGCACTTACAGGGATGGGGGCATCACAGCTCCTCTGGGCAGCTGTGTCAGGACCTTAGCAGCCACTGAATGAAAAATTTCCTCCTCATTTCTAATCCCAAACAATCTTGGATCCTCTGTCAGAGGGCACCTGGGTCATTCTACCACTGAGCAGGCCCCCCAAAGCATCCTCCACAGGAGGCAACTTCCACAGGAGCCATGGTCATTTGCACCAACAAAACAGTGATGATCCCCTACAGCATTGGGGTTCATTGGAGCAAAAAGCCCTTTATGAATCACCCTACATGCAGGTGTCTGCAGTGCATGGTGACTGTGGGAACTATCCTGAGGGGGTTATGAAGCAAATTGTATTGGCATTTGAATTCAGCCCAGCTTAAACAGTCACAGAAGCTCGGGTTCAGATTAGACATTAGCAAAAACTTCTCCTCAGAAAGACCAGCGAGGCACTGGCATAGACTACCCAGGGAGTCTGTCTCTGTCTCTGGAAGGGTTCAAGAACAGTGGAATGTGGCACTGAGGGATGTGGTCAGTGGGCATGGTGGGGATGGGTTGGTGGTTGGACTAGATGATCTTAGAGGACTTTTCCAACTTTAAGGATTCTATGAAGTCTCTCCCCAGCAAACCAGCCCTTCCCCTTCACTGCAGCCTTCATAGCCCCCCTGCTTCCCTTGCTCTCAGCAGCCCTGTCACTCTACCTGAGAAGGGACTCCCCACTCCCCAGGCACAGATTTATTGGCGGAAGAACCTGTCCCAAAAAACGTTATAGCAGAATAAATTCACCCCAGTTTCATCATAAGGCCAAGAAAAAGAAAAAGCCTGGCATCCACATGCCTACTTGAGACCCAGCGGGCAGCCAGCACTGACCTGTCACACGGCATTCAGGCATTGTACTCATCCCACCGTCTCTGAAATGCAGAGATATGGTGTTTACCCATCTTTGCCCAAAGAACAGCAGGCAAGGATCTCTTTTTACCATCTGCATGGCCAGCAGCAAGACCAGCAGCTCACACAGGTTTGGACTGCAACCCTCAGATATCCCAGCTTCCTACTTAATAAGGAGCACATCAGTACTAACCAAAGCCAGGTCATTTCAGTACAGTTCTCACTTCGAAAGTCATACAGGCAGCAAATTAAACAAGCTAATCCAGCCAGCGTCAAATGCTGCCAGCGCACATCAATGAAGATGACGGCAGGCTTTGCCCTTGGCTTAGCTTTTGCAAGACAGGCAATGCACTCTCTATTTGCTCTTCTGTGATAACAGGTATCAAATGCCATGCAGGTATCAGGGTCTGGAGAAAAAAAGACTGTCCCTCCAAGGTCAGGTGAGCTCTGTCTCTGTGTGCTTGCAGGATCAGCACAGCCTTGCTGTCCCTGTGCTAATTCAGCCACACACTGTAACAGGGTCCTCAGCACTGCCAAGACAGAAACAGAGGTATTTTGTTTGCTGCCACTTTGTTGGTGTATCAACTGACATTTACCTCAGCTCCCTTTATTGTGATTCATGCTCCATACTAATTAAACAGCACATGACAAATACATCGCTATTAACAGTGGTTGGAGAGCTAATAAATCTTGCAACAGCTCCAGTGGGGAAGTCACACTCTGTGATAGCATCCTCTGGGTGCCGAGACAGGACTGATGAGGAATGCTGAACTGAGGCAGGGCAGCAGCACCTCTTGCTAAGAGGCAAAAATAAACCAAAAAAAAAAAAAAAGAAAAGCTGGAATGATATGAGAAGGACTAAGTTAGTTGAAAGAGCAGCCAAGAGTTAAAGCTCATGTGCATGTGCTGTAAAACTGTTCTTTCCAGGGAGCAATTGCTCAGTAGGTTTTCAGGATCCTATATAGTTACTGTTTTTTTCTATGCATCATCTCTTTGTCTCTCTACAAAAATAAGTATTGCTGGCAGCTCACAGAGCACCGAGGAAGGAGCGATGATTTGTGATGATTTGGTGGAGGAATTCTTTAAGAATAAAAATGAGATGATGCACTTTTATAGCAAAAGCCAGCATTTTTCATCACTGTTGTCACGGGTTTATTTATACAGAGCAATTCATGTAGAAAACCTCCCCCCAGCACTGGGCAATCCAGGGCACAGCCACGCTGAAAGTCACAGCCTGTAACACACAGTGAACCCGCACAAAAAAGAGAGGTCTGGCTGAAAGACCCTGGGGATCTTACAACCTTTAAGGCCTCTAGGAGCAGGCGGTGCCCCCAAAGCCCAGGTGCTCACACTGTGTGTGGCAGTAACCTGGCATGGGAAGGGGTCTCCAGCATTAGAGGTTAAAGCCTAGAAAAGCAGAGAGGTTTCGACCCCCTGTAGGATCAGGGGAAACTGCAGAATTTTGCTGTTGTTGTTGCTGATGAAAATACAACATAAAAACACTCCTGCTAGATTTAGAGGTTTTGCGAGCCAGGCAAGCACAAGAGAAACAAGTTCTATCAGCCCCGGCAAGGAAAACAAAGCTGTAATCCTTCTCCTTTGGTTTTATTCCCTCCCAGGTGTTACCTAAAGTACAGGTAAGCAAACGTCACAGAAATCCTTTCCTACTCCATTGGGTAAGGACAGCTTCTGGGGCAAAACAGTCCCCATACAGCAAGTAGGAGACAGGGAGGTGCCACCAGCATTCCACACAGGCAAAGCCCAAAGTTAGGAGGCAGTCCAGGCAAGCCCATGTGGGCAGGCTGCTTTTCCCAGGACTTCTACAATTCCCTACAACTTGTGACCAATATTGTGACTATATCCTCACAAATAACAAACTTCTAATCTTAGTATGACAAAGCTCAGACAGCTTGCATGAATATTTTGGTAGCCAGGAACTTTTGCAGAAGCTCCTTCCTAATACTGTTTTGTTTTTGTTTTTTTTTTTTCCCCCCCCTCTGTTTGAATACACATATTGCCAGTTTTGTTTGCATGAGCTGCAAAAGCCAGCCCAGTTTTTTTTCAGCACAAATGGAAAAAGCAAGACTATTAGGTACTCTTGTACCTGAATCCACTGATGAAGATGGTGAAGTCACAACCTGCTTCCAACCACAGAAGCCCCACTGTTTCCTTCTGGAAGGGCAAAACAGTGCCACCAGTCCTCACATCCCACCTGACTCCACCAAGCTCTTTATTTGCCCCTGCTGCTAGGCTCAGGATTTGCCTTTCAGCAAGGTAAGGGTTATGGAAGCACTGCAGAGACTACCAGCTTCTGGCAAAGCTGTCCTTGGAGCCAAGTGGCACATGGACATGGCAAAGGGGGGGGGGGGGACCAAACCAAGCAGGGCATTGCAAGAGAGATGGAGCATATGCCCAGGGTAAGCCTAGTTGGATGCCATCAGGTGCTGTGAATGAGGTCACACACCATCCAAGCAATGTCCAGCCTGAGCCCTGCCCATACCTATAGGGACTTTGCCCCAGAGGAGGTCCACCAGCACTTTGCTCTACCCAGGTCAGAGCCATCCTTCCCTAGTGCTGTGGCAAGACACAGGAACACCAGGGATACGTTCAACCACCACAGCAGGATCCAGGTGGAGTCCAAAGCAGTTGGCACATCTGCCGGGCAGCCGTGAGCCAAGCCCACACAGCTGGATGCATTTGCACTCCAGACTGCTACAGTGGGGCCAGGCCATCATGCCTCAGTAGGTTTTCATCTTTTGCTATCTCCCACCTTTTAAGGCATTCATTTCTTTCACCCCTCATTTCATCAACCATACCTGACCTGAATTCCCCACTCTTGGGCATGATCTGCCAGCTACAGCCCTATGTATTAACCCACTGTTGAAGCTATAAAAGCACATGATGGTTCATTTACGAGCTCTCCCAGCCCTCCAGCTGCAAATCACCTCTCCATTATGAGTCATCTGATTACTTAGCACCAGGGAATGAGCTGGACTAAAGATATCCCCCACTCAGGACACAGAGAGCAGTGTTTTGAGACATCCTGCATCAGGCTGATGGCAAGCACATGAAGCTTGCACAGAAAATGAACTGCATGATCTGAGCACTGGTAATTTTGCAGCATCTTTTTTTTTTTTTGCAGGTAATCAAGACTGGATGCTTTCCTGTGCACTCTACTGTAGGGAACTTGCTTTAGCAGGAGGGTTGGGCTTTATGATCCCAGGAGGCCCCTTTCTGTGCTGTGGTAGTGCAGGCTGTAATGCAATGCAGTAAGACACGCTTTAGGGAAGTTCAGTGTAGGAACACGATGAGGACAACATCAGCATGCAGAACATATGCTGTCTTTGACAGACCTTTGAACTGGAAGTCAGTTGTCATGACAAAAGCAACAGAATTTAATTGTCCAAGCACCAATGACATTTTTGTTATCATTACCCGGTGACTCAGCTCTTCATATTTTTCATTTTCTGCTGTTACAAATGAGGCTAGAGCCTCTGCAAAAGGGATGCAGACAGAAGTCAGCCCCGCAACAAGAATGATGGAGAAGTTGCCAAAGAGGCATACCACTGGCACAACACGTGGGCCTGCGGCAGCTGGAGAAGGAACGAGCACAAGTGATGTGCAGCCACGCCATGCAGATTTCTCATGTGCGCAGGGAAATCTCTGCGTCTGCCAGCGCACAGTGCGTCAGAGCTCAGACACAGAGCTGCATCTTACAGCCGCTGAAGTCAATAGTAAGGCTCCTGTGGACGAGGACGTGTTTCTTAATGCTTCCCGTAGGCAACAGCCAGGTTCTCTGCACTATTTGAGAAACCAAAGCTTGCTTGCAAAATAAAACATGATGACTTTCAGCAAGATGCTTAAGCTGGCTGATGAGTACCATACAAGGTGAGGAGGCATTTTGCACCACTGAAACAGTGTGCCCAGTGTTACAGAGGGCAGATTTTCCTAACAAGGGGGCTGTGCTGCCGGCACAGCAAAGGACTGTGCTTTTGCAGACTCAGTGTCCCACCAGCCCCAACTTCCTTTTAATCTGACAGAAAGTTGCAGCACTCTCATATCAAAAATCAACAGCTCTCCTAGATTGTTACAGCAATAATTAAAAGCAACTGATTGACATTTTAATATACACCGCTCTTGAATCAGTAATGGAATTGCTGAAAAGATTCCTTGGTCTTAAATCCACAAAATGTGAGCTTGTCAGAGGGAAACACATCACAGCCCTCGCCAATACTTAGACTTCAATTATGAACTAAAATTAATGTTATTCTGCATCAGACTGTGGCTTAACCGAGCCAATAAGCAGGAAAGCTTTGTGCTCGCAGGTAAGAATGGGAAGCTGAAGATATCCTACTTTCTCCTTAGGGAGAAAAGACCAAATTCTCACTCTTTCCACTCTGATGGAGACTTGGACTTTCTTGCTGCTGGTGGAAGATGTCCCAGGGAAATCACCTGGGGCATCCAACAGAGCAAAAACATTTAGAAGAGGGAAACAGACTGGGCAGGTCCCAGGACCCATCCCTATCTGGATACAGGGGGGTAGATAGAAGCCTAATCTCTCTATGGCAGAAGTAACTTGTTTTTGCACCATAGCATCCAGTCTGGAAAATCTATCACCACAATATACAACAGGGCCAAACCGAAACGTAAAGTCTATACCTCCACACCAGTCAAAGTCCAAGAATACAAGGCAGAGCTTAATAATAACTGTATTCCTTGGCACAATTGGTTTCTCAAGACCGGCTACAATAAGAACGTATTAAATCAATCACTATCAAAATCCAGTCTGCCTTGACTTGACTTCCAATTAGAAAGCAGTAACAGTATTAACAGGCTCAGACAGCCAAATTAAAGAGCTACACTGCAGAGGAATCTTTTCCCAGAGGGCTAATTTTCATCTTCCTCAGAAATAAAAGCCTTCAGAAGTTCAGATTTCTCATCAAAATACAAGTTATCAAATTGAAAGACTTGCTAACATCAGGTCATTATCAAGTTCTTCCTTTTTGGAGACCTTTCTTGTCCTTTTTTCTTCTACACAACCCCCACTAAGCCAAAAGGGTAAAATCATGAAGTGGTGCCTTATTCATATCTGAATACCCACATCTGATCTGAAAACTTGATAAAGAAAAGGACATGATGACAGGAAAATATTAATTGCAACTTTCTTGAATGATTTACATTTTTAGCTGAAGAACAAAGAGAGGAAGCCTACTTGATCATTCAGAGAATCAGGAGCCAGTCTGAAACGAAGTGATAACCTCGGATTAAAGGAGCAGGTTAGAAAGTGGAATTTTGCAAACCAATTTCAAAACTGGCAGAGCAAAAAGGGCACGATCCATTTATCTGTTGACTGATCTGAGCAGTAACTCCTGGATGCCTCTGCCATACATTCAAAATGAACCAAAGGTACACGCAGTTGTTTCCTATGCCAGAAGAAGGGAAAATATGTATCATATGCAACATTTGTCATATGTCCAGCCTGAACTTAGAAGCATAGAATGGCTTGGGTTAGACGACCTTTAAAGTTCCCTCCAAGTGCCAACTGATTAAAAGCCTGGAATAGCCCTAATCTGAGTCACAATCACAGACCTCAGCAGGTGTTAGATAAAGAACCACAGAACCACTTAGGTTGGAAAAGACCTTAGAGATCATCAATTCCAATCACAACCTAACCATACTACCCTAACAGCCCTCCTGTAAGTCACGTCGCGGAGCACCACATCCAAACCATTTTTAAACACATCCAGGGATGGTGACTCAACCACCTCCCTGGGGAGCCTATTCCAGTGCTTAACAACCCTTTCTGTAAAGAAGTGTTTCCTGATATCCAACCTAAACTTACCCTACTGCAACTGAAGGCCATGCGCAACTTAAGGCCATATAGGTGGTAAAAAATTAATCTCCAAGAAACTACTGGGAAAAAACGACACTACCATTCATTTCTTTCTTACTGGAGGTCAGGTGAGGCCCTCGCAGAAATCAGGGTTGTCAGAGATTTCATTATTTTTCTTGTACAAATCATCTCTGACCCAAAACTCAGGTTATAATGCAAAATGAGGCATTTCTTCAGTTTGATAAAAAAGTTTAAAAAAAACCCAACACCGAAACCAAAAGTAAAACAAAATAAAAACGCATTAAACTAAAAACCCCAGCTTGCATCACTCCTAACTGAAAATATCTCTGCTATTGCCAACTCCTTCCCACTCCTCACACTTTCATATTGACTTGACTTCAAGTCCAGTATTTGCTTTCATTCTCTCCCATCTTCCCTCCTTTTCCATGCTTGTAATTGCAATTAGTTCAACTGCTGAACAAAAGCCATTGAGAAACAAAAGATTTTTGCTTACAAGTCCAAAATAAAATGCTTGAACTTTCCCAAGAGAAATGTCATTGAAACAGCTGCCACACTAGCAAAGTCCTGGCTGACCTGAAACTTTCCATCCCCCCCCCCCCCCCCCTCCTTTTCTTTTGGGGGGGGGAAGGAATAGCTGGCCACATTGAAAATACCACCCACCTTATTTCAGTACCCCACAGGCCAGGATGCCAGCAGCAGCTGGAGCAGAGTGAGCAGGAGGATCTGACACACACATTTCTGTACAGGGGAAACCCAGATGTCGGGAATCTCATCCCAATCTGAGCACCTGCTGCCAGAACCTTTCAAATAGGAAATATGTCACACCTGATGCCCATTTGCAACAGCAGAGCTTTTATTTGAAATCTACCTAAAGAGGAACTAACAAGCCAGACACGCTTTGAACCTAAACTACAGGAGGCCCAGAGCCCTCCGTGATCCCAGCTGCCACCCTGCCCATGTGCAGCACTGCCCTGGCCTTGCTTACAGGCAAAATACAGCAATGACCCCAAACAAGAACCACAGAATGGCTTAAGTTGGAATGGACCTCAAGGATAATCAAGTTCCAACACCACTGCCACAGGCAGGGCCACCAGCTGCTAGATTTAGCACTGAGCAGATTGTCCAGAACTCCACCCAGTTTGGACTTCAACACTTCAAGGACAGGGCATCCATAACTTCTCTGGGCAACCCATTCCAGCACCTCACCACTCTCACTAAAGAACTGGAAGGAGGAGAAATCTTTTTTCCTACTCAGCCTATGTGCTGCACTTGAAAGAAGGGCACTAATAAATCCAACTGACATCTTTAATACCCTTTCCACCCACTCCTTTTTGTTACAACTTTTAAAATGTTAGCTCTATAGAAATGGCAGGACTGGGTGATACCCAGGGGGAAAGAGAAAAAACACTGAAAGAACAAGAAAACAGAACTGAGAAGGTCCATGTCCAGCTCCCAGTCGCAGCCTCAGCTACTGAATGTCTGGGAAAGCTGGCTGCCTCCCTGTGCTCCAGGTTCTATCTCAGTAGAGGAATTGAAATTACTCTCCACAGTTTTGGGGTACCTCTCAGCTGTATGCATTCAGCTGAATTCAAAATGGTTGGAGTAAAATAATTTTCCATGGTAAAGAAATTTCATGTTAAAATAGTATTCTAATAATGAATGTTATTGCATTGGGCCATTAACCAAACACATCTTGCTTCAGTGTTTTTGCAGTTCTGCGTAATCCTACCCCTAAATGCTGAACCAGAGTGGAAACTGGTCGGCAGGTTCTCACACTGGGCTGAAGGAAACACCTACACTAATTCCATACGATATTGTTGTCAGCAGAATGAACAACGCTTGTAGCAGCTGCTAATTTCATGCCCAGCTTCCTAATTTCACAGGCCTGATACGGCATGGCTGCAGGACAGCCATAATTCAGCCCATCCCATGGCTGCACTGGCCAATGACTTAGGTGGGCACTGATTTAACTGAGCACAGCATTTTGCTCCATAGCACAAGACTGAAAAAAATTCTGTGGACTAAATTAGCACTGGTTTATCTCCATCAACAGCAAAAAGTGAAAAATAAATTTGGCAACACAAACAGATGAATGCCAAGGCAGGCAATACAGCATTGTGTACTCTGAGAGCTCTTATGTTCATAGCTTTAAAACACACGCCAAGTTGTTCCTCTAGAAGTACATATCTTTAACACAAAATACACCTTAAAGTATAAAGGTGTACCTGCAGGCATAAGGTCAAAAGTGTTTTGTGCACAGAAATATTTTTGAGCATCAGATCTGGAATTACCATACTTCTCAAGAGCAGCAAGCCTGGCAATTGCACCTTTTCTGCCTCGCTCCAGGTATCAGGTATGGTTGGCTCTGGAGGTGAGAGGTAAGTAGTTCTTCCCACATCTGATAAGCTGAGCCAACAAGTGAGTTGCTTAGCCTTTGCACTATGTCTGCATGCAGTCCACCTGCAGCTGCAAGCTATGGCAGCAGGTTGTTTCTGTAGCATTTCGCTTGCAGCAGAAGAGATGGTCTTTTTTCTGCAGCACCTGGTACCCAGAAGCTGCTATGCCCAGACCCAGACATAACCAGCACTGCTGCAAATACAATTGTATATTTGCAGCATCGTGGCTTCTTCTACAGGAGTCAAAATGAATTCACCGAAGTCTAAGAATAACAAACTGTTGAAAGCCCAAAGGCTGGTTTGGAAGACGAAAGTCTGAACCTGGATGTTGGTGTTGGGTTTGGTTCCAACTCCCAAGTCCGAACAGCCTTGCTCTGCTCAACAAGCCACAAGCGAATCTGTGTTATTTCTCCTTGTGGGAAGCACTGTTAGCTTTCTAAGCTGCTCCAGCAGCAGCTATCTGCCATTCCCAGGTGTGCCCATAGGTGTCTGCTGGGCTGCAAGACCAGGAAGGATGTGGAAGGACAGAAGAAGAGTTTAAGAGGCTCCCTGAGTATAAAGCAGCTGTGGTTAGTTATGTATGCATCACAAGCATGGCCAAGAGCTTTTCACGTCCTTCACCCTGTCACGTTATTCTGCTTGACAGCACCACACATTTACACACAGCTCAGTTCCCTGGCATGGGGGTTGATAACAGGTGAAATATCAAAGATAATAATTCAGGTCTTCTAGGCGGGAACACACAGAGCCACCCCACCATGGCCCAAAACATACTTTTAGGGCAATGCAAGCACATACTTAAAAAAATTGAGATAAACCTAGAATCCAATATTTGATTTGCATCATCACCCAAACCCTGCTAATCTCAAAGTGAGAAGCACCCTTTTGCATTGATAGGAACCTCCAGGTATGGGGCCCCAGCAGGGGCTCTGGTCACACATAAGATGTGCCTATCAGTAACTAAAGAGAGGCTGTAAGAAAGAAGACAGATTCTTTAGTTGGGATATGACAAGGGGAAGTGGTTTCAAACTAAGAGGACTAGACTGAATATAAGGAAAAAGGTGTTTGTTTTACAATAGAGATGGAACAGGTTGCCAAGAAAAGACTTGGATGCCCCATCCCTGGAGAGGATGGTACCCCATCCAAGGTCAGCTGTATGGGGTTCTGAGCAACCTGATCTGCTGTAGGCATCCCTGTTCATTGCAGGGGAGTTGAACTAGACAGTCTTTGAGAATTCCTTCCATTTCTCTTAACTACTCTCCAGCCTGCAAGGGGATAGCAAATCCAGTTTCACTGCAGCTCCACAGCTCACCCAGCCTGTGGAAGGAGAGCAGAAATCTAGTTGTGCAGATTCAATTAGGCGTCCTTGGCACTGCATTAGCTGCTGGTCTCAGCTCCCCTGTCACAAGCAACAGTCAATGAAACACAAGTTACACAGCCTGGGTGCTGAGTGAGGGAGTAGCAACTGAAATGGAAACAACTGCCCCTCAAATCACTGATTTGAAGTGCCATAGCATTTAACCATCATTTCAACATAACCTTCCTCCATAAGGAAGAACAATATTGAGGAAGAGGCAATACATCTATGACATGCAACTAACTGCTCTTGGCAAGGAGATGATTGCTGGCTACAAGATGCCTCCACAGCCAAACCCCATGGAATAAGAGACTCCTCTTCCAGTTCAAAGTCACCACTGTATGTAAAGGATTCAATTTCTTCCAAGGCACTGTGGGATTTCTCAGCCTCAGAGCAGAAATATCAAGTCCATTTTGGTTTTCTTTCCATCAGCAATAAATAACTGCTTGGATTCATGTCAATCTCGCAAAGCAATAAGCAGTCACGATGCCTGTTGCTAGTGCAGAACTTGTTTCTCCCCTCTCCACTTATCTCCTGATCCAATTTTCTGCACTCTTCAACCTTCTTTCCAAATGTCTAGATGGGTCAGTGAATGCAAATGTGCTTCTCCAAGGAGCCTCCCCCAGCGCTGCCTCAGGAAACATTAAACTGAGAAGTTTGCTATCTGCATTGCAGAAGATAAACACCTTGGCAAAGCAGGTCAGGCAATATCCAAGGACAAATCTCTGCTTAGAGGAAGGTGGACTCAGACCAGGACCCAAGAGAGAGTAAGCAGGGGGAAAAAAAAATATCAAAAGGTATTGAAAGCAAAAATAAAGATCTTAAGTGCATCATGAATACAAAAAGTAACACAAAAACATCTTGAACCACAGATGCAAGCAAATACATGTATACTACAGTTGATACACCAGTACTGGGACTAATTCCTGTCTTTCCAGAAGAGGTAAGGAGCTACTCTAACCAACTAGCACACTGTTGTGTTTTAACCTGGTGCGCAGCTCAGCACCATGTAGCTATTTCCTCATTGTTCCACACAGGAATGGGGGAGACAAATAAGGAAAAAGGGCAAAACTCATGGGTTGAGATGAAGACAGCTTAATAGGACAGAAAAGGAAGGGAAAATAATCACGGTTATGGGACATCTCTTTGGCCAGTCGTGGTCAGCTTTCCATGTGCTGTCCCCTCTCAGCTCCTGGTGCACCCCCAGTCCCTTGCCTGCAGGGCAGCATGAGGAGCTGAAACATCTTTGGCTCTGTGCAAGCACCCAGCATGCTCAGCAACAACTAAAATATCACATGCTATCAACATTATTTGACCCTAAATCCCAAGTACAGCACCACACCATCTCCTACGAAGAAAAGTAACTCTATTCCAGCCAAAACCAGGACGCACGCATACATAGGGCAGAACCACAAACACTCAGCACATGCCTCTCATTTTACAACCACGACTTTCTGCTCACCCAAATAGAAGCATCCTATCTCATTTTCACATTTTTCTACACAACTCACCACATCCTAACTTGCTCTTTGTGGTATTTTCAAGTCCTCTGGTGGGTGTTGGAGGGTTTTTTTCTACCTGTAACGTCCTGTCCCATTCAGCCCATGCCTCCATCGTTGTGCAGCAAACCACAAAGGGACTTATCAAGGGAACTCATACAGTGCATGACACTGACTCAACCCTGAAGTTTCCATCATTCAACAGGTGGTTCAAGACAAATCAGAATGCGCATCCTGAAATAAACCTTTCTAACCTCCCTTGCTGCATTATACCTCAAAGGCAATTGCTGCCATCTCAACTGCTTCAGTCAGCCCCTAGCCACTTGATACCAAAAACACTCATTTTGCTAAAAGTTGTACATGGTATGAATGAGCAAGATTACGAGCAAAGAGCTTTCACATAGCTCACGTGCAAGTAGAAGACAAAGTCTGTGACTTAGGGGACAAACCTTGTACAGTAAGAGAAAGTAAGTACAATAGTGGGGCTCAAGATGTTGTCTCCCAGGTTTTTGCTGGGATTTCAGTTGAACTGTGGCCAAGTCACCAAAAAAAAAAAAAAACAACTTTGATCTCCACTTATATAAGTAAAACATTAGAAAATATTCATTGAATGCATATCATTAGAGTTTAATAAAGAGAAGATTACTAATTAATTCAATTAATTAATTCAAGTTTTACTAAAGATGCACGACCCTCAGAAATACGGCTAAGCTAAGGAAGAAAGTAATTACTACACAGTCCACACAGTCACACACGCTCTTTTGTTGTTTCCACTGTGGTTTGGGTTTGCTTCCTAGCATGCTCTGTGCAACACAGCACGACAGAAATGACTTGCCAGCAAGTGATACCTTCTTGCTCTTTTGTGAATGATCTCTCTCCTTCCTCTTAACCTTTTCACACAGCAGGAAGCCAGGTTGCTAAGTACATAGCCTGCTGTGGTTTTTTGCTGGCTGCTGTTAGCTTTCTTCTAATGACATGTTTTTTCCCCCCAGCAGAGCTACCATCCTCTTGTCATTTGGAGTAGCGCGGCATACCTCAAGGCACCAGGTGCAACACCAGGGATGGAGAGCCCACCACTAACTTCATGGGGGAGGACGGATCCATTCTTCATGAGGACAGTATTTCACCAAAGCCCAGAGCCTGATACGCATAGACCCTTTCTCCAGGGCTTTCCTTACCTACATGCCCTGTCTCTTCTCGGAGCCCTGTATGAGGGCAGCCAGTATTTTGAAAGTCATAAGACACCTTCTGTTCCAGTTCACTCAAAGGGCTTCACATGACCTTGACTAACTCTTCAACCACCATCCTGAGGGACAGAACCAAAAGGGCATTGCCCAGGCTGACTTCTCCTACTGAACCACTACTGGTGGCACTGAGGCCATTTGAATTCATCACCACAAACCTTGTGTTCTCTAATTAACCTTCCCTGCCAAATTACTTTTAAAAAGCCATGGCTACCAGACTTTAATTGCCTTCCTGTTTGTGCTTTTTCAAGAGTGTGCAATGTGACAGATTTTGATGTACTACATGTTGTTCTTTATTATCTCTTTACTGATTAAACTTGGGAGTGGGAGGTGTTTAGAATTCAAGTAATTCCATTCTAGGTGCAAAACATACCTGCTCTTTGACTATATTTCACTCCAGATTTATAAGAGACAAAATATTGCAAAATTACTTTCCAGCACTATGGAGTTAGAAGTAGCATCTGCCAAGACAATTTTCTGTCTTATCAGGCTCTATCCACAGTCACACATTCATTTTTGAAAAATCCATAAGAAACATTTGTAGAATTTGTCAGCAATTAAAGTGACAACTGGGAATAAAGCCATTCAAATATTCAATTTCTCCCTTCTTGAGACAAAGATATTTCCTCTCCTACTCAAACCAACAGCCTAACAAGTTTCTCAGACAAAACAACTAAAACAAGTGAATCTCCAGCTAAACAAAAGGCTTACAGAACCCCCAAATGAAGGTATTACTAGAGATTCTTTTAAGTTGCAAAAAACAGTTTTAAAGCAAATTAAAAAAACCAAACCTGGAAGTACTTTGCAAGTGTTAAAATCCTTTCTATTTTCCCATTTCTTATTTAGGAAAAGTAGTAAGAAGTATATGATTAAATGACCTGAGTGCTTGGATTGTGCTGTTCCACATCTTCCTTCTCCCATCCTCTACAGGCATGAATTTAAGATGTAAAACAGTCTCAAAAAAATCTGTTGTTCCAATTGAAAATTTGAGCATGACACTACAATCCGGCAATTCCTAATATCAGAATATAAGCAAAGTCAGTTGAACTCACTACAGCTTATTTTAGTGTCAGTACAAGTGGTATTATCCTGCAGAAACAAAGGGCAGTCGCATTTTAAAAACACAGCAGCATTTTCTCCTGTCAAAGACACCACATTCAGCAGCCCATTATAATGAACTGCATTTTGTGCTCTCTTTCAATATCCGAGAGGTGCTTACAGTGACAGCGGGTCTGATCTCTTCTCACTGGTGACAGGTCGAGGGGACATGGCCTCAATTGCACCAGGGTAAGTTTAGGTTGGATATCAGGAAACACTTATTTTCAGGAAGGGTTGTTAAGCACTGGAATAGGCTCCCCAGGGAGATGGTTGAGTCACCATCCCTGGATGTGTTTAAAAACCATTTGCACG